>NC_053031.1:5757575-6060606 GCF_016746235.2 Drosophila teissieri | reverse complement strand
ATTCTCTCGCATTCAATTGATGTGGGGGATGCCAAGCCGGTAAAGCAACGGCATTTTCCGGTCTCACCGGCTGTAGAAAAACTCCTGTACGCAGAGGTGGATCGCATGCTAAAGCTCGGGGTCATTGAGGAGTCCGACAGTGCTTGGTCCTCCCCAGTAGTTTTAGTGCAAAAGCCCGGAAAGGTTCGGCTTTGCCTGGACAGTAGAAAGGTCAATGCGGTGACCAAAAAGGATGCTTATCCGCTCCCGCAGATAGATGGAATTTTGGGTCGACTTCCAAAGGCTATGTACATATCCAGCCTAGACCTTAAAGATGCCTATTGGCAAGTACCGCTCGACCCAGATTCTCGCGAAAAGACGGCATTTACAATACCTGGAAAGCCACTTTATCAATACAAAGTTATGCCCTTCGGACTGACCAATGCTTCGCAAACAATGACGCGACTAATGGACAAAGTCATTCCAGCGGAATTGCGAAATGAGGTTTTTGTCTATTTGGACGATTTATTGATCGTGTCGGACAGCTTTGAATCGCATTTGAAGGTATTAGAGGTTGTTGCAGGGCATGTAAAGGCGGCTGGACTCACGTTGAACGTAGAAAAGAGTAAATTCTGCATGCGCTCCGTGAGGTATCTTGGACATATTGTCGGAGAAGGGGTCATAAAAACCGATCCCGACAAAGTATCAGCCATGACCGATTTCCCTCTGCCAAACTCTCTTAAAAGTCTCCGGAGATTCTTGGGCATGGTCGGCTGGTACAGAAAATTTATCCAGAATTTTGCGTCAGTAGCTTCGCCTCTGACCGATTTGTTGAAGCCAAGACAGAAATTCGTTATGACCGCGGAAGGAAGGCAGGCATTCGAGCAGTTAAAAACAATGTTATGTTCAGCTCCGGTTCTGCGCAGTCCGGATTTCGAAAAACCTTTCTTTGTGCAGTGTGACGCAAGTAAGACTGGTGTCGGCGGAGTCTTGGTGCAGAAAACTTCCGATGGCGACGAATATCCGATAGCGTTCGTATCCAAGAAGCTAAATAAAGCTCAACGCAATTACTCTGTGACAGAGCAGGAGTGTTTGGCGGCGATAGTCTGTATTAACAGGTTCAGGGCTTATGTGGAAGGCCACGAGTTTACGGTCATTACAGACCATGCCTCCCTCAAATGGCTGATGTCTCAGCCGGACTTACACTCGCGGTTGGCTCGTTGGGCTCTGAAGTTGCAGCGGTTTAACTTTAAAATCGAGCATCGCAGTGGCAAACTAAATGTCGTGCCAGATGCACTTTCCAGAGTAAATGAGGAGGTCGAGGCATTGGAAGGTAATAGTGGTTCTCTGGTCGATTTGGACTCAGAGGTGTTTAAGTCAGCAGAATATGTGCATTTTGTAGATCGGCTCAAAGCGAATTTGGATAAATTACCCGATATAAAAGTAGTCGATGGCTTGGCATATAAGAAAACAGAGCATGCTACGGGGGATTCCCTGAACGATCAGTTCATCTGGAAGTTGTGGATTCCGAAGGATTTGGTCCAGGATGTTTTAAAGAATGCCCACGATCATCCTATGGCTTCACACGGGGGAATTTACAAAACGCTAGAGCGAGTTCGGAGGCATTGTTATTGGCCTGGGTTAATAAAAGACGTAAAATCATATGTTCTAGCTTGTGATACCTGCAAGATGACAAAAGCTCCTAACACAGTTCAGAGACCGCCAATAGGGGTTCCTCCAGAGTCGGAAAGATTCTTCCAAAGATTATATATAGATTTCTTGGGCCCGTATCCCCGCTCTAGAAGCGGGAATATTGGAATTTTTATCGTTTTAGACCATTACTCAAAGTTCGTTTTTCTCAAGGCAGTCAAAAAGCTGTCAGCCGAGGTGGTTATAAAATACCTGCAACAGGAACTATTTCACACGTATGGGGTGCCGGAGACGATTATTTCAGACAACGGTTCACAGTTTAAGTCAGACCTATTCCAGAAGTTTATGCGTGAGTACAGAGTCAGTCATATTCGCACAGCAGTGTATTCCCCGCAATCAAATGCGTCTGAAAGGGTAAACAGATCGGTGATAGCGGCCATAAGATCCTATGTTCGGCCTGATCAAAAAAACTGGGACGAAGAGCTAAGTAGTATTTGTTGTGCTCTACGATCGGCGATTCATTCCAGCTTGGGTACTACGCCCTATTACATGGTGTTCGGCCAGCATTTTGTCGGATCTGGGTCCACCTATAAGTTGTTGAAAGCCTTGGGTTTGCTGCAAGACCATTCGGCAGTGTTCTCAAGGGAAGATTCCTTAGAGTTAGTGCGCAGCAAAGCTATCGAGGTGATGAAGAAGCAGAACGAAAAGAACGAACGAAATTACAATCTTCGGTCCAGAGAAGTTTCCTACAAAGTTGGCCAGGAAGTGTTCTACAAGAACCACAAGCAGAGTAATTTCCAGGCAGGATATAATGCCAAGTTAGGCCCCAGCTACCTCAAAGCCAGGGTGCGGAAAAAGCTAGGTAATGCCTATTACGATATAGAGGATCTGCAGGGACATTTGGTTGGACGATACCATGCCAAGGATCTGAGGCAATAATTAATTGCCCCAAGCTTGGTGTGATCAGCCTTGGGAGTGTCACCCCCAAGTCCGATCTTGTGGAGGGGGCAATTTGTAGCGCTTGTGGCAAGACGAATCGGGCGGCAGGCCAGAAAGGCGGTGGCTCCATCTACATGTCGTTCCCGCGTCGAAACAAGGGGCAGACGAAGAAAGTCGGGGGAGAGCCTTAGCATAGGAAGAGGCAACATAGGCAGCTGTCAAATTTCGGCAAATACCGTAGGTTTGGCTGGAGAGAGCGGAGATAGCTTCCCAGCTAGATCAACTCGACGCCAGCTTTCTTTTTCCAATTTGGCTGTCCACAAGGTTAGTTCAAAGTTAAACGGAACCAGGAGCAGGCATATACGGGAAAACTGGCGAAAGAATCTTATAAAGGAATACATCTACAGGCAGCGCTGAATCCAGTTTCAGGGTTTGGCGCTAAATATATAGCGCAAGTGCGAGCCAAACGGACGGCTTAACATCGAGCCAGGTGGCAGACATTTTCCTCGGAGAACGACGGATCGCTCAGCCCAGGGAGAAACGAAACGGCGGCTCGAAACTCCCGTAGCGAGGAGCTGCATTTAGCTGATTACTAATTAATAACCTTTGAATTAGGCCTCTGAATGGCAGAAAAGGGTTGCAAGCAGGCATAGATACGTCCCAATTAGGAATCGCGGCAGCACACAATTTCTTTTCCATTTCGGCGGACTCTTATTTTTGGTTAATTACTCTTAGAGAGCCATCGATGACGTAGAAATCTCCACGTTCCATTTTGTCGCCATGTTCCCCTTGCGCACTTAAAGAAGGGAACGAGAAGAGGAGGAACGAAAAGGAGAGGGGAGAATAACCAAGTCCAGCAGTTGCAATCGCGGTTTCTTGTTCGGCGGGCGAGCAAAAGTTTTGTCGCGCGTTCTGGCCGTAATTTGGTGAATCCGACCAGAGGAAAATCCGCTGATCGACGGCGCGGGAAAAACCCCCTTAGTGAGCGAGAAGGCCGGAAAATAGTGGAGTGATTTTTTTTTGTATAGTGGAATAAGTTATTATGTAAGTGAAAAGTGGCAGTGCGAAGGAGAGAGGGAAAGATAAGGAAAAGAGTCCATCATTTTTTTTAGTGTCCCTTATGTGCTCCGTCTTCTTCTTCCTTTTTTTTGTTTCTTTTGTTCAGTTTTAGCAAGCCTATGATTAAGCAATAAGGCACAGTGGGTCAAAGACCAATACAGAGAGTGAAAAAATATTTAAGTTTCCCACAGGTGCGGCAGACTCCAACGGAAGCGCTTTCGTCGGTGGAACTCCGGATTGTTGGTGAGTGATTAAATCACGTAATTGCAATGGCAATGATCAATGAGGTATACATAATTTGGTGAAAAAGAAAGAAAGTAATTACGTCTGAATTTTCGATTCCTTGTCCCACTGTCCGCCGCGAGCGAAATTAGGTCGAAGTTTTAGAGCCTCTGAAGAAAAGGAAGAGGAGGAATGCGAATTCAAGGCCAAGGCCAAGAGTGGAATGTCGGAATTAGAATCTGATTTTTTTCTGTTTGTCCGTCTCTCTTTAACTCTCGCACATATGTATGTTATTTTTGCCACCAGAGCAGCAATCGCTCTCTTTATTTGATTTGTTTAATTTTAATATTCTTAAGTTCCATTTGGGTGCCTATGGCACACTCGAAATTAGTGGAGATCTAAATATCGAAATTTTCTCTATTATTCGACTCGCATACAATTCTGATAGTTATTTAAGGTCCCACATTTTTTCTCGCATGCGATTTTTACTCATTTTTGTTTACGTTTTGTTACTGGCGCATGCACTTGTTGCTAGCCTCCATGCTGAATTACCCATTTGTTAGCTGTAAGAAAATTCTCTTAGTGTGTTAAGAATAAAATTTATAATGTGCTAGAAAGCTTTTCGTTTGCCTATGGCTAGGATAACTCCCGTGTGAATATGTGTTAGTGATCTTAAAAGGGGCCGTCCGAGTATATTGTGCAATGCAGATTTTTGGAGAAAGGCGGCCAAGGCAGGGCGGGCATTAGCGACCTCGAGGCCATCAGAGGATCGCAAGGAAGATGGGGAAAAGTAGTTGTCGTCCGATTTTCTGTTTTATGTTGAACTCTTTCAGCCCTCAACCAATTCTTGTCGCTGCACGCGAAGTTATTTGAATATTTAGAGGAAGATCAGGCTGAGGTATAGGGACAAGACCACCACCCCAAATAGCCGACAAGGAGCAGCTGGACCATTGCGCGTGCGTCCCAAATACCTCCCATCACCACCCAAGCCGAGTAGCAATCCGTTACAACAGATATAGTGGCTGGCCGGAGTTAGTGGAGTAACTACAGTGGGGGAGATTAACTACACTTGGCAAATATGAGGTGTACCAAATAAAATGTTCATATAATCCACACCTTAAAGAGTAGTAAACACTTCATCGAATGAATCTGAATAATACAACTTCTAAACCATATGCAGTTGTAACCCAATCTGGTCAGCTAGTTTAACTACTATTTCGCCAAGTGCCGGAGGAGTGGGGGAAGAAGCAGTAAACTCTGGCTATATTGGTCAGCAGGGGCTCTTTCCTTCGAGGCAGGCAGTCCTGCAGGCATTTAAGTAAATTGCTCGCCTTTGTTTTTCTTCCCTTTTTTGCGAGAGTTTTATGGTGCGTTTAGTATTTGTGCAGGTTTACTTGTGTTGTCACGATGTCGCTTAGTGTTTGCTTTTAATTATCAAATCAGCACATGATCGTTACACTGCCGACAATGGCGACGATTATCTCTGGTATAAAGATGATTATAATGATGATGATGAGGCTGCTGCGGGCTGTGGACTGTGCGCTTATCCCAAAGGCATTAAATGAACATTTTATTTGTTCAAATTTTTGTGTATATTTGCCAAGCATTCCCTGTGACTGTGACTAAAAAGGCAAATATTTTGGTTAGCAAAGAAACTGGAAAGCAACTGAAAGGTAAAATGCGGAAGCAATAAAATTCGTTCAATTCATTTGTCTTGCACTTTAAGTGAAATATATTTTATGTGATTCACGCCGAATTCAATTGAGTCCCTTACAATATAATTTACTCTCTCACCTTTTCCTGTTCCGCATTCAAAAAATTGAACACTTTACTGTTTGCTAATCAAATCTCGGCCCTTTTTTGGCCGCCAATCGATGGCTGTTCCAGGTCGATAAATCAGCCAACGAAGTATTTCATTGTTATCGCCGACTTCCATCCGCTCTGATCTCATCCCATTCGATATGATTCGATCCCCATACCAATCCCAACTTCAATCCGTCCCCGACTGTTTTCCTTTCACCTTTCGAATTCAATTAACTGCAGCCGAATGCCAATCTACGAAATTCGTTAAGCAAATGGTGGAGCGTGGGAGTTGTGTTTTCCCTCCAAGTCCCCAATCCCCCAAGTCCCCCGTCCCAATCGCAAATATTTGCCATCAACATTTTTGCACGCTAATTTCCTCAGCAAATTTTTGGGACTCTGCTGATATCACGCGCGCAACGCATAAAGCTTGTAAGGGGGTCGCCGGGAAAAAGATAGATATTTTAAAATGAAATAAAAAAAAGCACGAAACTGTTGCAGTTCAGTAGTCACAAGGAGGAGATGGGCTGGAGTGCTGAAATTTCGTCACATATTTTTGCGTAAATTGCCGGAAAATCGCAAATCATTGAAGATAAACATCCAAGTCAAGAAATGAACAGAAGCCAAGAGGCTGCCGCAGAAGATGGGGGGTGCAAATCGGTGGGAATGGGTGGGAAAAACTGTGGAAAAAAGGGGCGGAAAAGCGCTCACAGCCGCCGCACCAAATATCAAACAATGTTAAGCAAACACTCACTCAAACACAGTCTAACAGAGATTCGGCGAGTTGTGTGCAAGTCGAAGGCAATGGCAAAGGCAAAGGCGAACGGCATTCACCAGGCAGCTTAAAAAATCCAAAGCACTGCGAAAAAATACTACAACTGAGAATGAAGTTTTTAATGAAAAATAGGCGAAATAAAATATGAAGTTGCAGTTAAAAAAGTGGACCATAAAACACTCTATTTACTTATTATTACTAGGGAAAAGATTCCAACTTATATGTTGGTAATGCAGAGTTGTTGAGCTATTATTTCGCCAAGTGCATATCAGGGGCTCAGTTCTGTGGTCGCTGCCTGTCGACGAGCCTTCGATGCCAATAAAATCGGGATGGGGACAGGGACTGTGACTGGGAAAATGGGCCAAGAGTGCACTGAGGAGGGGGTGGCGGGAGATACTCGTAGACTAGACAGACAGAGGGCAAAAAGCAGAGGCTACGACTGCCGGGGCAGAAACGTTTTCGCAACGCTTGAATTGCCAGCAAAGTGGGGGAGGAAATCGCTGGGTCTTTGAGGGAAAATCGGAGGGTTTCAGTTCAACTGCAAACTGCAACAAGCGTCGTTGCAGTTTCCGCATCGCGCATTTCGCTCGCTTGCCACGCATCTCCCACTCGCTGAAGCTCACTTTGCGGCTCCTAAAAAACAGAAAACGGAGGGGAAAATAGAAATCCTCACATAAGGTAACCCAACATGCATGGGGTCCCGACGTGTCTATAAATATTTATAAGCCGCGCTGAAAGGACACGATTATGCAGCAACCTTGAATTGCTCCCAGCGAAGCAAAAGTTTAGTTTCACGCGAGTTTTGGGAACATCTGTAACCGCTGTTGTTGTCCAAATTATGTGTAAAAACAAAAAATATATATTAAACAATATGTTAAACAATGTAATTAAAATAAGCTCAACATCTTATAATTTAAAGCTATCCAAATTTTGCGATTATTTCCTCCACTTAATGCGCTTCTTATATCCGGCTGCAGTTTCGACTTCACCTGGCGTATCTAATCAGTTTCGGCCAATATTTGGCCACCTCGGAGCGAAAGGCAGGCTGAGATTGGAATGAAGATTGAGTCCGAGCTGGAGAGCTTGTAAATTGTATTTAGTCACCGGCTGGCTGATCCGGCTGCTCCCTTCCAGCTGATTTCACTCGACTTGCAGCCAGATTTCTGGCTTGGATCGGCGCTCTTTAGTGTTCAGTTCCTGGTTTCTAAGCAAGCCCCCAACTTTTGCCATTAAATTGAATTTAGTTTGATTGCGTTTGATTGTAGCTTATCAGAGAGATTTATGCTTCGTTAAACGTGTGCAGTGCATTGAAAGGCAGAGGATGTGGTACAGTGCGGCGCATTTGCATAATGCCCCCGATGCGCCAGCCAAAAGCTCAACAGTTTTTAATTAATTCGTGTGTGTGTGTGCAGAGTGTGTGAGAGTGAAAAGCGTTATAAATAGCTGTGAGGCCTTGGGCCCAGCAATTTTCACAACTGATGATGACTGCGCTCCTCGCCGTTTTCTCAGCCAAAAGTGCGCACTTATTTAGCCATCTTGCCATCTTTGCCATCTTTGCCGTTTTGCCATTAGGCAAGGAGCGTCAGCCGCGCTAGAAAACTCTCACTTTGGTCTATTAATGATGATTCGCACGGAACAGTCGTAGACTTAGGTCTTCAGCCAAGCCGCCTTTAACCCTATAAATGCGCAAAGGAGGTAAAATATTGTCCACATTTGTAATAAACTTTTAAAACGCTAAGCAAAATGTAAGCTACCAATGAACTTCATTTATTATGTTATTATAAATATTTAAAAACTATTTGTCTAGATTCCTGAAAAATAAGTAATGGTATGTTAATCTTCTTCAAATACACAGGCTATTTAGTTTAGCATTTCTTCATTTATTTAAGTATTTTTGTAAAATAAAATACATTTTGAGGACGAAACATCAAACTAGGGTTAAACTGCGACCAATCCAAGTCAAGTTGAAATATCATCAAGTTGGATAGAAATGATGCCGCGGTAATTGCGGCGGCCTCCAAGGCAAATGCAATTTTGCCTTCACTTTGCTCGTTGAGGCGTTAAGCTGACAGTTGGCCACCTGCAGCCACGCCCCTTACCTTCGCCCCGCCCACCCTTTTTCCTTTCACCCGCCGCTTATCATTTGGGCCTGGCCATGACGCGTGATGCGTTTTGATAATTGCGTGCCGGTGGAAAAGGGCCAAATTCAGTTAAATATATGCACGTGTATGCTTGAAATGTACATATATATACAATATATACAATATATATATATTCGGCAACATTGCTCGCATCGGTGCACAATTAAAAGCTGTCAAAATTTCACTTTGCCCAAAGCCCCCTTTGCTCGCTTTGCGTTTGCTTTGTTTCCGCCATTATAATCAGCGCAACGCCCATTGCCTTTTGATTGTCTTTGCATTTGCACAATTCAGCGCCAATTTTAAAATCATTTTCACACACGACTGCATCCCACCTCGGCCCGGAAATGTTTATGGCCAAAAGAAATCAGCGCCCACGCACCCGCACCCGCACTTGCATCCAAATACTACAGTATACTCGCACTACTATGATAATGAAGTTTTCCACTTCTCCACCGCGAATCCAGCGGCATATACAGGGGTATATATGGGTGTAGTCCGGAATTTCCCCATCCGATGCGATAGGCACGAAGCGTGTTTGTTTATCTGCTGAGCGCCCGATGCAAATACAGCCACGAATACAAATAGAAGCGAAATAAAATTAAATAAATTCAGGCCTTGCATCGCTGCTTAATTGTGCGCAACTTTCAGCGGCTAAATTAAACGTAAAGATTGCAATTGTGCAATTGCGATGCCGCCGATGCTGTCGATGCCGAAAATTCAATTATCACATGAATCCCATATATATTTATATAGAGACTGCAAAGCACTCAGCGCACTAATAAGATAACCATTTATTTATGTATACTTGCAGATAAACAGAAAAAGGGCAACAGCAACAGAAACAGTAAAAGAAAAACCATTGAAAAACGGCCAAGACACCGAGATTGAACAGGTGAGATAAGGTGCGAGTATCTCAATATTCTGCACGTATTTGCATCGTATTTGCTCAGCGAGTCAAATTTAATCAGTTTTATTGTATTTGCTCTTTTGAGCGACGCTTTCGTTTATTTTGGCCATTTTGTGTGCCGCACTCAAACAGATTTGGATTTACAGTGCAAATATTTATTTACCCCTTCCGTTCGAGAGGCGAATTGGATCAATAGATCAGCGCACTATTTTGACGGCCTTCTAGTGAATTGTGTTGTTTGTTTTCAGTTAGCTATGAACAAGTTAACTTTTAGGATTAAACACTTCCTACTTGGTGGGAAAATCCATGTGAGTTCTTTCAAATACAATGTCAACTGGTAGAAATGGCCGATTGCCTTGGCTTTCCTTAAATTAATCTTAATTTAAGTCAGCGATGGTGGCCAGCGATTAGCATCACTCAGTGACCATTAACTTCACATCTCTTGACCAAAGGAAACGCGCATCTGAAGTGCGTGGCAACCTCGAAAGTTTGCGATGCGGTCAGCGAAGAAACTAAACTCGTTGCCCACACAAATAATTATCGCTTGGGAGTCGAGCACTTTTGTGGGGTGGAGCGGATACCGCAAGGCACATCAAAGCGTCATTGAAACGGAAACGGAAACTGCAAGTCAAATGGCATTCGGCCACAGGAAATGAGGCGCACAAGTGCCTTTTGGAAGAGTGCGAAGATGGTGACCGCATTTGCTACTCGGCGACCGCAAATTAACGCGAATATTCCGCCGACCCACACTTCTGGCATTGGCACTTCTTCGAGCACGAGCACGATTTCGATTCTGATTATGATTCTGATTCTGATGAATTATTAAACGAGTGTCCAATGCAGAAGCATCGCCGTCGTCATCGTCATCGTCGACATCGTCCAAGGCAACGTTTGTCAACGTCTGCGGGCTTGGGGTTTTGGCCAGGGATTTTCTTTACCTTTTTTTTTTGACCATTTTATTTTGGCACTGCCTGAATAAGCGCTCAAATGAACACCGCAATGAATGTGCGCCGCATGACAAATACGTAAAGTTTCTTTTGAAATTAAGCAGCATTTGCTGCCAATTCTTAACTACATCAGCGCAGCGCAAACTTTGTCCTCTCACCCTTTGCCAAGTAGTTTTTCCTTTTCCTTTGGCTTCCGTTGGTTAGTTTTTACTGGGTTAGTTTCGCTGGCACGCGAAGAAACTGGACATCAGCTGCCAGTATTTTCTGTTTGTATGCTTTATCAATGTGGTTGCTCAATTAAAAGCCAATTTGGCTTTGGTTTAATCAAAACGGAAATATGAATTTAATTATTGAATAAACATCACACAAAAACATATCAAAAAGATAGTACTATTAAATGGACAAATAAATTGAATAATGTTCTGAAGATTAACTTGTGATAAAGTTGTGAAAACCCAACTCCCATAGAATATAGATTTACAACAGAATACCTGGGTTTTCGCAGTGTGTCGGAGGCCTGGAGGAGCTTGCTCATTTCAAACTTTTGACACAGAAACTAATTTTGGCAAGCGGGCGTCAGCCAGCCAACCGAGACGACGACTGCGAAGAGAAGAAGCCACAGTTGGAGATGGCAAACCTAGAGCTGCAAGCGTCTCCGGATTGTGCGACTCACCAAGTGGCTGGTCCTTTTTCCCTTCTACCCTTCTGCCCTTCTGCCTTCTCGGTGGCTTTTCATTCTTTTAGTGATTGCAATATTTCATTGCCTTTGCGGTTCGTGTGTTGCATACTTTTGAGCGATGTCGCTGAGGTTTGCCTTAATTAATTGCCACCACACAACCCCATCCACAGCGCCAGTTCCAGTTCGCGTTCCAATTTTTAATCCGCATCTGCGAGTGCAGCTGCATTTTTCGCATGTGCCCTGCATTCGAATTTAGCATTTGACTTTGAATGGCGCTTTAATTGTCATTTGATGTGATTTATACCTAAAACCGAATGCCAGTGTAGTGCAGACCCGCAAATTAACGCTTAGCTGGCATTCACTTCTCTCGCCGTCACTGTCAAATCAAAACGCGCAGATTCGTCGCTTGATTTATGACGTTTTGATTGGGCGATAAGTGTAGAGAGTGGCGCATTTGTGTCTCCCAGTGTTGTGACACCATATATCTGGGTTAAATCCTGTCAAGTTGAGCAAGGCTTTAAGCACTTCTGCATTCAATTCAATTTGCTCTTGGGCAAACTCATCGGCAATACCTGTCGCACGAGCCTGTCGCTCTGTGGACCAGAAGCTCAACTTAATATGTTTCAATTTCATTGTGCACTCTGCTAAGCATACGACTTGGCCAAAATCCGGAGCTGCACAGAGCGCACTTGTGCATTGGGTATGTGCAGCCAGATGGAGAGGAAAATTTGTACAAATATCCCTGGAAAATAAGCCATTAAACGAGGCCAGAAAGTGGGCATTGAGTGTTTGCCCATCATAAATTGGGCAAAAATTGCCTGCAAAGTGCACTGCAAAAATCAAAGTGCTAAACCATATTAATAAAATGGTATACAGTCATGAAGTTTTTATTATAATATATCTATAAACATCTAAATACATGCGATAAATGCATATATCTAATACCAAATTTTATAAGAAACGAAACCTGGTAAATGCATTTCTCTGTTAATTAATATTCAAGGAATATCTGATGTGTTCATTCTTAAAAAACAAAAATGTTATTAAAATTCAGCTTCATCTTTTTTATATGCTAACGCTGTTTCAAATATTATCTTCTAAGAAAAAAACAGTGGATGTTTCCCTGTCTATTACATGGCTAAAACGTTCACACCTTGCCTTAATAATGCAGCTGCGAAATGGAGATGCATCCAGCGGATAAAGATGGATATACAAGCGCAGATACAGTATCTGGGGGCCAAGGAAGTGCGCCAAAGAGCACAGGCTGATTGCATTTCATTTTCAATTTAACTTACTTTTATTTCGAACTGCTGCTTTCGCTGTTCCGTTGGTAATGCCGCCGTTCGAGCTGCCGGTCTTTGCAATTACCATCGGAGGGCAGACAACAGTTGGAATTACATTTTCAATATTTCCCAGCAGCAAAGCAAAGCAAAAGCAACACCAATAGCAATAGCAAAAGCACTAGCATCAGCTTCATTTTTTCATTCGCTGCCCTCTTTTCCCCAGATTCTTGGGCACTATGGCCATAAATTTTTAACTACAAGCTCTTGAATGCAATTACTTTTCAATCTTTTTTTTTATATTTTTTCCGACAGTCCTACTCGTCTAGTCGGGCATACTATGTATATATGTTCTATAGTTGAACGCGAAAATTGCTTATTTCAACATTCAACTTTGAAAACTTTCGTTTCGTCTCGTTACATTTTAAGAAAAAAATAGGAAAGAAGCAAAAGTTTGCCATAATTTTGCCAGAGGTCTATCACTTTCATCCCCGCCCTCGATTTTTTCACCTCACTCCATAGCTGTCTCAACTGATTACTTTTATTTTTGTTGCCGCGTATTTATTTTAGAGCGGAAAAGTAGCTTGAACTTTGTGTTATTTGATCAGGAATTTGACATAATACTTTATGCAGGGACAAGAAATGTAAAAATATGAAAAAATTGCCCTCAAATCCAGGCGACATTTTTCCATTCCATTTTCTCCTGAGTGCACTTTGCACTGACAATGCAGTTATGAAACTTGAACTCGGCGATTTTGAACTTCCAAAGTCATTCTCTCTACACAAATAATGCAAAATGTGAGGCGGTTGAATGGTTGACTAAGTTGGGTTATTGATAGTGTGGTAATAGATAGGGTATTAGCTTATTAGTATTATTACATTGTGGGGCGGAATTATTATTAGTATTATATTATTACATATTACACTTTTAGTCATAATATAATTTGTATGCCATTTTATAAAAGTAAATTAGTGAGCTATTTTTCTCAGTTATGGCAGTCATTATGGCATATCGGCTGCCGTATTTCTCAGAGATCATTAATAAATTCTTAAAGGCGTCGCAGCTGCCTCACGTCGCTAATCCTGCTCAGCAGTTATCCTGCGCATCCTGCGCTGCAATTCACCCTTTTTCCGTGGCAGGAAAATGCTTGTTCATCCGGCAGAGGCATGCAAATTTTCAGCTGCTTGGGAAAATACGTTGTGTAATGTCACTTAATCTTTTTATACGCGCCAGTTGAGATATATTTTTTGTTGTAAATTGCCCGGGCGGCGGCCGCGTCAGCGGATTAGTGAAACGGATTAAGAATGAAAGTGTTTGCAAAATACTAAAACTTTACGACGGCCAGCAGATTAAGAATGAATTGTTTTTTATTACGCCACCCGAAAGGGGCATAAGTCAAAAGGGCAGGTAAGGCGCAGGTAACTTTTTGTCGATGGTCAAGGGTTTCAAAAAAGTCGGGACTCCTAAAGTGCAGGTATACACAGGCTGCAGGATGTGACTAGCTGGAATGGATAAAAACTAGTGTCGCTGTGGAAAGGACATCAATCGTTCTGCCAACGTTGGACAAGCAACATCGGATATCATTATTCACCACCACCTGGAAAATCTGCAACAGAAGCAGCCACGAAGTGCTATCAACTTGCTAAGGAAATCCGCACCGGACTTTGTGTTTTCAGTTACTTATCCATCCGCACAAATCGAACAAAAATGCCACGTTACCAGAAACTCATCAACGAATGCGACAGCAAATCTGCTGCAAATTCCGCCCCACAACAGCAGCCAAATCGCAATCAGCAGCAGCCACTTGGGACGCCCAATGTGGGATATCACCTGTATTTGTACCGCCAGCAACTTTCTCAGAAGAACGTGGAGTACATGAGGTTGTCCAAGGCCAAGTACTTCATCACCGACACACTGCTGGCCAAAACGGTTCGCAATCTGAAAGGATGCAGCGTCGACGAATTGAAGACTGTCAACCATCAGATCGTCTTCCGGCACAAACTTCGTCACCAGATTCAGCGACTCCGCAAGCTGAGAAGTCTGGGTATCAAGAATGCCAATCCCAAAATGGAGAGCACGGAATTGTGATTGTGATCAATATACACAGGATCTTCGGAGAAAAGAATATTTGCCAGCTATGTTTAAAGCATAGCTCAAAGTTATTCTCTATTACCTCTTACCTTTTTGGAAATCTCATTAGCTTAAGTGGCGGGCTGCATATATTTATAAAATTGTTTAAAAAACCTGTCAATAAATACTCATAAAATAGAAACAAATTAATTGAGATGGGATCTACTTCATTGGACATACAAGAAACTGCACTACCCAGAACACTATTTATAATTAGTGGGGCATTAATATGCACCAATAACATTATTGACTAATTAAGTTAATAGCCTATGTAAGCATAATGACGATAACTAGGAAACAGCGTTCATAATAATTTGATTAAAATGTAATGAAATCAACTCTGACGGTGTCAATCATCAAAGCTTACAAATGCATTCATTTTAAATTTATGACTTTTAAAGCGTCTATCATAATACTTTGACCTTTCTGTGACCTGTATTTGGACCGCACTTGTAAATAATATTTTTGGCTATAACTCAACTGCCAGAAATACTGTTGCCGCCTACTCAAGTTTAGACAACGACTTGGATGTGGACAGAAGCAACCTCAATGTGACTATCAAGTGAGGCCAATTTGCGGCAGCCACTAATTGAGTTCTCTGTGCAACATATTGACACGTGTCAAGACAAATCATCTCAGCTCTTGGGCCTTATCCCCTGACCGCAAGTCTTTTGCAATTTATGAGCCCTTCGGGGTGCATTAAACTCGAATGCCATCATCGATTGGCGTAG
The DNA here is from genome assembly GCF_016746235.2 of Drosophila teissieri. NCBI lineage: Eukaryota > Metazoa > Arthropoda > Insecta > Diptera > Drosophilidae > Drosophila > Drosophila teissieri. The sequence goes on along the minus strand of NC_053031.1, from coordinate 6,045,366 downwards.
GCATTTTTAAAGGGGGCACGAAAATATGCAGTGAATGATTGGGTACATTTTGGGGCAGCGGCAGCATTTTTTTAATTGGAAAATAATATTCACAAAGTGCTTTACACTTAACTGAACACCAACATCATTATTTTCGCTCAAATAATATTAATAAATGCCGAGCGCACCCCGCTAGCCCGTAATAAATAAATGGCGCACATAATGCGGCCAGCAAGTCAATTTTATTATTGAAATGAGTCGCGCGATGTTCAAACAGAAACCTCAGCCCAAAGTGAATGTGAGTGTTAACAATTAAAGTACACACACACACACACGCACACACACATGGGGTGTTGTTTTACATATGCTCGCAATTATGCAGTCTGTGGGCGATGCAATTTGCAAACACTCCAAAGTAGGCTATGAAAAATGTCGCATGCAGTGCACATTAAATTTTCCACACAATCAATTTGGCGTGCAAAAGGCGCACTTTCCCATATGTTCATTTCTATAAAATATGTTTTCTACGTATATGCACATAGCCACATGTTTAATTGCAGCAACATCCCGTCGAAATTTAAATCAATTGCCATCTTGTAAGGCATGAATAAATACTTAAAGCGACGGCAGTCGGTCGATTAGTGCGCTTCATTATGTGCATCATTTTCATTATGTTTATTACGAGCTGCCCACGGGTGTGAGCCCCGCCCACTTTTCCTTGTCCGCCCCGATCGCCAAGGAAACGCCCTTGTCTCGAGTTAATGCCATAAATAAAATTTCAACTGCACCGTGGGGCATGTTTAGCCGCATGAAAAGCGACAGTAAGCCGTGCCTGCATAAGAAGTTGCCTGTTTATCTTGGCCCGTTCTTTGCCTTTTGTTTATCCCGGTGTCCTGTAAGGATCCTGGTCCTGGTTTTGGTCCTGGTCCTCGTCCGGGTTCTGAGCCAGCAACAAGGCAACAACTGTCCCTATCCCATGTTTTTTTCCACTGGCCGGGCTCATTTGTTACACCGCAAAAAAGCTATAATCAAAATATAGTATTGGTCTATAATTTTTCACCTCCGATAAACGTGATTTAACCTTATCAATGTAGTATTTCTATATAAGCTAAAGTTATTTGCGAATTTTGTGAAAGGAGAACACTTTCTGGCGGTGTACGTTGCTGTCACTAGATGGCTGTTTTCTTTCAAAAAGTTGCCTTCGTTGGTGGTGGGCTAGTTGGGCTCGGCTTTGACCCGTTTGGTTAGCGCAGTCGCTTGGCTGCCTGCTTGGCCAACTGCCCTAATGAGTTTACAAAAAGTTTTGCTTTAGCAAAATGCTCTAGCAGCAGTGTGGTGTGGTGCTGCTGGCGAGGAGTTGGCAGGAACTGCCCAGCATGTTATACAAATTGCAGGGGCCTTGGACAAAACTGTCATCAACGTGTCGTCCCTTTGCAGCCCCTGCATGTGGATGGAGGACGAAGGCGGGACGAAGGCGGGAGGAAGGATGGAGGACAGTGAATCCTGGACGAGTTAGGCTGGCTGCCATTTGTTTACCTATCCCATTTGCACTGGCATGTTGCATTGTTGCCTGTTACTTGGCGACCGAGCGAAAGTTTTCGCATTTATGTTGCTGTGCAAGTTGCAGCAGAATATGCATTTTAATTAGTTTAGCAAAGTTAAGCAACTCCGGCCCAGCCAGCCAGCCAGCCAGACAGACAGACAGACACACAGTCTCCGCTTGCGTCTGGTTAATTGCGCAAATTTAATGGCTGCCACTGCACTTTAAGGCGAAGAAAGTTGGCTGGCAAAAGTTGGCCCACACCTCCTGCAGCCTGCAGAAAGGGCCTACTCTCCTACACTTCTACACGCTGCAGGCAAATGTACCACAGAAGTTGTTAACATTTCACATTTCACTAAGTAGCAAATTCAATTAGTTTGTTGTCGTCATCTTCCCCCCCGCAAAGGCATGTGTACATTTTAGTAAATTACTTTAATGCCCCGAAAGTTGCCGTTCCCATTTCGGCTTTGCAATTTATGCCTGTCGTAATTTACTTAACTGTCTGCTTGCATAAATTAATTTGTCTAAGCATAAATCTGCCGACTATTTGGGTGCTGCACTGTGTGACCGAAACGGAAACGAGGCTGCAAGTGATGGCCGGAAAGATACCTCATTAGGTTTTTCAATAAATTTAATTCAATATAAATAGAGTGCCGACTCAGACGCTGCCAGTCAGCCGTCTACCGTCTTCCAGCTGCCGTCAGCCACTTCATCTTCATCTCCTTCTGGGCTTCGCATCCGTCTGCTTCTTTTGGCAACCGCCTGTGGCAGCTGCAACAAAAGCGGGAGAGAAGCAGCAGCAGGAGTAGGAACAGGAGCAGGAGCAGGAAGCAGCTCCAAAGTTGCACACGTCGCCTTCAGAGAGGACTTAAGGCAGCTGATGCCGGAGCTCCTGTTCCTGATGCCGCCATCTCCTGGGCAGGATGAAGCTGCTGCTTCCACTACAACGCTTGCCAAGCGAAAATGCTGCTGGCTGTGCACTCAAAAAAATATATTTAACTACAAAATATATATAAATATGCATCACCCATTCATTACTAATATACTCCTAATGCAATATCCATAAGATGATATCAATGAGTAATGTTAATATTGTATTTGGATGATTCACCTATTTTTTCGCAGTGATTTAAGCTTGTTCTAATAAACTTAAAATATTGATTTAAAGTTGAAAATTACCTAGCTGCCGAGTTATTTTTCTCAGCGCTTGAAGCCTGCACCCTCGACGCTTCCTGATTCCTTTCGAGGACCAGACCACTCCACCTCTTTTATTTTATGTTACTTAGCCTGAGCCGAGCTTAGCCGAGCGCTTGCAACGCGTAAATTTGGCGCTCCAAAGCGGTGATTATGTCGTCGTCGTCTGGTTCTGCTGCACATTTCCACCATGACGGCAACGGCTGCTCCACCTCCCGCAGCCATTTTCTTGGCCAATTTTTCGAGCTGACAGCAAACGGTGGCGCCGGGTACGTCATCACTTGAATAAATTAAGTTGCTGGCAAACAGCTAAATGAAATTGTTAATTTAGAGCTGCACAACGGAGCGTATGCTTGATGTGTCTGCCCGTTACCTGAGAAACCGGAGTTGGGATGCAGTCCAATGTCCAGAGTCCAGTGTCCAGTGTCCAATGTCTAGTGTCCAGTGTCCGCAGTCCGCTGTCCGCTAATCCGCTTATGGCATGATCCCAATCCAACGGGCAGCATATGCCCACATCAATGGAACCCGCCGGTGTATTCCCAGAGCTCATCTGAGCTCCTTTATTTCGCCTTTGTGTCTCTGCTGCTGTTGCTGATGCTGCACCGTAATTGCATTTTAAATGTTCGTGCAGCTGCAAATGGGCAAATGATTACTGGAATTTATATTAAACTTTAACCCTCAGTCACTTAATTAGCCCGACTTTGGCTGCCACTTCGGCTGCAGTTTCGATTGGGCGTTAACTACTTTTTCATATGACCATCAATCTGCGGCATGGCCAAGTTTGCCACCCAAGTGGGCGTATCCGACACCTAACCAACCACCTACCGAAAGGGCCAAGACAATAAAAAAATCGAAAAGAAAGAAACGTGGGCGAAAACTTTGTGCTGCAAACAGAGAAAAAGAGAGTCAACTTGGAAATATATTGAAAAATGCAGTAGTTCCTTTTTCGCAAGGAGTTCGCACGGAAGCAAACTTCTGTGCAACTCGGCTGCGTCTGTCGTCCTGAACCCGTCCTGAACCTCCTGCCTCTCCTGACCCTCCTCGATCCTTTGCCTTTGCCTAAACTGACGTAAATTTATAATGACAAATTGCATTTGGCGCAAATGCGGCGGGTAAAAAAAACGTGGACGAAACGATTCGCCCAACAGTCGTGGCCAATTGAGCGTGAAAAATTATGAAGCTGGAAAGTAAAGGAAACGGATTAGAGCCAAAGCCAGTCAGCCAGCCAGCTAGAGACAATCAAAGTGCTTAATTACAGCTTAAATCCGCTTAAATGCAAATTCCTCCCTCTGATTGCTGATTATGCCAAGTGAAAAATGAACGAATGCGCCAGGTGGCAGAGTCGCAGACAAAAGTGAAAGACTTTCGCAGAACAATCGAATGGCTGAGGAATCAATAGAACGAAGATGATCGAATTTAAAGAAGATGAAATGATGAAAGTAAAATCAGAGTATAATAAATAGGGACTCTTTATTATGCTAAATTTGTAAGTCATGATATTCACACGTGAAAAATAGTTTCACAATAACTCAATGTATGAGTCTTCTTAGATCTTTCTTTGGGAAAATAATTCAAAGATTTAACTGCATTATTAGACTATACCTTTGTGTAAAAGCTTATATTTATTTTAAAGAATGCATAGAAGGAAAATTAGCGGGAAGTCAAACTCACCTCATACTTACCATTAGAATCCGCAACCTGAAACCATCAGTTAGACATAAGCAAAACCCACAAAAGTGGCTTACATTTCACCCACACCCACAGCAAATGTCGCTGTTGTTCCCGTTCATGTAGCTACATCGTTACTTTGCTGCCGTCGGGGTCAGGGGTCAGGGGTCATGCTCTGCTCATACTTTACTCAGTGGACTTGGGCGCCAGCGCGTCAGGCGATGGCGATAAAGCAAAAAATGACACGTTTTTAATTTTATTTCACACCTACACAAGGGCAGCCGTGTAATCAAAACTGCAAGAGAGCAACAGTCACAACAGAACAGGCAACACGGCGCACAACATGAGCAACACGAACAACAACTGCTGGTGACAACAATGCAACTAACTGAAAGCTGAAGGCGCTGGCCGGGCCAGGGCCAGAGAAAAATTAGATTTATCACGAGTGGTTGCCGGAAAAATTGTCAACATTTATCAACATTTTTCAACGGGGCACGCGGACGTGTTTGCAGCCCAAGACACCGAAATAAGAAATGAAAAAAAAACCTAAAAATCAGCAACTTGCTGTTGTAGTAGCAGAACAACAATAAGAAAGTCTGGCCAAGACTAAGCCCCGGTGCCACAGGAGTCTACTAAGCCGGGTCCGAACTGGGCCAAACAACACCTCTCGCGTGGGAGTTTTGGCCCGCATTTTGATTAATATCCACTTGCAGGATGCGGCAAGATGCAGCAACATCACGAAACTGGCAGCAGAAAGCGCAGCAGTGGCAGCAATCGCCGCAATCGCAGCAAGAAAGCAACATGAAAGCTGGCAAAGATTCTGGTCCAGTCCCACTGATTGTGAAAAGTGGTCACGATGATGACAAAAATTCACTGCCGGCCAAATGGAAACAAAGTTGCCCGCTTTTCAGCCAGTGTGTAGGTGCTACCAACTCACTCTAACTCTAACTCTCTCTCTCGCTCTCTTTCACTTTTTTTCGGCCAATCTGCAGTGAAAGCAGCCTGAAAAGAACTTTCCCAAAAACCAGAAAAAAATCGGGAAAAGAAAGTCGGAGAGCCTTGAATGCGGTTTATATTCTTTTGACTGGTTTATTTGATTTGGCAGCCAAGGAGTTGGGAATGAGCTGGAGAATTGTGAGAAATTGCTAGGGACTTGTGTGGCACAAATTGAGTTTCGAGCATGGATGCGATTTGAGCTGCAAAAGGCACAGCTGAAAATATTTAATCACTTTTGGGCGAAATTAATTAAGGTAAACAAGGAATACCTTTTTTTTTTTGGTGCGGATCAATTTTCTGCCTAATCCTGGGCGATTTTTTAGGACCTCTTTTCATTAGCAAACTCGAAAGCAAAACACAAACATTAGATAAAACCGAACTCTCTTCGCCCTCCCTGCTCCCTTCACATAATCGCATTTTAAACTTTTTCAATAATAAAACTTTTCTAAACGGATTTCCCGCTGGACGCGTTGCGCTTTAATAATTTTTTCATTTTTCCACTTTTTATCTCTTCTATTCCAGGCAGCAGGCGGTTTTCAGCTGATGAGCAACAAAGGACAGAGTGCATCGGAGCCATTAATTTAAATTGGGTATTATGAGCGCACTAGCAACAAGGACAAAAAGGTTCGTCCATTTAAAATGCAGTCTGTATATGGTTATCATATGGGTCTTGTTTTAAATACCTGTTAATTCTAGCATATTTTGCATACCAATAATCAATTAATCTTACCGTAAAATATGATTCGTAATTACTAAAATGATTAGAGCATTACAAAAATATGTTTTGATGCAGTTCGGTTTGTAAATACATACATATATTATTATAATCAAGTTCTACTCATATGTGGTTTCCCGTGGCTTTTACACGTTAACTTTTTGTAGAATATTGGTATTTGCCTGTTACTATAAAAAAAATTTTATAATTTGTATCCTTTTTTCTCCAAAGCTCTACATGTACGACAAGTCAAAGAAATCGTGGAGTCAGCGGCTCAAGACCCTCGGCAGCGCTGACAGCGTGGACAAGAACGCTTCTCTAGCCGCCGTCAGCGGCATGCAGGCCATGCAGCAGCTGCAGCTGCAGCTGCACATGCAGCAGCAGCACCAGCAACTGCAGCAGCACCAGCAGCAACTCCAGCAACACCAGCAGCAGCAGCAGCAGCAACACTTGGCCCACCATGGCCACCACCAGATGGTGACCGCCTACCAACTGCCGCCGGCTCCCGCCGCCGAGTTCCTGCCCAGCGCCCTCTCACGCTCGATGAAGTACGCGGAGCCGTGGATCTACGGAACGGTGCGTGGCATCCCGGCTCGCCCATCCTACGGATATCATCCACATGCTGCGGCCATTTTCGCGGCAACGGAGGGAGTGCCGGGCACGACAGCTCTGGCCGTGGTGATCTGCTCCTGTGCCGAGTATCTGAATGGCACGAAACGTGACGTGAAGAAGGCGAGTGTGTGCAAGAAGTGCAAGGGGTCGCGACTGCCCCTGGCCACCATTGGTGGCACGGGCGGCACAGTGCGTCTGCCGGCTGTCAGCGGTTCGAGCAACTCGCGTCGCCCCATGGCGGCCACCATGCGTGTGGTGAGTGCGACGAAGAAATCACGTCCCTCCATTCTGGATCCGCAGAAGGATCCCTACGACCTGATGCGACGCACGCGACTCCTGTCCCCGGAGCCCAGCTCCAAGGAAGCGGACAGCAAATCACGTAGTCGCAGCAAAACGGTGGCAAACCAGACGAGGGGTCGCACTCGCACCAGGGCACCTCCCCCACCGGCACCCATCCAGAAATCTCCAGGTGTGGCAGTTGCAACAGCAGTTCCCGATCCCACGGACTGCTGGCTCATGGAGGACAATGAATCGCTGCTGCAGAGCAGCGGCCTAGCCACGAGGGCTACCAGCCGGCGATCCATACTCCGCTGCCATGTCAATCCCTATGACCTGATCTCAAGCGAAAACGGCAAGCTGCAGAGCAACCTAAGGAAGCCCAACGACCACTTCGATGTGGCCGATGCCCAGCTGAACGACGACGAGCTGGGGGAGCGGAAGACCAAGGGCACCAGCAAGTTCTACAGCGGCAATGTGGCGGCCATAGCCGGCCAGCGTATTAGCCTGGGCGATAAGTCCGGCGACAGCTCCGATCCAGGTGACAGCTATGAGCGAATTATTATGGTTTCTGGCGGAGAGTCGACGGCGTCTAATGGACCACGACGACCGCCGCGCAATAAAAAAGCGGATGAGCCAGCGGAAATGCCCCCAGCAGCCGCCGCAGCAGCAACAGCACCTCCTGCAGCGGCAGTAACTGCAGTAACGACTGCAAATGCAGCAACGGCAGTGAAGCCCAAGGCTGTGGCGCCAGCCAAAGTGGAGAAAATAGAGAAGGACAATGATTCAGCTTATACAGTGCTGACTGTAACGCCCACTTCGCCAGCCATCAAGTCCATATTGAAGCGCCCCACGACACTCGAGTTGCCTGGAGTGGGCATGACTCCTTTGCCACTTCATCCGGCTGACAATTCTGGATTGGTAACGCCCGCGGGCAAGTCACAGTTCTATATACCGACGCCAACGGGCACAGCTGCCACGCCCACGCCCTGCAGCACGCCCATGGCGACATCAACACCTACACCCAATGCCGCCATCGTAGCGACAGCAGCCGGAGCAGCAATCACGCCGGGTTCACGCAAAAAAGTGCAATTTATGGTCGAGGATAAAATCATAGCCACGACTGCGACTGCGACAGCGACAGCGGCGACAACTGATGACAGCGATGCCAGCAGCGGTGCTGCAGCAACGAAAACAAACTACGAATACTACAATCGCAAGCGAAATTCTGCAGCAGCAGCAACAGCAACAAAAGGAACCCCAGTTGCAGCAACAGCAGCAGCAGCATCACCGGCAACAGCAGCAGCATCAACGGATCAGCAGGAGGCAACGCTGTTTGCGGCTGACGTTGATGATGAGCATAACTTTACAACTTCCGGCGAGGCAGCGACGCCGTTCATAAAACCGGATAGTTTGCATTATGAAGATGTTCTGCCAGGACCCCAAATATTTGACAGCAGCGAGTCCTCTGCCAAATTATCACTGCCAGCGGATGGGTCGCCGCATGTCACTGCGAGTCCTGTCAGCATTTTTCCCACTGGTGAGTACACTCCGCTTCTGGACTCCCGTCATGCCATGAAACAGTTGACTTTTAATTATGGGCTACCAGCTCTCGGACTTTTGCAAGGGCCAGCACTTTTCAGCCAAGTTTCATTAGTTAACCAACTTTTATAACAAAGCGCAAAGTAAAGTTTTTACCATTTAAAAACTATTTCAAACTATATTTTTTTAATGCCGGTGATATAAGCTGTTACTGTAGTTAGCATCTAATTTAGCCACATATTAATATGTAGAAATGCCACAGTTCCATTCACAAATGACATATCTATGCCCAAGTGGCAGCGACTCCTATTCGCTGTCTAGCATTTTACTAGCATTTTAACTATCTGTCTGTCTGTCATTTATACACTCACTCACCACTGGACTCTGTTTGCTTTTGAGTGAAAATGAAAATGCTGGCATTGTTTGCTAATTGCTCATCATCACGGCACGGTCTACGGAGTTTGCCACATTGCACATTACGTATACGCAAAGTTGGCGGCGACACTTTATGCATTATACAAATTCCCTAACAAGCATGAAAACTGTTTTGGCCAGGGGTTGTGCGAGAGCCAATTGAAATGCTGACATTTGAATGCGAATAGCGGGGTGGGGGAGTAGAGAATTAGAGGATAAGGGGTCACACCTGGAGCAAGTTCACGCAGGGGTTAACACCATAATCAAGCATCAGACGGAGCCGCAGTCAGGCCCTTTGACACAGTCGCCCTGTCAACGGCACACGCTCTGCCGCCCACCCACCGAGCCATCAACTGAACCACCCACCCACTGAACCACCCACTGAACACCACCACCCTGAACCACCCACAGCACGTAGTTGAGCGGCAAACAAAACGACAGTTCCAACTACAACGGAAACGACTAGCAGGCCAAGTAGACGTGACATTTGCACCCACAAATGGCAGCGACGCACGGCGATATGCCGGCGAACTATTCGCATTCACATGTGCAGTACGCTTACGCCAGGTAGAGAGAGGGCGTTGGTAGAGGGGGGCGTGGCACACATGTTCGACTTCATTCAAAGCAAATTAACAGCCGGCACACAGGGGTTAAGCTGGCGGGGAAACAGACCCCATAGACAGACAAAAAGTTTTCATTCAATTAAATTTCGACGGTGGAGAAAAACTTCTGTCCATCAGGGAATTGAGTTGAGTTCGGTTGAGTTGAGTTGAACTGAACTGAAGTGAACTGAGTGGGTATCAGGGTGATTCACTGGCCTATATGTGGGGCACCTGCAGCAAATAATTTGATTAAAGCTCAGTACTCATTAGCCATAAGCATTTAATCAGAATCCCAAACATAGTTACCTTTGAAAATAAATGGTTGTAGAATTTAAGCGCTTATAAATATGGAGAATAAATGTTATAGTGTATAATAGTGTGTTTCAAGGCTTTGCAAGCATGTTATTTCCCTCATTTACCGAGTTGAATTTTCCTATAATTTAGGAAATTCATGAATTAAGACTTCCAACCTTCACATAGAAGCCTTCTTGAAAAGGAGGATAGCTGACTTTCTTGCAATACCCAAGTATTCCAGCAATGCATTCAGACAATGCTAACGCGTCGTAAGGGCCCATCCAACGATGGCGTTCACTTTGCTCATGGCTGTCTATTGTGGCCAAAAGCCCAGAGGAGCGGCATTGGGGGGCGAGGAGCAACAGCGTCATAAAGGTGACATGGTCGTGGCAATGGCGCCCACGTGTCTCCGCAAGACAATTACAAAGTTCCTCCTGCGCTGACTGCAATTTGTTGCATTGTTTGCCGGGAGTTAAAGCACTTGGAAGTTTGCAAACTATTTTTGATTTGATTTTTGAAATTGGTTCGCTACGGGCGCTTAGAGCCAAACCAAACCCACCCACCCAATATTCCGACCATCCGAGATGATTTATGGCGCACGTGTTGCATTCACCGGTGTGCAAAAAAAAAAATATTAAAGAGGGAAAAATGTAGATGGAGAGTGGGTCGCCAGACGGGCCAAATCGCAGTGAAAGGCATTAAAGTGATAGAGTCTGGCCGCTCGACGGTGAAATTTGCATTTCTAATGCCGCAACGCCAACGCGGCCAACTTTGAGTCATGACCATGGCCTGAACTCGCCGGACTATTAATATTTCATATTCGTCTGTGATAGGAAAAAAGTGCGCCCCGATGTCCGAGCTCTGACTTCCGAATGGAATCTGAATGAAAATTGTAATATTTTAAGTAGTTCAGTTCAGACTGGGAAAAAGTTTTCCCTTCCATTAAGTCGATGGTAGAAACGAGTGTTCATTCATAGCAATCGCTTTAAAATCAGAGAAACAAAACAAAAGATTTGTTTGAAAATTAATTCACTTAAAATAAATACACTTTGTCATTTTATTACATTCCGTTAATAAAAGGTTTTTGATTTATATATTTTCCTATCTTCCCACATTTACGCAAAAAATCCTCTTTAATCTGCAAAGCAAATACGTTTTTATCTAAGGATATATTTTTATAGCTAATTAATTTGTGGAAACTCATCATAAATTGCACAACTGGCGGCTTTTTGGCCCACATAGAAACTCGTGACTAATAGAATTTAATTGCTTTGATAAAGGGCCGAAAGGAGCGTTTAATTGAGCAAATCATAAAATTATTTAATCCGAGTTTCGAGTGGCATTGGGTTGGGAAACATTTCCAATTAACACGCCGCCGTCATTTGAGTCTCAAAGGAATATCTATACTAGATGGTGGATATTAAGTCATTAGCATTTCCACCTCCCTTTTTCCATTTGCATTCTGCGAAACTTTCGCATTGCTTTCCTGCTCATTGCAATTTGCTTCACTAATGTTTCTTCTCTGTTTTCAAACGTCGCTCCATTCATTTAATGGCGTCTGCTTTAAATTTTCTTTTCACTCGCGCACACGCCTTCTCTTTCCATCTCGCACTGACCCTCTCTTTTGCGCACTTTAATGAAGTGTGAAGTGTGCGTTTGGAAATGAGATTTTTAAATATGGCCAGCAATTGTAGCTCCAAATGCCAATAGCAGCAGCAGCAGCAGCAGCAACAGCAGTGGCAACATCTATACAGTACAGCAGCAACATTGTTACATTTTGCATTTTATATTGCCAAGCTCAGCGGAAGTTGAGCCTCATGTCTTCATGTACTTTGCATATTTACACTAATAGAAATTGTGGCAGGCAATTGAAAAAGTTGCTGCTGTTGCAGCTCCATGTTGCCACTGCTGCTGTTGCTGTTGTTGCTGCTGCTGTTGCTGCTGCTGTTTTATGTGTGGCCATAAAAAGTGTCGCAGGCGGCAAAGGGGGGCAGTTTTACGGCCCTTCTTCTACTTGAGTTGCTGCTGCGGCTATTTTATTGTTGCGACAACAGCAACATCACTAGTGTGTCCAGGCTTCGGCCATTCCTCAAACTTAATATATCCTGTTTCCTGATTTTCATGACGTCCCTATAAGTGCCCAACGAGCCCTTGTCCAGCAATGGCCGCATTTTCTCGGTTTTCCCGGGACTATTCCCCCCCTCCCCCCTCCCCCGTTTTTCCCTCAACCCCAATACTATGCTAACCCTGTGTGCCATTTTCTGCATTTAAGTGCAATTCTATGCAAGAATGTGCCGACATGCATATTTGTGCTAAAGCCATTTCCCAGCTCTCCTGGCTCGCTTTCCCCAGCTTTTGCCCGATTTTGCCCCTCTCAGCTGCCATAAAATGTTCGTTTTGCCAGCTAATGCATACAAATGCCTGATGCGCTTTTTGCATTACAACAAGAACAGCACAGTGAAGTGAATGAAAGGGAAAGAAAAGGAGAAAGACAGCTTAACAACAAACAGAATGGTAAATTTTCATGTGCTCATGTGTGTGCGCGACATGGGACATTCACTTTTAAGTTAGCATTCGAAAAAATCTCATCGAATTTGGACCAAAAAACCAATGAGGAAAAGTCTCGGACACTTCTGAAAAGCCCAAAAGATATGAGAGGTTAGAAAGTGGGAAAAGAAAAAGTGGAAAAGGTGTAGAGTAACTTCGGAAAAAGTCATTCTGTTTTAAACTGCTTTAAGCCGATGACTTCAATTGCCTTAAGTTCTAGCCAAAACCAATTAGCAATAGCAGTTTGTAATAGCTTATCTTTCTTAGTAATAAAAACCTGAATTTCTTTATCAAATATACTAACAGAAAAATTGATAAGTTCCCACAAAAGAAATGCCATTTAAACATGATTTCACATCTCTAGTCATCTCTATGACATTTATTTATGAATCATTAGGCTTCGTACCATTTCCGCAAATACCATTTTCAAAGAACAATACATTTCCGCTGCCTTGGCACTCGCTCAAAGTTTTCTCAGAAATCCGTTTTAGATTGCGCAAAACTTAAATAATAAAGTAGCCAAGCCATAACCAATGGAAAGTTTTCCTGTTTTCGTACAAGATCTGGCCATTTAAAGCAATTGTTGCCCGCAGTTCATCCTGCTTCTGCTCCAGAATAGATTTCTATTTTTGTTGCTGCTAATGCTGATGCTGTGTCTGCCATCGATTTAGTTGCTAAATAAATTAGGTTTTAGCAAGTGTGTTGTGTTTTTTGTTTTTGGCACGAGAGTGCAAAGCCACAAAATTTGGGAGCGAGACGGAAAAAGACAAATGAAAACTGCCATTTGTCGGAATGCCCGGCTGCCTTGAAAATGGATTGGGTGTCACTGCCGATTTCGCTCAGTGCAGGTGGCAGGGTGGCAAAGTCCATCACTGGGGGGTATAGAAAAATATTTGGCATAATAATACGAGTGCATGATGCATGCTGTCTATGGCCAAGGGTCTGATGCAATTCTCCGATTACCAATGGAGAATCCATCCTCGGATGGATTGCTGATTTTGCCGTACCATGTGGCTTTTGGTCATCGAGTTGTGTGCTGTTGCTGGCATGCAAAAAGAAGTTGCCTTTTGTTTTTGGGGCTTTAAATAAAATGAAATTTTCTAGCTGCACACTCTTGAGTATCTTGGCCACTGCAAATCAAAACCACAACGCTCCGGTGTGTTTCGGTTGGTATCTATCTGTGTTTTCATCCATATCGAACACGAAATGCCACTCGAACTGAAGGAGAGCGTAAGAGAGGGCGCTAGACATAGTGAAAGAGACGGCATGATTGTTGTAATGAAACGTAACGAAAGAAATCAAAGCATGTAGCACGTGAGTGGCTGAAGATGCTCATCTCGATATGGCAGAGCTTCTGCTGAACAATATGTTACTACACGGAAAATATATAAGTAAGGTAATCAAAGTAATCAAATATAAATCAAATTAAAGCTGCTCAATAAAAAATAGTTTAATTAATGAGTGATTGAAATTATTACAAATGAAATTCAAAGAGTAAAAGTTATGTTTTTAATTTGATTTAAACGATTTTAGCTGTGTATTTTAGCCAGCCACTCCAACTCCCATTGTGGAAATGGTGAAATACATGGCTGGCAGTTGTCGAAGTGCATAAAATGCTTGCATATTACTTGTATTTCTTTCTGCTCTTTTCCAACTCCACCCCTCCCCCATCCCCCATCCCCCCTCTTCCCCCCCGGCTGCGGTTGATTTTCCTTTTGATTGGCTGTATCCCCATCTACGTGTTGGGGTCACAGGAAGCGACCCGAGATGCTATTGTGAGAAAATTGTTGACCAGCCGGCAGACAGCAGCGGCAACTTGCAACGACAAACTTTTCTGTCGAGGCGGGCAAAAGTTGTAGGTGCAAATAGTTTTTGTAGTTCAATTTGCCAATCAAAAGTTGAAATTAGCGCATTACGCCTGTCAATCGACTGATAACCATAAATGTGAAATTTTCCAGATGTCATTGAACATGACGGACCATAATTTGTCGTACAATTTATATATATTTTTCACGCCTGAAAATGTTAACTTTTCTGCTATCGTATCGTATCGAATAATTACCAGGAAAAGCAAATTGCATTAGGAAACTGTCACTCAGCGTTGCATTCAATCGAAGGAACTGCCAGTCAATCGATCAGGCTCCAACTACTCAATCGCATTTCGCTTTAACAATTTGCCAAAAAAAATGTCGATGGCTACAAGTTTTGTGCCATTTACAGCTTTTGGCAACTTCTGTTGGCAACGACAACCGTCAGTCAGTCAGTCATTCAGTTAGTCACTCAGTCACTCAGTCAATCGGTAAGTCATTCAAGCAATCAGTTAGCTGGCCTAAATGTTGACACTTTCATTTTTGCCGGCACATGCTGTTGCTGCGAACTGCAGCTGCGACAAATATTTATTCATATTCATGGGTAACAAACACAATTTTTGTTTATTTATCGCGCCTGGGAAAGGCGGTGTGGGGGAGGGGGCGTGGCAACTCCTTTTGCGACACTTTTCACACTGAAAACTGCAGTGCGGCAACCTTTTGCCTTTCGCCTCTTGCCGAAAAATCAACTGACAACAACACGCAATTTATGGCATTTATGTAAAAAGCGAGCAAACAAGTGCAGCAATTTTTGCGTTGCATACAAAACGGCGTTCATGGGTGGCTGTCAACACGTTGCGAAAATTGCTATTGGTATTGGTGCTGGTGTGGGTGTAAGTGTGGGTGTGGATTTTGGGTGTGTGAGTGTGTGGGTGGCACATATTTCTGCGCTTGGCATTGTGCTGCAAAATCAATTAACTACACTTTGAAATGTTACGTGAGAGCAGCGCCAGCCCCTCCGAAATCGTCGCCCCACCTTTGTGGCATTATAAGCTGTTGCATTTTATATATTTTTCGCAACTAATATTGAAATTCCAGAAGCGTTCGCGCAAATAAAAGTAAATCTGACGCAGCTGCAAGGTAAATATTTAGTGAATCGGCTCAGTCAACAGTGTGGGGCTTACATCCACCATTTTCCGAGGGGGTTTTCCCTTCGCCGCCAGTTTTTTTTTCTTTTTATTTTGTGAACCCAAATAGCCATGACGCCGACAAGTGCACTTGACAGCGCTCTCTCCGGAGGGCGGAAAAGGCCGGAGTGGGCGTGGCATCAGTAAATATTACGGCGGCAGTGACGCACGGCAGGGGTTGAGGTCCCGTTCAGTGAATCAAAAAAAATAGAAGTGTGTAATGCAACTAGTTTCTGCCATAACAGCCCATGAGCCGCATAGCTGCGGATGTGGATTCAGCAGCGGATGCGGATTTTCCACACACACATACACGCACACAACCACAAAAGCCTCACTTCGAGGGCTTTCCCCAGTTTACCCATTTTTTTTTTTTGGTTTTTGCGTGCGAGCAAGCGCAAAAGTTATGAAAACAAGGATAAAGAAGTGCACGGCCAAAGACAACGAAGAAAATGAATTTTCATTTGCCTGGCTGTACGCAGAAATATGAAACAGAAGCCTCAACCCAAATCGACAAAGGATAACAAGAGGAAAATCCGAAATAGAAAGCCACGGCAACAGCTAGCTACCAGGATCGACTTAACGTCGACAGTTTCACATTCAGTCAATACAGATTGCAGGAAAGTAAAGTTGGTTAAAGGGCGGAGGATTGCCAACGTCATTCCATTCCACTTCGAATCAAATCAATTTCTTTGGCAGTCTCTGCATTGTGCCGCAATCAGAGCATTTGAATGTCAACTATTGGCTAGTGTAGGTGGATACATGCCAATCTATGCCAATGGGTTATGATAAAAAATACGTTTTTTCACGTGGAGAATTTGCTAATTGCTGTGCTACCTTTTGCCAGGAAAATGTCTGCGCTACTTTCATTAATTTGGCAAATACTACACGAAATGAAAATGTAATAAAATTAATAAGGAATGATAGGTACAGTAGTACCAAATTAGAAATTTTCCATGGTTCGTGTTGCTTAGCCGCCTATTTCGTGATGTTTTGAGTTGCAATGAATTGTGGAACTGCGGGGTGTGTGCTTTTGTATTTGCCATCCTAACAACAGCAACAAACAGCAGCGGAGCCGCCAGCAGAGAAAACAGCAGTGAATCCGAATCCAAATCAGAATCAACGGAAAGGGAAGCTCGGCAAACAAAGTGCGGCAAACAAAGTGAGCAGGAAAAAGAAAATACCGCGCTACAGATAAAACAAAAATGATTTGCATTTCACCTGCATGTTGGCACCTGATTGCTGGTGGGCTGTAACTAACAACCCCACAAACACATTCTCTAACACCAGCCACCCATCGAAGTCGCAGACTCCGCCCACTTCTATACGTTGTAACTTTCCCATACACAGCGAAAAAATACATTAATGAAAATCTTGATTCAAATATGTATGTTTTTGTGTTTGAAAGGCTGAAGTACTTTTAAAGACATATAACCTTTAAATCACATTACTGGACATGCTGTACCTTCCAATTATTTCCCCCAACTTAGCTGCCCCATTGTAATTCTCATTTAGCTGCTCGTGAGCTCCATAGGCCTCAAAAATATTTGTAAAGTTGTTTTGGGCGGGAAACGAGGAGCTTGCCGCATCCTGCTGCAGCATTTCGTGTATGTGCTTAGTAAACACGTGGCAGGGGGGCGGTGATGATATGAGGAGATCGCTTGTTCCCTACACTTTGGTTGCACATCCACTTCTGTTGCAGCACGTGCATGTCCTGCAACAGCAGCAGCACCAACTCTCACACACACCCACCCTTTTTGGGGTGTCATGAAGCCGAGGCTGAAATGTCAACAGTTTACTTTGCGCCCATTTCTGGGGCACGCGGGGATTAAATGGGTTTTTGCTGCCGCTACCTTTGACCCCGGACACGCCCCCACCGCCAGCAAGCACGCCCCTTGAATATGACGAAAATTACAAAATGTTGTGTCGTCGTCGGCAACTACAAGCAAAAGTCACTTTGATTCGGCCACAAAGACCACAAAGGGCAGAGTGAAGAAAAGCTGGGAGACTCGAAAAATATTAATCGCGTGCGCCCTTATCTGATTTGTGGCTCCACCTGGCGGGCGGACGTTTACTTCAAAGTTGATGAAGTGCCAGAAAGCTTCCGCGACACTTGACACCGACTTCCGTCCTCCGCGAATTTCAATTCAATGCGCTTCGAGTTGGGGCAGCACTCAAATCGCACATACGCCACGTGGGCCGGGAGTACAGGAGTCGAGGAGTACAGGAGTACAGGAGTCCAGGAGTCCACGATGCCGGGAAGTGAGTGTGGAAATGGTTGGCCAGGGCATAAATAAAGGCAAATACGCAGGACGTTGAAATATATGGCGTACAAAACGTGGCGGAAGTGCCAGCAAAACAAACCTGGAAATGAAAATACAAGTTGAAGAAGTCTGTTCAGGCGGAACGAAGTCAAGATGCCCTGGGAAAGTAATGGGATTTGGGTTAGCAGCTAGCATAATATAGGATAGAATTCCAAAAAAAATGAAATAGAGAAAGCAACGGAAATGGAATTGTAGAATACATTTAGGCAGTTACACGTTTTTGAAGTCTACATCTTTTTTCTAAGGAACTATGCCAAATCCAAGTCAACATTTCTGCTTTTCCTGCAGGGTAAACAAAACAAAATGCTGTCCACTTGAGCCAGGTAACGCAATCGCAGGCCAAAGAAGTCCTTTCCCCCCTGGTGTCCTTCGTCCATTACGCACGTGATTCATATGCAGAGCTTCTTATAAAGTGTCCTTTCGCTGGCTTTCGCCTCAGCTTGTGTGCGAGTGTGTGTGTGGCTGTGATAGGTGTGCACGAGGCTTGTCACAATAAATTTAGTAAAAGTGACAAATATTTTATGCTTAAGAATAATTGATGAAGTGGCTACAAAGCGGCGGTGCTTTGAGAAGCAGCAGCATGCAGCAGCGGGACTCGGTCACGTCGAAGCAAGTTGGCCAGGTTGTTGAAATGGTTTTCGGCAGACAAAAGGAGCCGACAAATAATAAAGCGCTAAATCATAGCCACGCTTAGTACTTTCAACTGCCACCCCACAAAAACTGAAAGGAGGACAAAAACTTGGAGCGGCCAGGAGAATGGCTGTCAGTTAGCTCATATGTCCTTGCGTAGGCCAAATGAATGTGTGTGCGTGGCAAATAAAAACAGGCAACGCCGGATATTACGACATATTGCTCCGTACACACAAAAATTGCGCCAAGGATTATGGCACTACATTACAGGACCCGCAGCAGCAGTCCATCCGCCGAATCCCCGTTCCCGCTCATGCCTTGCATATGAATGATGGGCATCATTTAATCATTGTCTATGACTCCAACACCTCGCATCCCAGGATTCCAGGATCCCCCCGCGTACATGTGTATGTATGTATGTGTGAGTGTTTGGATTGCCCCTCCTGTTGGCCCGTTTGTTTGTGCGCTGCGCTTGACATGTCCTTAGGTCTGTTTGTCCTGGAATTTAACGCAGAATAGTGTAGGAGCTGCTTTTGGCTTTAAGTTATGTACTCGGTAACAACTATCCTGCGCAGGCATTATCCTTGGGCAAACAGAGGGTCTCTCGGGAACTGAGGTTAATGCAAACAAGTCCGACTAGTCCAAGAAATTAATTATATTTCGCTTAATGGAAGATATATCTAATACACGATGATTAAGATGTCGCCTTTGACCTTGCCCAAGTTTATTATAAGCGTATTTCCATTTCCTTCTCCCTAAAAAAAAATGTAAAAACCGCTGTTGAATAAAACTGTTTTTCTTTCTATCCCTCGCCAAATTTCAATTTGCAGCATATGCAGATTAGCATCCATTTACTTGGCTACATTTTTGCGCCCTTTTAACAAACAATTATTTGCCATGAATAAATTAGCAGGACTTGGCGACCCCTCCTTCACGCCTCCCCCTCGCGCGCTGATGCTGATCAATTTAAAAGAAGTAATAACATTTAAAATTCAAATGCAAACACACAGCGTGGGGCGCTGGCAAAAAAATTGAGCTAATAAAAGTGGGCGCGGTCGTAGACGAAAGCCTTGAGACTCCGCACATATGCAGAGGAGCAGGACTGCCAGGATGCAGGGATGTAGGTATGCGGGGGGTAGGACTCAAAACGGAGCTGCGGAGGAGCAGTAACCGCGTTGTCTGCCTCTGCCGGCACTTAGATGCCCATTATGCCTGCGGGCCATAGACAGCGACAACGACAACTTGGCCAGAGTAGCCGGAGTAGCAGGAGGATATACTTGCGTATATATTCAAGGGGGCCAAGGAGCTGGTGGAGCTGGAGGAGCTGGAGGGCTGGTGGCAGGACAAAACAAAAAGCGCCTTCAGCACATCCATGGTATATGCGAAATTAATTGTCTGTTTGTTGCCAACAAATTTGAATTTAAACCGCATGCAGGGCGATCCTCCCGCAGCACTGAGAGCAGCTGCACAGGCAGAAATAATGCAATTTTACAGCAGCAGTTATTATTATTATGATTTGTACTAACAGCCAGTATTAGATAAGTAGGCATTTAATCTTCCTTGAAGTGAAATATTTTAGTTAAATACTATGAATAATTATACCACATTACTCGATTATCAAACTTCGGAATCAATCGGATTCAATATTCTGGCATAGTTTAACTATTTAATTTATTTAACTATTAACGCTTCTGGTTCCCTAACGTTTTCAATCAGTTCTCTCAGTGCACAAATAGCTGAGATGTGTGAAATGTAAGCGGCAGTCAAGCGGGGAAACGTCGCATCGCCCCTCGGCCGCATCCCCCGCTATCTAGCCGCCGACTTCTACTATTACCGCCACTCCGATTCCAGTTGGCAGTTCCTGTTTTTGGTCCTTTGCGCCGCGTAGTGCCGGCTCCTTGTTGTTGCCGTGTGGGTGCGTTTGTTTGCTTACGAAACAACTTGAAGTTGTTGGGCCCTAAGTTGCTAGTAGCTGTTGTGGCTGTCGCTCCTAGGTTCTTGCTCCGTTTCACAGTTGGCCGTGCGGTTTGCAAACTGCGCCGAAAAGTTGGAGTCTCAGTCGGAGGCTGGGGCTGGGGCCGAAAGAAAGAAAGTTTCCCACGCAATGCCCCGGCAATTGTCTGGCCGGAGGTCCCTTTATCCTGCAGGACACCATCACACGGAGGGAGCAAATTAATTGCTGCTGTTTTCGGCGCTTATTTGTCTTTGAAATTTGTTTCATGCCAGCAAGTGGACCCCAGAATGTCCTGCCCGCTGCTCTATCCTGCTAAGTCCTGTGCTCCTTGGCTTTCGTTTCTTTTTTTCCCTGCGTTGTTGTGCCGTTGTGTGTGTTTGCCTCTTGCCTCTTGCCTATTTGCTATTTAAATTTAATTTGCATTACTTGAAGAATTTAAAAAGCGAAAATTCCTCATGCGTAATGCGACGAGAACTGCCTGTGTGTTTTCCTCCTTGCTTTCGGTTTCTTTTGAGCAGCTTTTCTGCTTGAACATTTTTATTTACTTGCGGCGTGGTCCTCTGGTAATTTCTGTTTATTTTCGGCAAGTTTATACGGCCGCACCAGGAATACTTGCTATAGTTTGCTTTTTTATGGTGCACCATATCTTAAATTGTTCAAATTGCCGACCCCTCGCGCATAACTTTGTGCTGACCCAAGATTGCGCATACGCACCATTGGCCACTGCACAAGCAACCCTTGTCCGTCGGTCGTCTGGGCACTAAATTGCATATTACCGCAAAATCAATTTACATTCCTAAACTGATTTTCCGAGCTCTCCCACGCGACACGACCCTGTGTGCGGTAGGAAAAAGATTAAATTAAAATTATGCTGCTGTCTCGCCGACCTCCAATTAGAACGGCAGCGCGACACTTTCCACATTCCCACATTTCCACATTCCCTTCGACTGCGAATCCAACTAGAAGCACCCAGATCACATATGGGAATTGCTTTCTGCTCTGCCAATTAACCCGTTCTGCCTGCTGCTAAAGTTACGTTAAGTAAAAAGTTTTAAAGTTTTATGGATTCAAAGCGGTTGCACTTGATGAATCCGCACTCCAAGAATTTCACTTGCGAGTCGCTTTTGCGCTTGGTGATTTGAGGAAATTAAATAAGAACTTTGCGTGAAGTTCGGCTCAAAATGTTTTGCTTATTCTTCGGTAAATACATGTCCCTCATAGTATTATTGTTTGCAGAGTTTTTACAACCTGCTTAGAGTATCTGTAAAGTGGAAGTATCTGTAAATGTTTGATGACTTGGAGATAGTTAAATTCAGAAAGGGGTTGGGTTTTGTGCTCGAAAGTTGTTGATTAATGTTTTTATTTCACTATAATAAAGTTATATGTTTATTTTTCACCAATTCAAGCCAACTTAGTCAAATTTAATCCTTGAAGGAAAAATCAGTGAAAATAACTAAGTTTTCTTATCATATGTGCAACTAAAGAAACTTACAGAATATAAGCATTCAAAATTTGAAATTCTTAGAGCCAATTATGTGATTTTAGTGGGTTGGATTTTACTTGAACAGAGATTCCTTTGCCACGCCTTATACTGTGATTTTTTCCGTTCAGCCACAATGGGTTAAGTGGACTGCTGGCCATTTTTGTTGGCCAAGTGGCGAGCGGAGCACGTAGACAGGTGCTTGGTATGGTGGGGCACATGGCTCATATCCTGCCAGCGATTTCACTTTCACTCCGTGTGCGTTCCTCGTCCTTGCGTCCTCGGGTCCTGGCATTCCGGTATTCTGGTGCTGTGGCGTCCTTGGCGCGTTCACGTCGCCGGGCCATTTAAGCCTTAAGCAGGCCACTTAGTGGCGCGGACATAAATCTGTGCACCAAATCCGAGCAATTAAATGCATCGTAATTTAGCCCGGCCCGGAGTCCCCGTCTCCTCCTCTCCCCGTCTCCCCTTCTCCAACTCCGCGGGCCGAAACCTCTTTAGTGTGCAATTAAGTAGAAGTACGCAGACCGATTTCCCAGCCACGCCTCCTGCTCACACACGTGTAATAATCTGTGCCGTGAGCTTTTGCCATTTTGTTTCGCATTTTGCCATGCCCCACAATTCCTTATTAATTGACGCGAATTTATGTATTTGCCACGCGTTATTGCTGCGCCCCAACAACAAATTAAAAAATATAAACAAACGCGTTTCGGTTTTTGGAAGGGAAGTTCTGCGGAAAGGAGCAGCACCCACAACCCATAAAGCCCCATAAAGCACACAAAGCGTATCGGTTGAGGGGTGGGCATGGAAATGGGAGTGGGAATGGGAATGGGAGTGGGAATGGGGTGAGGATCCAATGGCAAGTTGAGGCGGAGACAAACAACAAACGCATTTTTATGGCACTCGGCAATTAGAGGAGGCAACAGGAAGTGGGCATGTCCCTGCCACCCAGGGGCATTCCGTAATAATTTGTGTGCTTTTTATTTGAACTCTGATATCCAGGCAAGCATCAACGAGCCCTAATACTCTTAAGAGAACGGAAGTCGTGAGGGCGGAAACTAATAAATGTATGAATTCGAAATATATTTCAATGGTCCTTGTAACAGGATTAAAAGTAATGCCATTATTTAAATTGTTATTTTCATATAGCAAACGTTTTCCATGGCTTCTAAGCAAGCTTAATGAAATAAAGTGAATAATTTAACCATCTGAGGAAAGTCGAGAGCTGCGCTCCACAACATGTACGTGCTTGTATAGTTGCTGATTATTTTTGGATAATCGGACTTTCCCCAGAATTCCAGCCATAATCCTACACCTCTAATAGGGCATCATCCATTCGTCCGTACATTTTTTTTTTGGATTGCCCACCCACTTTGGCCGTGATATTAAGCTAACGTCGGCCGCTCGTTGTTGGCCGCTGTTATGGCCCCGTTCGGATGTTGGCTATTAGAGGACCATTAAATAATTGCTGGCAATTCCAGAACAACACAGAACACAGAACAGAGAACACAGAACAGAGGAGGCAACAACATTTTCGTGCTTAGCTTTGCTCTGGTTTCTTTTTATTAAAGGCATCTAATTGCAGGCAATTTGCGGGGCTGAGATGGTCAAAGTGGTTGCAAAACTTTAAAAAGCAACATCAACTCTCGTTTAATAAACACACACAAGCCGAGAGTTGGCCGAGAGGGGAAAAAAGCTGCAATAAGCGTATTAACAAGGCCCGTACAAACACCGACATAATCGTAATAAAGTTAGCAGGGGCAACGGACAAACCGCACACGTGGCCCCCATATAGATGAGCCAACTGACAGGGATTCGGACCTGAAAGTGGATGGCACTGGGGAGTGTGAGCCCACCCTAGAGTGGCAATCCCATGGCCGTAAAGCCCGACCAAAAACCAAAAACCAAACCCCAATGGGGCAGCTTCTGCATGGGAACCAAAAACGGGGGAAATTCCAACCGCAAAACAGTGCAAAAACCGAACAACAAAATGCAGTGAGACAGAGAACAACTGCAAAACTCTCAAATTGCCATCGCAGTTGCGAAACTTGTCTGCTGTATTTTGGCCAAAGCTGTGAAATTAATTAAATAATATTTATACGTTGTAAGAATTTATTAAGCCAAAGGATGGCTACATACACACGAGTATGTGTGCACATAGTTCCGTGCCCAACAAGGTGTGAAACTTCGCCTTACGGTGGCGCAGACAAAATCCAACACTCCAACAATCCGACACACACTCAGAGAACTGTTAACTTAATTGTTAACTGTTGGAGGACTAGGGGACTAGAGGGGAACTGTGGGGGCTTTTTCGGGGCCGAGAACTAGAGAATATTGTACGCTTAGGAGGAACTCCTTTAATTGTTGTTGCTGCAACACAAATTGCAAATGAACACGAAAGTGGAAAAGTTACCCATTCCAACGCGGCGTATACGTAACATTTAACTCTTGCCCCAATAAATAGTGTTTAGAATTTAATCGGCCAAATTGAACTAAACTTGGCTTGGCCCCTTAGCCACCCATTCTAATTGATCTGATTTACAAATTGCGTGGGGTTGCAACCATCGGTAATTCTATCGTTTTTATTGCCAAAATGCAGTTTTAATATTAAAGGTTTGAATTTTGAAAATCACTTTAAATAAAACCAAAGCTCTTCTTCAATTCAAGGAATATCCCAATAATTAAAGATTGAGCAAATGCTGAACAGAACTGCGGTCAACTTAAAGATCCAAAATTTGAAAAGTCCGCACACAGTTTCCATCTCCCCTGCGGTTTTGGGCGCTGGTCTGCAGCACTTACTAATCATGTTGTTTGGATTCCCTGCTCCCATTTCTTTCGTTGAAGTTTAAATTTCCGACTTGAATTTCCCCCAGCAAACGCCGTTAAAA
Source organism: Drosophila teissieri (assembly GCF_016746235.2). Lineage (NCBI taxonomy): Eukaryota > Metazoa > Arthropoda > Insecta > Diptera > Drosophilidae > Drosophila > Drosophila teissieri. The sequence continues at coordinate 6,020,719 of NC_053031.1, read as the reverse complement.
CTTACCACCTTAAAGTGCGTAATGTAGCCCTGCGCTGGAGTAATTCAAGTTTCCTGGTTGCCGAAAAATGTTTTATTCTCTTTTCAATTCCACGAAATTTAACCTGCATTTTGCACATTCGCCAATTTCGGGCATCCTGCTGCAGGACTCTGCTGCTTTTGTTTTGCAGTTTCCTTTTGTTTTGCCTTGGCTTTTTTAACGAAAAATTATCGTAAAAGAATTTTACCTGAGCTACGTGACTGCTGAACTTAATATCCGTTTGTCATAAGCGCTTCTAATGCTCGCCGAGTGGCACACACCTATATGGCCGTGACCGTACATGTATAGGTACATCCTTGCACTTAGCTGGCACACTCACACACACACACACACACCTGTACTCTGTTGACGGGGCACGTACAACAGCCTGCCGCCGGAATCGCTGACGAGGGGGGAGGAAATGTGCAGGGGATTGGGGTGGTGCGGATCCCCAGGACTCGAGATACGATCTCCAGGAAGGAACTGTAAACTTGCTATGCGCTCCATGGCAAAACAAAAGCCAGCGACATTTTCAGCTAAATTAAGTATTTTTAGTATTTTTAGAACTTGTCTGCCAGTTGTGTCCTGCACTGTTATGCGAATCTACACTGAAAATAATTTCTTGCCTTCAAGCTTAAGATACATAATAATAGTATAAGGCTATTAATCTGTATATGCGATATGACGCGATATAATATGATCAAATAAATATTCTAAAATGAAATAGTTGTAATTAAACTGTAATCTGTAGAATGTAGATTCGATATTTCTTTGTATATACAAGTATGTATCTAAATTAACTAGTAGGTTGGTATACAGCTGTCATATTTATTGACTTAATCACATGACTGTTTTTTTCCCGTGTCTAGCACTCGATTTCTTCTCATCTTTTGCAGTTCGCTGCTGTTTTTGTTGTCTGCCAATGCATGCGAAAACTTCGCAAGTAGATTTTTGAAAGGTTTCTGGATGCGGAGCGGCGCTTTAATTGCATTTCGCCGCCTTCGTTGCCTTCGTTGCCGGCGTCTTGTTGACCCGGCTATCCAGCTCGGTGCCTCCTTGCCATCCAAGTTCTATTCCATTCCTTTGGTTGGGTTCCTTTAAATAATGCAGCGCGTTGTCTGAACTGCAGGTGGATGCGCCACGCCTCTAAAACGACGGCCATAAAAACGTCCCTCTGCACAGATATATAGTATATATTCACTCGCCTTGCTCAATTTTTATGACATAAAAGCGCCGAGACTGTCATTAAAGAAAAGTGTAGCACGCTTCTTGGCGCTGAAATGGCCACGGAGATTTTTGCCTCGAACATCTCGCGAGCAGCAAGAAATTTTCCAACACATTTGGCAGCCGAATGGGTTTGAGCAGTATAAATATATACAAATATATATATATATATCCTGGGAGTCGGTTTGTTTTGGCCAACTCGGTTGCTGGCCCTTTCGCCAAAGTCGTTTTCATTTTCGTTTCCATTCTGCGCTCGCTGCCGTTGCTGTTGTCCTTGGGCAAATAATTTCACTGATAAAGGATTTTCAACGCATCTTATGCTCGCTGTTTGCACTTTCGCAATATGTTTGCCGGCAGTTTGTTTTTGCTCGCTGGCCAGGAAATATATAATATTAACATCCTTAAACAGTTGCATTTGAATGAATAGCTCTGGAATTCATTATTGGCAGCTGCTTATGAAATATCAACATTCTGGAACTAATAATCTTGTTTCAAAGGAAGTATTATAATAGAAAATGTTCATCTTAATTTTTAAATTGGCTTGCATCCATAGAATTTTCCTAATTAAGCAAGTCAATTTCGATTTTTCCCTAGCTTAGAATAAATACGAGTATTTCAACTGCTATTCTGCTGATTCACATTGTATGCTCCTAGAAAGGAGTTTCCGGATGCGCCCGTAAGTAGTTTACGCGCATTTAAAAGGACGAAGTAGAAGGGACAGCAGAAGCAGGAGTCCTGGGGAAAAACCTGCCAAGACAAAGGAGCCAGGGAATTGGGTGCAAGGACTCGATGCCAGGACAAGGAAATGAATGTTTCGCAGGCCGGCGAAACGTGCAGCTGCAACAACAGCAAGCAGCTGCTGCATTAAACGTTGTTGCTGCCACTACCTATTGCTTCACTTTGTTTGCCCTCTTTTTTGTTGCAACTGCTGCTGCTGCTCAATGGGCATTGTTTGCTCGTTTCACAGCCAAAATGAAAGTCAAATCAACTCGTGCATTTCTAATGCGAATTTATATGTTTCCACCCGGCGCTGCCATCAAAATAGCAACTGCTTTCTGACATGTCCGGCTAGTAAAATTTGTGCCCTTATTGAAATGAGCCAAAATGTACACAATGTTTGCTGTGGACCCAATAATGCTGCAGTTGTAAACGGGCGAAAGATGCACTGGCAGAAAATACTAGCATTTAATTGGAAGTATTCCATAACACTAAGAAAGTTTGCTCTTTACATGCTGGTACTCAATACTGGTACTTTATAGCTGTGTAAAATACCATTGCGTAAATATCAAAAAAGAATTGTGTTCATATTCATATACAACGGATTTTAAAATTTTAAATGCAAAGCTCGCCAATATTAGTGACACTTTTTTGCTCAGTGTGCAGCTTGGGATCGGAATCGCAATTGCAATCGAAATCCGTGTACGTTTACGTATCTCAATCCCTGCTCAGCCACTATAATTTCTTTCTTGCAGCTTTTCCCGCATTTCCCGCTTTCCCGGACCCTCCGAGCTCGAGTCCGAGTTTCCTCGGCAGATTGCCAGACTCCCTCGGAGTCTCGAGTCTTGAGTCTCGAGTCAGTTTGTCAGCTTGTCAGCACATCGGAGGAGTGCCTGGGAAAATGGGAAAGCTCACATAGCTCCGGCCATGGCCATGGCTTGCTTTTGTTACTCATTTATTTTGATTTGTTTACCATTGCGATTTATATTTCTTCGTCTCGCTCAGCAGAATGGCTTGATGGAAAGGGGAAAGGGGAAGGGGCGGTGGGGAAAGCGTGCAAAGCAATAAAATTAAGCTCGGATTTATTGACCCATTTCAGTTTGACTTGCTGCCATTTCCCTTAACCCCTGCGCTTCGGCACTCTTTGTTATGCATGGCAACTAAATTAAAATGTTTTTACTAATCCCGACAAGTTACTCTTTTAATTACTTTCTCTTCTCAAATGAACAAAGTCGCATGGGGCCAAAAGGATTCGGCATTCCCATCGACTTGCGAGTCGTATTTGTAATCTCCCAATTTTACTTTGTTTACATTTTGCCAGGTTCGATTTTTATTCCATTTGCAAACTAACCGAGAAAGCCAGCAACCTATTCTGCACAAAAATGGATCCAATTTAAGAGTGGATTTCGCATTTAACAATATTTTTACCTACTTGTCCTGCCTTATTGTATCCTGTAACGAAGTTACGTTGCAGAGCTGCCCAGTATTCTGGCGTATTTGCTTTGTCTGAGCTATTTTTGTTTATTTTGTTTTATTTTGGCATTTTCCCAAGATCCACCTAGACGAAAGGCAATTAAATAAATGAAGGCTTTTGCATGCGCTTGGTTTGTCAAATTTGGGATTTATTTGTTCCTCCCTTAGCGGCCCTTTGTAGCGGAGTGTATTACGAGCAGCCGAGCATCGCATTCAACTACAAAAGGCGTTAATTAAATATTTTTGCTCAAAGACAAGGCGGCAACCAATTACAATGGTCGACAACTGCGCGACTTCGCAACGACAATGGTAGTGTGATTCTCAACAAAAACCTCGTTAAGTGGCAGTCGAAAAAGAGCAACTCGGGGGATACAGATAGAAAAAAATTGGTAATCAATAGGAGCGAACTTGTAGAGTTGTTATAATTACAGGGATCACAGTTGCCACCAAGTATTTCTTTGGATTTCGTCAATTCTTAAGTGAAATGCTTAAAAATTACAATATTATGTATTATTTTCTTATAAATAATTTGATACCAGTGCAGAAGTTTTTGAGGGGATTGAGGGGATTTCACTGACAAGTGTTGAATGCCAACCGAGGTACCTTTTCCACCCGGGACCACTCGATCCACTATATCCACCCGATTCCGATGCCAATCCCAATCCCAATCCACTTGCCATTGCTGTTGTGCTGTTTTGCATGGCAAACTATTTCGCATGAAGGGGCTAATGCGATTAGCAAATCGATGGGTTGTCGATTGAAATTCAAGTGGCTGTCGCAGTTAATTAATTTCATTGTTCGCAGGAGCGAGTTTCCTGCTCCCGGCGATGAGCTGGCAGGTGCTTATTCGATCCCCATTCGGGTTCAGAGTGCACCGACTGAGCGCCTCGAATCTGGAATCCCCAAGCCGATGACACTCATTAACATAAAACGCAAAAGGTGGCCGCAACCCATAAAGCCAGATCACTTTTCGCACTCATTAAAACGACGTTGGCTTTTTGGGTGCCGTGGGGGCGGGGGGAGGAGGTCACTGGCCGGATGTCTTATCTTCGTTTTATTTTTTTGAAGGGGGTTAGCAGGGGGAGGCGGTTTTCGGTTGGGTTATCAACCCATTTTAATGCTGACGTCAGCAGCGGCACTCAAATTTCGGGCGACACAAGTAAACCCTTTTCGCTTTAAATGTAATCTATTATCTTAATTCCAACACAAATTGTTTGCATCCAGCCACGTCCGCGTCTTGGCCGCGGTGGCATTCGTCCTTGTGCCGGCTCTTAACCCGGCCAACGAAAATAAAAGCCCATTTACAAGCCCACTGCCACTGCCACAGTCAAGGACTTGAGCTTGAGCCTGAGCCTGAGAAGGCTGGCAATTCAAATGCCAGGACACAAGGACATGGCAAGCGCTGAAAAGCAAAGCTTATCGGCCGCAACGTAAATCACCCAATTTACCATAAATAAAGATACGTACATATTGTCAGCCGTTTTGGGGGGCGGAGTGGTTGGGGTGGCTTTTCGGTGGTTTCGGGTGGTTGTCTGTGGGTGGCAATGCGGCCTGCAACCACAAGCGTGGCCACCGCCAGAAACCAAAAACCGAAAGAGCCGAAACAAAACACCTTATCGCGGCCAGGCACATCTTTAAGTGGCTGTCAACGGAAGTGGTGGGTGTGGGTGTGGGTGAGGGTGGTGGCGCCACAAGGATTGTATTGGATGGGTGGTGCCATGATAGTGCGACAAGGAGCAAGGGGCAACTACACCATTTGGCCGAACATAAATCTGCATGAGCTGAAGCGAGCGAACAAGTGAAGGTGCTGCCGGGGAGATAAACACATAAATAGCCATTCAGTGAATGGCGAAGGATTCCCCGATTTACGCGCCATAATTGCTTGAGTGCTGAATAAATAAACGCAAATAACAAATCAGAAATCTCAAATCGACAGTAATCAAACCTTCAAGTTACTCCTTTCGGTGGAAATGTACTAAAAAAAACAAAAAATTTGTTTGCTTTGCTTCTTTTAATCTACATTATGTTAAGCTAGAAGAAATAAACACGATTTTATAATTGAGATGGGACAAATTCGGGGAAACAGAGACAACCAAATTAAAGTTAAAAGTGGCATATGTTTAAATAAAACCCAATTAATTAAACTTAATAACCGAAACAGTTCTGGTTTCAAAAACTTTCCCAAGAAAACATCCAAATCTGGCTATAAGCTCACACTGATGCCACCTCTGCGGCACTCGGTGTCTGCCGCATTTGATCCAAGCCAAATCCCCTTTGGCTCTTGGCTATTACTCTCATGATCAGGCACCAGTTGGATGGGAATGTGGGCGTCCGTGGGGGCTTTGGGAGTGGGAGGCTATTCCGCATCTTGGCCAGGGCTTGCCAGTCTTAGGTTTACTTTACAAAAGCAACATTTTGCCAGTTGCGACACGCCACTCACCAGTGTCACCATCTAACCGGCTTGCCATCTACTCTTTTGCAGGCACATCAAATGGAGTGGGAGGGGCAGGACCAGGACCAGGACCAGCAGGAGTATCTGGAGGAGAGGCACCAGCAACAGCAGCGGCAACAGCAACAGCAACCCAAAAGACGACAGCAGCAAATCGCGATTATGACGATGATGACGAGCACAACGACAAGGATGAGAGTCACGACAACAAACCCAACGACTTGGCTGGAAGGGAACAGAACAAGGAACAGAACAAGGACGGGGATAAGGAGCAGGGTCGGTCTGGTGAGCTGGGGATTTTGGGGCAGGAGAAGAGGGATGCTGGTGGAAAGCCTGCGGCAAGTCAAAAGCGTGCAGCACAAACGACACAATCGCGAAATCCCATCAGACGGGCGCACAGTGAACGGCATTTGTCGACCGCGCCCCTCGCCGCCCACGGCCACGCCTCCGCCGCCTGCGTCGCTGGTAGAAACTGCCACTCCATCGCGACGGCTCCGCCAGCCAGTGGGCCACAGAATGTCATTTTAAATTTTAAGGACACAATGGCGCTGCGCATAAAAAGCAACCGCAGCGACTCGAGAGATTTATTTCAAAGGCGGCCCACGGAGCCACCGCCACCGCCGCCTCCCAAGGGAGCAGGCAAAGGATTAGAGCCGCTGCCACATGAAATCAATAAGTCGCCTCTATCGCCCCAAAGGACGGTGGTGCGGGTGGCTCCGTTCAAGCCGCAGCAGCACCAGCAGCAGCAGGTGGGTGGTGGTGGTAGTGGTGATGGCTTCACCCACGAGGTGCATCGCCTCAAGATCTCCCACAGCGAGGAGGACACGGATTTGGGCGTGGAACTCCGCCGCAGGCCCAATCTATTCCTCTCCTCGACCGGTGAAGAGGATGCGGCTCCCAAGAAGACCTCCATCCTGATTAGCGGCGATGATTGCTACTCCACGATGAACCTGAGTGCGGATGCCGCACAGCCGCTGTACCAATCCTCCGTGGTGGTCAACAGCCACTCGGCCACGAGTGTTTGCATCAGCGTGAGCAGTGCCGAGGAGCAGGAGCAGGAGCTGAATCACTTGAACACGCTGCGCAGCCAGCAGATGGGCATGGGCATAGCCATTATACCAATACGTGGGGCCAGCGAGGTGAACCTTCAGCGATCGGTGTCCTGCATCTCCTCCACATCGAGCAGCTCCACCTCCAGCAGCAGCAGCTCCAGTGGCCGGGGAAGGACCCTCATTCGCTTGGACTACGACAGGGAGAGGAAGGGATCTGCTACCAGCAGTACTCCCATCAACACTCCCCCTGTCATAAGTTCCACGCCAGCCACGCCACCGCCCACGGACTCGCCGATCGGAGGCGCCAATCCCTTGGTGCCCCACGAGACGGAGCTCCTGAAGATTCTGCGCAATCCCGTGGAGGCAGTGAAACTTAACCTGGTGCCACATGTGTGTGGCTTGCGAGCTCCCTCTCGTGAAAGTGGGAAGTCGAAGAAAATCCAGGAGGAGGAGGTGTCTGGTACACCTGCCAAGGAACCCGGTTTCATAGCCAAGCTCCTGCAGGATCCCATGCTGGGCCAGGTGGCGGAGGGACTGGAGACCGAGACTGTGGCGGAACTCATTGAGAACTCGCTGCAGCGACTGCAGCAGACCCGCAGGGGAATCGACATGAGCGGCACCAAAGACCACGACGACATGAATCGCCTGATCAGCGCCTCGCTGCAGCGCATCCGCCTGGAGAGACAGCCGGCGACGACACCTGGAATTAGTGCAACCAAAGAGGAGGACCGCCTGTCCAATCGGGGCAGCATCAGTTCCGCCAACAGCTTCGCCTCTGCCCACAACTACGAGCTCTTTGACTTCGATGGCGGAGCTGGTGGCAATGAGTCTGATTGCTATCAGAGCTGCTCCAGCGAATTGACTGCCTCTGGCATCTTGGAGGAGGACTCAGTGAGTCCCATCAAGGATCCCGAAACGGAACTGGACCCAGCCACGCGCGCCAAGTTCTATCAGCTCCTGGTGGATGCCACTCTGGCGGAGATCGAGCACTCCACTCACATGGATCAGAATTTGGGAACGGACAGCGAGCACCACTACGAGTCGATTCGGCACAGTGGCGATCCCATTTACGAGGAAATCCATGAGGTTCCGCCGCCCCTGCCACTCTCAGCTCCTCCGCTCAATGACGCAGAGCTGGACAAGAAGGCTGCCCGCTCCATCTTCGAGGGCGCCTCCAAGTACGACATCCTCTCCTACTTGGTTGATGCCAAGGAGCGGGGTTTGGCCAGGGAAGAAAGCTTTGATTACGGCAACAATCCGAAGATCATAGAGGAGGAAGCAGCCGATACCCTGAGTGACTTGGATAAGCGACAGGCGGAGGAGCGGGAGCGGGAGCGGGAAAGGGACAGTGGGCAAAGCAGCATGAGTTCCTTATCGCCGCCACCCCACAATTTTATCTGCGGAGGAGGAGGAAAGTCATCTGGCAGCGATGTGGAACGGCAGGACTCGGGAGTGGGCTCGGAAACAAGTAAGACATCGCGCAGCAAGTACCAGGCCACTCCCACTGTGCTGCATTTGTGCGAGGACTGCGATGGAGCCGTGGAGATGCAGGTGGGCGACAATGGAGTCCTCTACGCGCCCCTGGTGTGCAGGAAGTGTGGCAAGAAGCGCGTGGAGCGCAAGGAGATCATCACGGAGATCGTGGAGACGGAGGAGAAGTACGGCAGGGATCTGCAGATCATACTGGAGGAGTTCTGCCACCCCATGCTGGTGGCCGGCCTGCTCACCCAGGAGCAGCTCTCCGCGATCTTCCTGAACACGGAAGATCTGCTCGAGAACAACCAGACGCTGGCCGAGCGCATGCGCGACGCCCTGGACATGTCCCTGGAGCAGGGCGACGACGACCTGCTGACGGTGAACATCGGGCGCATCTTCCTCGACTTCACCCAGATGCTGCACGCCTTCGAGAGCTACTGCGTCCGCCAGGCGGGCGCCAGTCTACTGCTGGCCAATCTCGAGAAGGAGAAGGAGCTGCTGCGCATCTTCCTCAAGGTCTCGCAGATGGAGAACGCCGTGCTGCGGCGCATGAACCTCAACTCCTTTTTGATGGTAAGTACATTATGAGCCTTCTAAGAGCAATTCCCGGGAGTCCTTTCTAAATGCCAACCCATATTTTGTACTAGGTTCCCGTGCAGCGCGTTACGAAGTATCCACTTTTGCTGGCCCGTCTCTACAAGGTCACACCCTCCCACCTCGAAGGTCGCGAGCTGCTGAAGCAGGCCCAGGAGAAGATCGAGCTGCACCTGAACCACATCAACCAGGAGGCCAAGGACGTGCCCACCAAGCTGTGGCGCCGCATCAGCTCCTCCAGTCCGAACAGACGCGCCTCCTGCGAGATCGACATGATCAACATCAAGCTGCGCAAGATGGCCATCGATGTCTTGGAGTGGAACCACGACGAGGTGCGCTTCGCCATGGAGGGAAGACTTCTGTACACCCAGCCCACGGACAGCAACTGGAAGAAGGCCCGCACCATCAAACTGACCCCGGTCAATGCGCTTTTGGTTACCAATGGCAAGGTAAGGCGGAGGAGTTTATATGCAGTTGGAAATTCGTTATAAATTTTGTACCTTAGCCAACTTGGTCCCATTTTTGCCTACCTTACTCCTTTTCTTTTGCTCAGTTGAGCAGCTCTTGAAGCGACTCCTTCAGCATCTTTCCCTTTCCCTGTTGTCCGCTCCTTTTCTCCACCAGACTGGAGGAGGCCACATTTGACAGGCATCAAGAACGTTGGCTGTTTGACACGGGCCAAGATGGCAAAAGCCGATTGCTATTGCGATGGCGATGGCGATGCCAAGGCAATTAGCGAGAAACGCCATCCAGTTGCCTCCATGCGGCGGGAGCTGTCCGGAGCTGTCTCGGCTTTTCCGGCTTTTCCGGCTGCCATGGCAACACTTTTCCGTGCGATAAGAGATTTCAACAAATCAGAGCCGGGCCCATTGAACCGGCACCGCATCCACATCCACATCCCCGTCCACATTCTGGCTTTTTCTCCAAATGAAAATTGCTTATCCCAGCAACTATCTCGGGTCCAAAAAACAAAACGATTTTAGCTAGCAAAAAAGGGGGAAAAAAATGCAAGGGGAAAGTGGCATCCTGCCAGGGGTTTTTAGATCGGCGGCGTAATCGTATGGCATACGGACGCAGTGCGTATGTCACAAGTTTTGTTTGGTTTTTCTGCTCCGATCGGGGTTTTTTATGTCCCCCAAGCCCTGTCCCTGCTCTGAATTTCTGGTCCCGTCCTCGACCGCCGACAATTGCTCAATTCAAGACCGGACACCAACTAGTTCGTTCCCTTTACGTTTTTCCGAGCTCTAGTCCTGTGGCTCCAGTTGCTCCTTGGTGCCGCTTCCTGCGGCAGTTTCTCGGGCTGACACGCTTTGTGCGTTTGCCAGAGCCTTTATCTAGGATATTCCAAGGTGCACTGGAAAAAATCACATTGGTTTAGACCACAGTACTATAAAACATCTTTGAACTTTATGCAGATGCAGACTTTATGCATATGTAACTAACTAAGGGTTACTCATAGTTTCAGTATCTCATTTAAAGCATCCAAGTTTATGTCATAAAGTTCGGTTATTTATTTCTCATTTGTCTAAAATAATAATAATGAAATTAATTAGGCAAGACTGACATTCTTTAATAAGGTTTCCCCTAAAATTTCGAGAATGAAGACTGTTCTTTGCTTACCCACATTTAGTTGTTATTTTGTTAGGTTTCGTTTTACACAATTTACAATTTTTGTCTTATTCTTCTGTCTTTTCTATTGTCACCGCTCTTGGTCCCTTTTTTTGTGGCGCCACAACCAACACCACCACCATTGACGACAACTAAACCTGAAACAACGACAACCATACAACTACAACAACATCAACAGCCAAGTGCCAATTACAGGGCAGAGAAGGCCATGTCGGAAAAACTGAATTTCCCGAAGCACACGGGCATCCGCGAGGCCTCCTTGCTGCTGGTGAAGGAAAAGTGCGGACGGTACACGCTGATCCGGGAGCCGCTCTATCTGGACAGATGTGTCGTGTGCAGCGAAGCGGATTGGGATGATTATTTCGAAGTGCAGGAAATTTCATCGAAGGACACATTCATATTCAAAGTGAGTACGAGCCAAAGTATCGGTATCGCTGCCAGTCAGAGGCCCTTTGTTTTCCACTCCAACTGGCCAGGCCAATTCAGTCCATGGCCCATGGTCCGCCGTCCCATAGTCCGTAGTCCGTATTCCGTAGTCCGTAGTCCGTAGTCCGTAGTTCTGTTCCCGTTGAGTTGGCTTTTGAATTAGTGAGCAACTGGCTTTTGACTGCACAACGCCCTGTGTTTGGGCTTCGTTAGTTGCCAGCTTAGTGTGGGAATGATAGTTTGCGTTTTTTATGCCAACCGAACAGTGTGGTTAATAGAGCAGCGCAACAGTGGAGTTAACCAACCTCGAAATGGTGTATGTCCACAACGTATGTTGCATGTTGCCAGAGGGAACACTACCACACGTTTCAGGGTATCTGAGAATTTAATAACTTGTTTAAGTAACACAATCTTTCCGCAGGAGTACACTTTTTTCTTCGCTTTAACACTTTTAGACAGCGCTAGTGATGATTTCGAATCATGCTTTTTGTAAAATCTTAGCTAACAGGTTTATAGGCTAGAAATCAAATTTCGGGAATTGCAAAGCAATACGGAATCATTCAGCTTAAAGTGCCTTCCGCACCATCATCCTGGAATGTAATAAAAGTCACCCCTGGATAGCTGCTCCATTCACACTCACATGCTCATAACATTTTCTAGGGGGGCAAACAGAATTCCTTGAGTATGGAAAAGAGCTGGGAGGCAGAAGGCTCCAGTACAATGAAGAGTTTACCTTTTGCTGGGGAAAGTAAAGCAATTTTAATAACAGACAGAGCGCAAAAAGCGTATGCAAAAATCCATGCCAAATCTTTGCCCGTCTAATGCTTGTAGCATCATCCGACCAGCCATCCAGATTTTAGTCATGCAAATTTCCATTTCTTTTTTCTTCCTTTTTTTTATTTTGCCCTGGCTAAGCCATCGCTGGTTAGGGGTAAGGGGTCTGGGGGGGAGGCAGTGGGTCCTGGCCCGCAGGCGGAGATCCTTTCAGAAGCGCTCAGGCAGCGCACGTAGAGCGGCTGCCAAAATGAATGACATTTATTGAAATACGTTATATAAAGAATGAAGCAAAACGCACGGGAGCGCAACAAAATGGCTGCGTGAATGCCGCGACGGGAAAAGGGGCGAACTCGAGGCAGCCAGACTTTGGGACAGTCTGCCAGACAGACAGATTTGGTACCGCATACACTCAACAAAATAATGTACTACTTGATTTGCCTTTAGATCAACATTTAAATTCATTGGTAGACATATGAATTGGATTTTTATAAGCTCAAACAACCAGAATACATAATATGAATGCCAAAAAAAGGAAGTAGGTTTAAAAACATGACATATTTCTTTAATTTTCTTTTTTCTTTAATTTGGGGATTGTAATTCCGGTAGTAAGTAATATTTGCAGTGAGTAGGACCTACCTACACTAAGGCATAGGCTGTTGGCGGCCAGCGGCGCATAAATTGAAACGTTTAGTTCCGGCCAACTGAGCGGCTGACAAGCGGCCACCCATTCACCCACACACCCATTCACCCACACACACATACACTCGCACACCCATACACACACGTGCGTAGACGCACTTCACGGGTCCTGTCATCCTGACATCCTTGCTGGGGAAGTGGGAGTGGTGCGCGGGGTCGTAGGTCGCGGCTCAGTCAATCAAATGCATACGTCTAACGGATTTACACTCCGCTTTATTTATTCGCAGGCGGAGGACGGCGTCAGGACGAAACAGTGGTACACACAGCTGCAGTACCACGCCCAGGGCATGGGGGCGTGGCGCAAGAGGCGGAACGCCCTGGCCAACATCATGATCAACGGAATGCTGGCTCGCAGCTAGCCCATCCCCAAACTTCTTCCAGTTTGAAGCAGACGCTTCGATGGGTCAAAGGACATCAGAACTCAACAATTGGTTATGCATTTAATGTGTATTTATGCGCTATTAACCAACGAGCAATTTCGTTTCGTAATTATAATTTAAGTGATATGCAATTGAATCGAGCACGCATAACGATAGTTAGTGTTTACATAATACGTATACCTATATCTATTACCTACATATACCAATACCAATACCAATACCACTACCTATACTATACTATACTATGCATAACCATACGTACACACGAATACCCTGAACACAATGCAATAAAATACCGTACACTAATTAAACACTTCAAATTGCGTAATAATTGAGAGGCTATTTGTTTCTGGACTTGCGTCATAAATCCTGCTTGCGGCATGTCTATTGAATCCACCTGGCGAATCGAGGCGAATGGAGGCAAGTGGACTTGAATGGAGGCAAGGCTCCTCGATAAATCTCCCAGAGTTGAACTATTTTTAAATTTAGCCCCAAGATTTATGGGGCACTGGGAAATTATGCAGGGCATCGAGGCACGCACGTGGCCCAGACTAAGTCCAAAACAATCAGAATCACTGTCGAAAAGTGCTTGGGCCAGACCAGAAGGCATTGTAAATATTTTTGGTATTGCAGGAGCAAGCGTAAAGAGTGTGCGGTCGAGTTGATTAAACCATTTTAAATCCCATGAACTCATATTTGGCCAACAATAAAAACACTCTAGTGGCGAGGGCTCTCGGCTTTATTATTTGTTTAATTACACAAACAACTGGGCAGATTATTATGGTTAAACACGAAACGGTAATTGTTATGACCAGCAATTGCTGCGACAATTGTAATGGGCAAAAACAAATATACTCGTATAAATAAGTGAACAGGCTTTGGTTGTCGGTTGTCGGGCCTTATATATCTATATCTGTGGTAACTGCTGGGTTAGAGCCTAATCTATGGATATATTTTGCTAATGAATTTTGGTATTATATTCGGTATTCATGCACGCAGAAAAATGAATGTGCTGCGCTCTCTTTACTGCTACATATGTATATGTGGTGGTGGAAAATAAGTAAAATTCATAAACCGCGATAAATATCTAAACATTCAATATGCAACTGCAATCTTAATCTTTTCGTTAAGTGTAGCACACATTACGGGGAAGTGCAAAACTCGGGTTATTAACTTTTCATTAGTTTATTAGGCCAAAGAATTATATTATATCCAGAGCTGTTTATCTAGATTCCAAATCCAGGAATTCAACATGCCAAATGTTTAATGGAAACACTCGTACTCGTCCATTTTCCGTTTTCCCTGTGGTTAAGCCACATCAACAACAACACTGCGGACACGTTGAAATTAGTTCGGTTGAGGCAATGGGAAAATAATTTTCAGACTCGCCTGCGGCGCATCAAAGCCTTTGATGGCTTCCGTTGTAAATTATACTAATACGCCACGTAAACAAGTTCCAAATCCTTAAAGCTTCGCAGGAAGGCAAAACTAGGGAAAATTGAAAAACGACCGTCTCAGGAAAATATTGTAGCCACTGCCAGGAAAAGCAACAGCAAAAGCAAAAGCAAAGCCAAAGGGAAACTGCATGCTGAGCGCAATTATGCTGGACAAACATTTGCCAGTCAGGCGAAGCAGCCAAGGCTGATGCACAGAGAAAAATCCTAGGTACCTAATGAATAATAAATATTTAAAGAAAATTAAAATCTATGCGGAAAATTAAAAATTGGTTGTGTTACAAGAAAATACTTAGATGCATGCATTATTTCAAACTGTTACAGCTAGCATATTTGTTAATAAAAGAGGTTCAACTTCGTATGCATCTGTTATTTCTCTCAGTGCACCGCAAACGACTGGTGGCAGGTGGAAATGGAGGTCCTGGAGGTCGGTACTTAGCATGCACCTTGGCACACACACTCCAAGCCCATCCGATGGCACTACTTTCAGTGTTCAGCTTCGATGCTTGCCAAACACAGACAGAGTCGGAATCAGAGACTCGTGGATTCCGGGGTTCCAGAACTACAGGAGTACAAGGGTATAGGGCTACAGGGATGCAGGGACTGCGGCCCAAGTCAGCTGGAGATGTTGACTAGGTCGTGAACGTGTTATAACAATAGGGTGTCGCGATGGGAGGATTGGTTGCTGCACCAGCACCAGCGCCAGCGACTAACACTAACGAGCAGTTAAACAAGCTTAAGATTTGCCGACGCAAATAAAAACACAGCCGGAGAAACGGAGAACCGGAGTACCGGAGAACCGGAGTGAACCGGGGCCGCCCAGTTGAGCCTGCCAGCCCAGCAATGCCACCGCCAATCCCGCCCAGAAATGGCTGCCAAGCGGAACGAAAGCGGAAGTAGGGATCGGCTTGCAATAACATAACCAAGGCACGTAGCACAAACACGGTACATTATATTGTATAAGCAGACTTCATTACGGTATTTAAACAGAATATCCACAAATTCTGACAGCCCAAGTGGGCACTGTGGATCGAAAGCCCAACATGGAAGCAGGATATGTAGTATCGCTTGGGTATTTTGTGTTTAGCTCGAGGCTTCCCTGAAAAAGGAAACCAAAAATGAATTATCCGTATGCTGAAACAATACGCATCGAAAGCCACAAGCCCTGCTGGACGCATATCCATTTTGAACAGAAATGTGAGTGTACATTCAATAACCATTCGCATCTCTATGGAAAACATGTTGACTATCAACAAAAAAATAGATTAAAAGTACTATTTAACGTTTCTTTTGCCTGTGTAATTGCATTGCAATTGGCAAATTCGGCAGTTTTTCATTGCAGACTGGCATCATTGCCGGCCTCATAATTCAAATGATGTGCTTTCATAAATTCAATATTATTGCTTCATAATTTCGGGTTCGATAATTTAAACATTGCAACAACTGCGTGGGAAGTTCGCTTTCAGTTCGCTTTCAGTTCGCATTCAATATGAAATTAAAATAGAAAGCCCGTAAGTGGCAATGTTATTGGAAAACTTGCCAAACTGCAAACATTTTGGCAGCGAAACTTTTGCATTTCACCCATGGTGCTTGAGGGCGTGCCAGGATCCACATACCCACATCAAAAGTCAAATTGTGAGCAGTGAAGCAAGGAGTGGAACTATCTGGAGGACCGCAAGTCGGTCCAGGTTCGAAAGTCTTGTAAAAAATGCATCACGTACTGCGAAGGTTGGCGTCTGACTCCTGACTCCTGATTCTCGATTCCCGATGCCTGGCAATGTGATTAGACCCCAGGCACACTGAATGCACAAACTTTTCCGGCGGAGCAGCGAGGGCGTGTGGCATGCCACACAGACATCCGTACGACTGCGGCATATGCTGCCTGCGGCCAAGAGTACGGATGGGCAATAAAAATTTGTCGCCAGGCCAATAAATGTAGACCATATCCAAAAGTCAAGAAGCCACGGCGCGGAAAAACTAACCGACAACAAAAAAAAAACCCAACCATTTCATTGCTGTATTTAAAATGCCGCAAAACTTGCCAACCACCAGACCCAAAAAAAAACGGGACACAATGGAAAACCAGGTGAGACAAGCTGACTCCGGGTCGGACTTCCCTCCTTTTCGGTGCTCCTGTTTTGGCCGCACAGCAAACAGATTTGAAGTAATAAAAAATTGAAATTAAAAGTTCCACTTCAGTTGACCACTTGGCCTCCTGGTCACCGCGAATGGGACACAGTTTTCACCCGAAATAGGTCGTAAAAATTATGGGCAAATCCGCGGATAAAGGTGACAACTGCCAGAGATGGCGACTATTTCGGTTTATTTTATATGGGCTAAGGTGTAATAGTAACCACTTTATGTCTTTTTCGATTGTGTAATTGAATAACGTGAAATTAAATATGCCTAAACAATTTTCTGATATAAGAGGTCAATATTAGTTATATATGACATCTGAATTTTTGTTGCTGACTGGAAAATATATTTTAAATAAAATTTTAAAATTTCTAAACTTGACTTATAAGTTCTGATATATTTTTGATAACGTTAAGTTGATTAAGTTTTCTTACTTTATATCTATAAGTATTTTTCTAGTTCGATTGGTTTATTTCCTCGACTAGCATCTCTGACATCCGTCTAAGGTAAACTTGCTCTAATAAGAACGCCCCCTCACCGCCCCCTTCTGGTAGCCACTTCAGCTGGCTGCTCAATGAGGTCAATGGGCAGGCATTTCATTTCCATAATTTTCATTATTTCGCGCTTAGAGCAAATCAAACAAATCGTTCTACAGCAACAAAAGAAATTTTAATTGTTTGCCGGCCTTGTCCGTTGTGGCATGTTAGTGTGTGTGTATATGTGTCTAATCAAAATTGCTGTGCACACACATTCAGCATATTTCACACATCGTAGCTGACAGTGGAGCACATAAGAATAATGTGCGACACGTTCGGGCATAAACCGAATTAAGTATACGCCGCGTTTGCCAGTCGGAGGACCAAGCCCCGAGTACCAAGCCCGGAGTCGCACAGCCGGAGTGTCGAAATGCCGGACTCCAAGCCGCAAGAACCAACCACACACACACAAACACACTCTCAATCTCACACACACAAACACACGTAAACACACTTTACGCCAAGTCGCATCTTTATGCGTTGTAGCTGCTCCAAAGTGGCAAGCAAACACCCCACTCCGCCCACAATTTCGCCATCCGGCAGCATGTGCTAAATATGTATGAAAAAAATAAAATCGAAAAAAAAAACTAGGAGAAAAGTGTGGCAAAAAGTTTTTGTGCGCACGCCGTGGAAAGGCCAACGTCTAAGTGAATTTGCCATAGTCAAATTTTGTGCGGCTTGCCTTAGGTCAGGTCTGCGAACTACGGGTTACCGAATACGGGTTTGCGTACTGAGAAAGGACGGACTCAAATTTTCCGAGCTGAAACACACAAGTGCCGGTCGCGTGAGCTGCATGAAATTTGCATTCATTTCAGTTCGGCCAAAAGCTCCGTTCAAACAGTTTTGGCCCGTGGCCGCACAATAAAATCCCCAATCTCGAAATTATTAAAAATTTCAAATAAATCAAAAATTTGACCAACATCCCCCGCCTCTGCATTCTCTTTATTATTTTTTGGGGCTGTCCCCAAACCGAGAGCAGCTGCCGGCAAACTTCGTGACCGACTGCCACCGAGTTCAGTGTGTCAATCGAACTTTAACCGTCGGCCGACCGCTTTTCACAGAGAAAAACGCTGACTAAAGCGCGCGGATGCGCCGTGAAGTGAGTGGATTCGGAAAAGTCTCAAGAGCAAATGAGTGGTGTCCCTGAGTGGAACTCGAATGCTTCAGGACGAACTCATGTGACGCCAAATGTTCAAGCAGTGGCTGAAATAAAAACTG
Organism: Drosophila teissieri; assembly: GCF_016746235.2. Lineage (NCBI taxonomy): Eukaryota > Metazoa > Arthropoda > Insecta > Diptera > Drosophilidae > Drosophila > Drosophila teissieri. The sequence continues at coordinate 6,002,461 of NC_053031.1, read as the reverse complement.
CAAGGGGAGGATTTCAAGCTCTACTACCAACACAAATTCACCATGAATCCGAATTTTACATAGGCGATTCAGGAACCTTTCACTTAACCTCTTACTAATGTAAGTTTACATAGAGCTTTGTAACGGCTACGTTTTGGTTTTAATGGTTTTAAAGGAAGTAACTTACTTTTAAATTCAAAATCTATATCTTTCACATAAATTTTGTATTTCCCAATGGCTGAAATAGAAACACACTATATACACATTTATATTATTATCCTTATTACCCTTTTCTTCTTTCGTAGAAATTCAGAAATCATTTGATCATTAGCGAGGATAAAAAGGAACTGCATTATCCAAATTGAATTTTAGGTTGAACTTTTTCCAACTTTCCCAAATTGACCTTCTGTTATCCGGCGAAAACACTTAAGCGGCAATTGGTCATTGACTGGGCGGAAGGAAGGATCTCGCATCCTTTGGATTTTGAATCCTTTAAAACGCCTCCGTAGGCTCGATGCGACATTCCGGCAAGACAAGACGCTAAGATGTTTGCTTAGCTGGCAGGAGACTTTAAACTTGGGGGAATTTGCATACATTAGGGGTGTTTTGTTATTTTGTTAGCAAAAGGCAATTCAAATCCTTTTACTTCCGCTTTAGGCAGCAACGACTACGGCAAAAGACAGATGCGACTGATAGCAGGATTCACATTCGCACCACCGCCCCCCCGCATTTTCCTGAGCCCCCGCTCCCCTAGTTTTCCCAACCGTATTTAACGGTGACGCGTGCGTTGCGTATAAAGAAAAATATGATTACATATTGTTGTATTTTGAAAAGCCGGCGTATAGGAGTGGAAAAGGGTTGACGTTTTTTCCGAGGCTATGTCAAAAAGCGGAGCCCAACCACTCAGAGGCAATCAGCTCCGATTGCCTCAAAAACACAGACAAAGAAAAAATATTACTCCCGATAAAAATATAACTTCAAATTGATCAAATGCAATACATGAACTTTTCCGCAGTGCAGTCAACTGCCAAACAAATAGCCAACAACAAGAGCCGAAGCGACAACAAGGCCAACAATGACGGCATTCAATTTTTAATATTTGCCTTGCAAATTTAGTATAAAATGCATTTGTTGTCTACAAGCCTCCACGCCTCCCCATCCCCCGGGATTACCAGGCCCCCGCCCCTTCAAATTGGTGGGCGGAAGGGCCGGAGACCGATGACTGGCGGGGAGGGCACACTATCGCCCAATAACAACCGAAACTGGGAAGCCCCAAAAGCTGGAAAGCTGGCAACAGGAAGCAGCCAGCGCCGGGCCAAAGTGGGAAAGTGAATGGAGCACGGCAATGTCAACACATGGAAATTGCAAGGACAACGGCAAAAAAAGAAAAAGGAAAACGGGGAAACGGGGAAACGGGGAAACCGAAAAGGAAAACGAATAGCAGCAGCCACAGTAACTATAAACTGGAATGATATTGCCAGCGAACAGAACACAACGACACTGGAAACTATTTACTTCGTTAAAATACATAAATATATTTCAGAGTAAATCAAAATATCTAGGTATTAGATGAAAAAGTATCTGCAAGTAGGCAAACATATATATATTTTCACTGAGTAAACTGCATCGAGTTAAAGTACTTGGGATGCAGTTAATGCAGAGACATTTATATGCAATCCTGTTTTCAGTGCAGGCAAACGGCAAAAGCGCAGCTAGTGAACCCAGTAGGACCCAAGATAGCTCCTAGAACGAAGTTAGGCTGGGCCGGGCGGAAGCAATAAATTGGTTAGGTAAAAAGCTTGTCGCAAACGCAGACACCGGTAAAAAGCGGCACGCGAGGCCGAGACAGGCCCGTAATTTTTGCTACACCAAAAAAGGCGGAGGAGGGGGAGTAGGTGGAGGCATAGTGAAATAGAGGTGCCCAAGGATGGTTTATTTCCCATGAGGTTGCAAATTAATACTAAATGTCTGCCATGCAAACACATAATTGACTTTAAATTTGTTTTGACAAGAAGAAGTGGAAAACTTGGCAACTTCGATGGGGTTGGGAGAAACTGCAAGTTTTGCTTTCGACTTAATACTAGCAAAGGGTTTAAAATTGTTTTAAAATTACAGAACAGTACAGAATAGCTATATGGTGTTCTCAACATTCTTAAATTTTGTATTTCTATCGACATAAAATGAAATATTTGCTGTTTATAAGTATAGGTATAAGGTGTCTGATTTCAATTCCTATATCCTCAGATTTAAGGTGTAAGGTGTCTGATTTCCATTCCTATATCCTCAGATTTTCCACTAGAGCTAGTTATGAACCTTCTTGATGGCCACGCTGGTTATATCGGCCTCCTTGAGCTCCTCATCCGTGGTGCCATTGTAGATGTGCTTCAGATACAGATTGAAGTAGTCCGTGTAGTTCATCGGCGTGGATATCTGATGCTTTCGAACTGGAAGCCGTGGCGAAAGGGACAACATACTGGCCCACTGGCCATCGCAGAGGTCATCATAGCGCAGCAGTCCCACTTCGTGACCTCCCAGATCCCCAGGTCCTCGGCACATGGGCTGCTGTCCGTCCCAGAGTTTCAGCACAAACTCTCGTATCCACCTGGCCAAATACAGGGCTCGGCAATCGCAGTGCCAGGGATTCTTGTCCAGCTTGACGGCCACCAAATTTTCCAGGCCATGAAGGGCTCCATGGGGCAGGAACATCAGCTTGTTGGAGTCGATGCGGCTAATAAACAATATTTTCTGTTGAAATTAACGAAACCAAATAAAACACTTTGATGTAACTCACAGTTTTTCCAATTGTGCAAGAGGCTCGAAAGCGCGGGCATCGAAATTTTTAAGAATGTTATTGTTAAGCAACAAAATCTTCAGGTTACTCAATCCCTGGAAGTCATCGGCCTCCAAGGTTGTTAGATTATTGGAAAATAGGGTCAAACGTGTGAGGGCACTAACATTCAGGAAAAGATCAGCGGGAATGCTGGACATGGAGTTCTGGCCCAAAAACAATTCATTCAGGTTATTCAGCTCCACGAAGGCATTGCCATCCATCTGTTGGAAAAGTGTTCGATAAAGTGTAATTAAATATTATGGGTTTTGCCTACATGGCTTATCCGATTCGTGGTCAAATCAAGGGTGACCAAGTTGGCCAAGTTATTGAATATGGTCCCCGACAGCGACGAGATGCGATTGTTGTGCAGCGAAAGAGTTCGCAGACTCTTTAGGCCCGCAAAGAAATCATCATCAATCTTGGCTGGAAAAGATACCAACAAGTTATCAACCAGTTCCTATTAAATTTAAATCTTAAATCATAAATGTTACCTATTTGATTCCATCCAAAGTCCAGGGTCTTCAGCTTGGTCAGATATCTGATGCTGCCCGAGCTTAGCTCGCTGATTTTGTTTCTGGACATATCCAGCTCCTCCAGCATAAGCTGATCCCGCAGGAGGTTGGGTGGAAAGTTCTGGATCTGATTGTCGCACATATTAATGACGGTGAGCCTTTGGGCATGGTAAAATATCGATTCGGGTAGCATGCCGATCTCGTTTTTGCTCAGATCCAGAATATTCAGGTTTCGGAGCTTCCAGAAGGTGCGATGATCAATGTCCTCCAGTTGATTGTTTTGAATGCGCAAAACCAAGAGACTGTCCAGATCCTGGAACAAATCGAAGGGCAGAAAATCCAGAACATTGTGTGATATATCCAACTCTTTAAGCACCGTAAGTCCTCGAAACGTATCCTTGTGCATGGTGGAAAGGATGTTCCGCGAAAGATCTCTAAGAGAAAGATGTATAGTTATGTCCAATAAAGGGGTTAGCAAACTCACATGTTGACCATATTCATGGGTATCACCTGAGTGACGGGCACTGATTTGAGATTGGTATTCCAGCAGGTGAAGCTCTTGGTGTCCGGATTGCAGCGACACACGCCGGAGGTGCAGTGATTCCACTCGATTTGGCTGCCGGTGGCCAAGTGCCAGACGGGCTGCTCCACGGATCGGAGGCGACTCTCGATCTGCCGCACCCGCTTCACCAGATCAAAGTTGGCCAAATGAGACATGGCATTTACCTCCCCGCTATTGGCATCTCCATCATTATGGCCATTCGCCTTGGGCTTGGATGGCTTTTTGTCGTTCGCAGCGGACTGCGTTCCATTTGGCATTGAGTTGATGAGCATCAAGAGCTGGGACACAATGCCCAGTGATTCACATGCATTTAGGCTGCAGTTTCTTGTGTCCGAGGAGATGAGTGGGAGTAGGTACCTCTGGCGGAACTCATCGAGACTCTGGATGGGCTGCTCCTTTGCCTGTGGAGGTCCCGTGATCACCTCGGCCGGATCCATCAGCAAAACTAAGCTGACTACTTGCCATATTCCCAGCGACATGTCTCCTGCGTTTTCCACCGACGTTCTGAGACGTCTGCCCTCGTGTGCAGTCCCATTTATAGTCCGCTTGATTCCGATCTAATTCGTAATTCAAATAATTTGCGAAAATTTGCATTTACTGCAATTACGCTTAAGTAGCTCACAGCGCCACATGGGAGCCGGCGTATTGCAGCGCATCTTGCGTTCGCCCAGGCCTCACCAGATGGAACATCTCGGCTCTCCGGAATCCACAGGTCGGCTAGAAACCGAAAGTCTCTGTTTGGACGCGTAATGATCAACCAAGAGTCTAGTCGCCATGTCTGAACAATCAGCTGGAGAGCTCGGCTGGGAAACCCACCAGAACGCGACACGTATGCCCCGTAGTTCATCATTGTATTGATCTATTGCATCGCATAAACCATATATTTCCGTCTGAAATCCTGGTTAAGTAATGTTTATAGTGTGACGCGGATAATTAAAGTTTCTATGAAAATAAGATTGTAATGCACATATGCTTGTGGATAATCAGGATAAAAAAACAAATGTATCCATGGGGTGTTGCAGAAATGTTACTGATGCTAACAAAAAGTGTTCTCACTGTTTAAGTTCGACTTTCATCCTTCGAACTCGCTTCTTGTACCTTTTAATCTTTGAATTTACTCAATTTTCGAGACCTAGATGTCGCATCAAAAAGGGAAAATTAATAAGGGTTATACTGAAATTTGTGCAACAAGAAAGATGTTTTCGAAACAATTTAAATTCGACTTTCGTCCTTCGAAATCGTTTCTGGTACCTTTGAATTTCGAATTTACTAAACTTTCCAACACCTAGATGTCGCATCAAAAGGGGGAAAATTGCAACAAAAAAAGTTGTTTTCGAAACTGGTATTAAAACCGTAGTACTTGCTTCAAACCCACAGATGGCGCCAAAAACTGGTTCGAGACTTTGCTAATGAGCATTTGTATCTAATTTTTTTGCTTTTAATATAATATTTTATTAGTGAACTACAACGTTTAGAGTGAGACTAAAAGCTCTTCCTCGACCGATGCCCTTCGAAAGCCAACTCGATGGGCTTTACGCACAGCCTTTCCGCCACATCCCTGTACTTGGTCAAAAGACTATGGGGATAGGGCAAAGCCCGCAAATCGTCCACGTAGTTCATATGCATCCGCTCCAGTTCGCCAGGCAGCCGGATGGGTTCCGCCTTGTCCGCCGGCTGACTATTCTGGATGCGACCACAGAAGTCATCCAAACGTTCCATAAAGTTGGGCAAGAAGAATTCTGGATCGAGAGCAATGAATACTTGACCCAAGTTCGCTGGACTGTTCTGGTCTTGGGATATATGAGTGCCATATTGGGCACCAGAGAGCACTCCACATAGAATATCTATCACGGCTGACAGGCAGTAGCCTTTGTGGCCACCAGCGGGAAAGAGTAAAGGTGATCTTAGCGCCAAGCTGGGAAAGCAGGTGGATAGGCCTCCCTCATTGGCCGCCCAGCCATGCGGTATATACTCATCGTTGGCCCAAGCCCATTCCACGGCTCCAATGTCCCTCACGCTGGTCGCCATGTCTAGAACAAAGTGGTACTCCTCACCCTTTACGCAGAAGGCAAAGCAGTTGGAGCCAATACTGGCGGACTTTGAGTTGGGACCCATCATCGTTGGAGCCGAGTTGGACATCACAATTCCGGCTAATCCCTTACCGGCAGCGCGAAATGCAAACCAGCTGGCCATGCCAATGTCATGAGATTGCTGGGCCACCACGAAACCGATGCCGGCATTTTCCGCCTTCTTCACCGCCAGATCCATACAAAAGTTTCCCACAAAGACACCCAGGGCGGAGTTGCCATTTACATGGGCGGTGGCCACCGTCTCGCTGATTATCGAAGGCTCTGCGTGCACCTTGGCATGTCCACACTGCAGATCACTCAGGTAGTAATCCAGGCGATTCAGCCCGTTTCCATGGTTCCCTCGATAGTCCGCAACAACCAGGAACTCGCTGACGCAGCGCACCTTGGTGGGCGAAACTCCAACCCGCATCAGGCAGTCCTGAATGAAGCGACGGGCCTCGTCCACCAGAACCAAGGACGTGTCGCCCCGCTGCTGCGAAGAGGCGGCAGGCATGTGGTAGCCACGAAGGCAGCTTCCCAGCCACAGAGCTGGCCGGAGGAGCGCCAACATTGTGTGGAGCTGATTTTCATTCAATAGAAAGGTGTGGCTGGGGTTGCTATGAGTATATATATTTAAGGAGCTTTAGCGGAAATGGGAAACAGATTTAAAATTACTTTAACAAAGGTGTTGTTGAATCGACTTTAAAATATTATGCTATGCACAGAAATAAAAATATTTTGTTCAATAAAAAAAAGTTAGTTTAAATCTTGAAATTACATTTTGTAAAATTATGAAGTGTTTTTTTTGCTTGAATACAAAGAGTACGAATTTCACTTTAGCTTGAACTTTTAGGTACTTAAGGGTAAAGGCATTAAAGCACTTAATTTTCTGAAGGAATCATCATTGGGAGTAAAATATAGGATATAATAGATATTATGTGCCTAGCACTTAGTTCAAGGCTGTGGAGGTCAAAACTGCCACGCCTCTTTCGTAGAAGCTATGCGATTCCTGCCCAGCTGCAACGGCCAAGTCCACAGTGAAGAGTAACTCTGTACGCGTGGAGTTCAAGTAAACCGGCAACGTCAACTTGCTGATGCGTGGCTCCGAGGATATCCTATTGAAAAGTGAAACATTAGTAAAGAGCGATGCAGTTAACGAGTGGACTTACTTTATCCACTTGAGAATGGTGACAGGTAGATCCATCATGATAGTGGAAGCCAGCAGCAATTCATTGTTCTTGCACTGGGCGCCCTGCAATTTGAGTCCAGTGACCCCGAAGCAGCAGTCCTTCTGATCGGTCTTTAGCCCAGCATCCGTAATGGTCACATCCAGTGCTAGCTCCTCCAGCGACCAACTGTTCGCCTGGGCCACACACTGCCTGGTGGCCGTGATGTAGGCCTCCGGATTGAGCAGACCGCCAAGCCAGACGGGGAAGCCCTGTAGCTCCTTGGCGCCAGCCTGCGAAACAAGTTGCGACACCTTCTGCAGCTGCTGCACACGGTTGCTGAAGTCCGTGATCCATTGGATCACAGTGCATCCTGCAGGAACAGTATACCGCTTCCAGCCCTTGGGGATTATGCCGCGCACTAGCTCCGACAGCATGGAACGATGGTGATTGGTCTGTTTCTTCTCGCCCTGGCAGATTAGAACCACATCCTGGAGGTCCAGGATCACTGTTTGCAGCAGCCGGGAACCACTAGTCACCTCGCGTTCGAAGTATCGGTACAAGGGATCCTTGATGTTCTCCACAGTACGTTTGAGCACTTGCAGATTCTTCGGGAGCAGCTCCAACCAGGCCGTAGCCGAGTTGTGGAGTGTCTTCATCCATGATGGACGACCATCCTCGCCGCGACCCACTGCAGATTGCTCCGACTGATCCTCCACGCTGTAAGCCAACTCGTCGTCGTCCTCCAGCTGCTGCATCTTGAGCAGCTTGCTGACCAAATCAGTACCACGGGTGGTAAGCAGCACCTTCTCCGCATTGTTGGGCAATCCGAGCCACGAAGGAGTCTGGCGGTCAGTTAAGTTCTCAATCCACTTCAAGAAGTGATCCCGACGGGTGCCATCAGGCATGGTGATGTGACGAAGTCCTCCGGAAGCGCCATCAACGTTAGCCACCAGGGCAAAGTCCGCCTCAAAGCTGCGTGCGGTGAAGAGCTTCTTCAAGAAGGAAGTCAAAAGTCGCTGATCGAAATCGTTATCGATCTTTCCTCCGTAAATGGACTGCGAGAGCAGGGTGACCAGGGCATCCCATGGAACCTTCTCTGGTGGCAGATTGGTGCGGCCCATGGCGGTGGTGTCGATCCATGTGTCCAACGTGTCGCAAGCCACGCGCAGATCCGATTCGTTAAACTCGTACTTCTTGGCCCAGCCGAGAGGCACATACCGGAGTCGCTCCTGAACGATGGCGTGGAACCAGGCCAGCAGGAAGTAAAGCCGAGCTCGCTCACTTGGCGTCTTCATCATGCGTGCCGCCGGAACCGTTGAGAAGGTGCGCAGCAGATTTGCCCTGATGCCTGGTGGTGGCTCGAACACAAAGATGCGGCCAGCACGCAGTAAATTAACCGGGACCTTTGGATTGATCTCCATCGTGAGGAACAGTCGGAAGCCGGAATGAGGCTGCAGGGAGTGCATCTTCTTCTCCAGCTGCACAAGCCATTGAGGAGCCAAGTGGACGTTCTTCAAGAGCACCCAGCGACCAGTCTTGCAGGCCATGTTAATAGCACGCTCAGCTTGATTAAATCCTTCGGCTGAACCGATAGCAATGCTGGAAATTTGCTTATTTTGCTCTGCTGCCAGGTCATCCACCCGTCCGGAAGCATCGAATCCGGGCACCGAACAAAGGAGCGCGGGAGTGTTGCAGTTCAACTGCTTGTCCACCACAGAGGCAAAGTCCAATTCCTGCTCGGCGTTGGGCATAAAGTCTTCGCCGAGCACAGTGTTGACCACATTGTGAGCGGCAGCGATGACGCGATCCGGTCGGAAGGCCTGGATCAGCAGCAGCTGGTGCACGGAGCTGGCAATCGGACTGAGTGCCTTGGATTCGTCCCACAGCTGGGGTACAACCTGTTCAGGCGAGCTCTGCTGCAACCAGGCACCCAGTTCGGGAATGGATCGCACCTTCTCAAGAAGCTTACGGAAGATGGGAAGACGAAGGGCCAGCCGGTTGACGCTCTCGATCTGCTCGGCAGAAAGACCTTCTACCGGAGTGGGATTTGCAAGCAGACCCTCGCGGCTTCGCAGGAAGAAGTTGAACTCGGCATCCAGATTGGACTCTGAGGTGCCCTTCAGGTGGATCTTGCACATGAGCAGAGCAAAGGTCAAGCGATCATTGTGGATCATTCCTCGAGCCACGCGCTCGTAGCACACCTGGAACAGGTCCCTGGTGACTATGCCCAGACGCTCCGAGTGATCGGTTCTGCCCTCCAGCTTGGGGTTATTGGACAGAACCGTGGAGAAGATATCGAGGAACATCTTCAGCGAGTATTGGTAGAGGAAGTGCACCTGGTTCAGACTGTCCATGGTGAAGTAGATGTTGCTGCACGCCACCGAAAGTGGTAGATACTGCTGGGACACAGTCTCGATTTCGGCGATAACCTTGTCTGTTTCGTCCACCTTCTGATTAATGTCGTACGCCTCCTTCTTCAGCGTTTCCAGTGTTGTAATAACCGAATCATCGTCAAGGATCTTGCCCTTTGCGTCGTTAAGCGCCTGCAGCAGACTCTTTTCCAACTGGCGCAAGCGCAGACGGAATTCGCCCTGCAGCTTCAACAAATCGGAGCGCTTCTCATCAATATCAGGACGTTCCGCCTTCAGCACCTGGTTGAGGCACTGCGACTGCAGAGAGCTACGAGTGACCGTAAAGTTGACGAATGTCACCCTAGAGCAAATGTCAGGCGGGAATTCGACAGTGGGATCGCGAGTGGAAAGGAAGATGACGAAGGACGGCGACAAATCAATGTCCTGGTCGCCGAGGGTAATCAACACACGTCCACCAGTACGACGCAGCTCGCGGTTCAGCACCGGGTTGAGAATAGGATCGTAGTTCTCCACATCCTGGACCAGCAATGGGTTACCGAAACGCAGCGCGGACTCCAGATTCTTGCGGAACGAATCATCCAAGAACGAGGTCTTCGTGATCTTCTTGCCTGCATACTCATTGAGCAGGAAAGTGGTGGCCTGACCCGATGGGTCAATGATCAGCGGATAGCGGTTGAAGCGCTTCAGCATAATGGCGTTCTCCGTGCACAGGTCATCCGTGGGCAGGGCATTTGCTTGCCAGCGGAGTCGTTCATCGGGATTGGAGAGGTATTCAGTGCGAGCGATATCCGCACGGTACTGAATGCTGGCCGCCTGCAGATGCTGTGACCAGGTGGTGAACAAATTCAACCGGTAATGCTGATCGAAGTAACCGCCATAGGCGATAAAGGCGGCGGAGAGCAGCACATCGCCAATAATGGTGGACATCTGCGACTTGAATGTCTCGCTAGTGGACTCCCAGCGCTCACGTTCGATGTTCAAACTCTTCAGCAGGGCAATGGAGCGATCCACCTTGGCTTGGACATTCTCCAGATCCGTTTTAATGGCCTGAGCCTGGGAGATGAGCTGGGCATACTCCTCCTTGTAGGCAGCAATACTGCGCTCCAGTTGCTCAACCAAGTCCTTGGTTTCCTTGGCACTGGCCAGATTCACATCGGCCTGCTCCTCCAGAGAACGCAGCTCTTCGCGAAGTGGCTCCACACGCTTCAACATATCAGCGTACTCGATCTGGATATAGGCAACGTAGGATTTTAGGAACTAGTTAGGATTTATTTTAAATAAATCTTACCTGAGCAATGGCCCATTTGACCATAGGACCGCAAGCCATACTGGCGCGATTAACCTTCTCGAAGTTGTAGTCCGGATTGCTCAGATACTTGGACTTCATCTTCTCGCGAACATCATCGCTGTTTTAATACAATCATTACATTAATAAGCAATCAAACCTGTAGCTTAGTAGGTTATTTGAATGAATTAAGCAAGCAAAGCAGTTGGATTACTATGAAACAGCGATAAATTTGACAAAAACCATTCGATTCAACATAAGTTAGAGCCAATTACCAAAGTTAGAGTTAAGTTCAGGTATATTATTAGAAAGTTTATATATTTACAAACCATAAGGCAGCTCGCTTGAACAATTCAAACCAAAACTACGAAAAGGAGTAACGAAATCAACTCAAATAAAAACCAATTCTACACTCGAAACTATAGCATAACAACAAAAACATTAACAAAAAACAGGAATTAAAGTCGAGAACAAAATGGGTGTTGGTAATAATTTGAATCATGCTTACGTTATGTTCTCTGTACCGAAGTTAGATACAATTGAATTTATGAAATTTTCGCGCATGATCACGGCGCGGATCGATTTCCAATCGGTCGCATTTTCGCCCAGCAGCAGACAGATCGATTCAAGAGCCAATTTGACCACCGATGGCGGATTAGCCATGGTTCGCACCTCAACGAGCTGCTGCTTGCGGATCGACTTGACCGCTGCACATCGTCGATTAGTTGATTGATTGATCGGTTGTTGGGTTAACATGAGGGATCAGAATTAATATACGGTTTGAGCACAACGTTGCACTTATCTATTGTTATAAGATTAGGCTAGATTACCATCTAAAGTTAATGACTAAAGACCGACATCAACATCGTCCCTTGCACCTGGATCTAGAACAGGGTTGCGACTCATGGCTAAACACTATTTATACCCTTGCAGAGTTAAGGAGATTCAATGTTATAGTTTGATTCCAGCATCATAATATAGTTTCACTGCAAGAGTACAAAGCATTCGGCGAACCGAATGTAACTAATCCTAAACCTAAATTAAAATCCACTTTCAAATATCTGTCTTTAGTACAACACACATCATATTACATCGTAGTTTATCCAATTATAGAGGATATCATAGGTAGTTAGGGGTTATGGTAAGTTGGCCAGTGCATTGCGTATGCTTTGGTGTTTGCTTGTATATGTATAGAGAGTATATTGTAGTTATGAGTGGTTCGAATGGAGATTATATTCAAATGATAAGGATCGACAGATCCATGGACTGCGTTTTAGACAATAGACAACGCAGTGCGTTCGCTGGTTAGGATTCGATGGGTAAAGTGCTGGATGATAACGTGATGGCAGAGAAAAAGAGTTGCGTACGTGATCTTGTCAGTCTCCAAGTTAACGATCGAGGAGATGAAGCTGTCTTTAACGAGGATGCCCCTAATGGCCTTCCAGTCGGTGGCACTCTCGTTGAGCAGCTCGCAGACCGACTCCAGGGCCAGCTTCACCACCGCCGGTGGGTTGGCCATCGACCGCACCTCGGCCAGGTGTTTCTTTTTAATCGAGCTAACGGCTGTCGGAGGTGGAATGTGGATATTGCGATCGTGAGTTGAGAGAGGATTGTTCGGCGTGGTTTAAAATTATAAACAAATAGATCAAAGTATATTACAAGGCTTTGGGTTCGAGTGAACCATTCTTTTTAAGCTTAAGTTTTGATCACCCGGGCCCCACCCTAATTTTCTTGCATGTTGAACTATTATCATTATAAGGTAATAAGAGATACAATTTACTTTAAGATAAACTAACTTAAGTGCCCGCCCTGTAAGCGATTCTCGCCCGACGGACTCACCTGCTTGCGCATCAATGACAGCCGGTTCCACCTGGGCCAAGTCGGCCATTACGTATTTGCGCTTCTCTTCGATCTTGACAGTTTGGTCGGCCAAACGTATCTGAATCTCCTGCGACTGAATCTTCTTCTTCTCGGCCTCCTGCTGATCCTGGAACATCTGCTTGAGCTTGGCGTTGGCAGCTTCGTTCTTGGCCTGCAACTCCTGCTTCTTCACAGCCAGTGACTTTTGCATCTCCTCCACCTGCTCCACAGTTTCGGCGATCTTGTTGAGACCCACGTTCAGATGAAGCTGCTGCTCTTCAAGGTCGCTGCGCTTCTCATTGTACAACTTGACGAAGTGGTGAATAAAGTCCAGATAGTGACGTGGGGTCACCGCCATGGTGCGACCGCCGCGCTTGGCCAGACGAGCGTTGGCCTGGTGGAGTGTCTGGTGGACGTAGACGCACGAGTTGATCACCGCATCGCGATGAGTGGGATTGGCTGGCACCAGTGGACAAACGGATGGGAAGAAGTCAGGCGCATGCCAGTTGGGCTTCTCCAAGTCCACACGAGTGGTGAACTCCTTGCCCACCTGGAACAGAGCCGAGTCCGACCAGTCGCCAAACCAATTTAGCACACAACGATTGAACAGAGCTGGCGAAGTGGCAGCACGATCCTTGAGTCCATCGGTGGATGGATTCATGGTGAACACCACGTGCAGATTGCGCATCACCTGCTGGGTGAACCACTTGTACAGTTCGTCACTGGAGTCCAGCATGAGACCCTCGCGCTGGGCACCCTCCTTGCACTGAGTCATCAGAGTGGTGTACTCGTCGCCCTCGAACAATCCAGGCACCTCTCCGTTGGCCAAAAGTGTGTTCATGCGCTCCAGGAAACCAGAGTCCAAAACATTCGACTCATCCAAAATGAAAGCAATCTTCTCATCTTTGCAGCCCGAGCGGCGCAGCACGCAACGCAAATCCTCGTCAAAGTCCTCGCTGGTGTACTTGTTGTGCACCTTGATCTGGAAAATGGACAAGCCATTCATCCAGGCCACAAAGCGCGAGAGCGTTGTCTTTCCGGCTCCCGACACTCCAATCAGCAGCAAGTGACCCTGTGGCTGGCGGAAGATACGATCGATACGCAGTACGTGGTCGAGAACTTCGTCGAACAGTACGAGTGGCACATCGAGCTCTTCCTCGTAGAAGACCTTTAGTCGGGCGTGAACATATTCGCGCAGCTCCTCGCGATTCACCGGCATGTAGTCCTTGCTTAGCCAGTTGCTGTAAAGGATCGGACGCTGCAGTGCCTCCTCTTGGTTGATTCCAGGGAAGTGCTTCTGGCCCACCAAATCGATATTCTCATTTGTCCATCGGCGTTCCGAATCGTCCACCAGTCGATCCTGGAACAGGCGCAGAGCTTCATGAGCCCAGAGACGCACCAAACCTTCAACGGGAAGGGAATCCAACGGGCGGATAGCCTCGCAGATACCACGCACCCAACGAGTCATCTCACGTGGCGAATAGACATAATGCGGCTGCATGTCCTGCGTGAAGCGATCCTGTGAGGCCAGGTAGAACTCCACCATGGCATTGGTCAAAGGCTCCGCATAGCCACGAAGAGCGGGCATCAACCTCAGCATGGCACGCGAGAATGTGCCGTAGATCTGCTTCAGCGATGTCTCTCCAGGATAATCCACGTAGATGATGGGCACATGTCTCAAGAACCGATGCGATAGCGGCTTACGGCCCGGATCGGTGGGCGGATTACAGGCACCCACAAACTGAATGCGTTCCAGAGAAACCCAAGCCTGATCGCTGGCCCTATAGAAACCCTTGTGCTCAACCAGCTGACGCAGGAAAGAGATTACGCGCTGCGTGCCATAGCTGTCCATGTCTGGCAAGTTGATTTCATCGCAGAACAGCACCAGCCACTTTCCAATCTGCACTGGGGAAAGGACAACTCCGTTTGGTGTCTTGCGGTACTCGCAGTAGTGATCAAACGTCTTAAGGAGCAGCTCCGGCGTGGTAGCCGAGGAGAAGTTCAGGCCTACCACTTCCATATCAGGCAGAGCACGGAGAGCCGAGAACAGGGTCATAGTCTTACCAGAGCCAGGTGGACCGCAGAGCACTGAAGAAAAGGAAATAAATCATAAGTACATGCTCCCTTTTTGTCTACATTTAACTTACCCAATGGTTTGTGCTCAGCCAGCCAAGTGTACAGCAGCGACTCGTGGCGAACGGTGTCCAGTGTGGGCACAACAATGTCCGGAGACGCCACCTTGTGCGTTTCCACCTCGATGACTGGCACCTTGTTGCTCCACGGCACCCAGTCACCACTCATGTTGACCTCGTAGTCGATAATTGGAGCTCCTGCTGCTCCCGGCAGTGGAACGGTCGTCACACTGCGCACAAAGTCTCCCAAATCAATGCGCACCTTCAACTTGGCATCGCCGGCAAATGACCACAGAACAGAGTACACCAATGCCTTGGGAATGTAGTGCTCCAACTGATCAGCAGAACAGGGGAAGTCTGGATGCTGAGCGTTGAAAGTAAGAACGTTTCGAGCAGCTTGGTTAAGCATGGAGAAGAGTGAGCTGAGGGCCCGCAAACGAGTAAAATCCATAATGTGCTCCTGGTCCATGGCGTACTCCAAAGTGCGCACAACAATGCCATCGGCCGAGAAGAACGGCAGCAGGAGCAAAGCAATATCACGCTGTACCTGGAGGGATGGGGATACCTCCTCCTCCTTGTCCTTCGCCTGCTTAATGACGCCCACAAAATCTTCGTCGCCATCCTCCAAAGGAATGCTGCGCAAACGGGACAGATAGTTCTCGAATATCATCTCTGTCGAAAGCACATCCTCCGAGAACCAGACCATGCCGCAACGAGAGACTGTTGCCAAAGTGGCGAACTTCAAGTCCTGCACCTCGAACATCACCCGCACGTTGGGAGGCAGCGAAAGACGCTCTCCGTTAGGCAGAGTCAAGAGCTTGTTGTCGTCCAGCACCGAGTTCAAGTTCTCCACCCACTCGGGATCCACGTCACCGTCGAAGATGATCCATTGCCGCTTGTTGATCTCACCGCGCACATTGTCGATAATCTTGCGCAGAATGTGGGTAAACAAACCATCAGTCCATTCACGGGTATTCGGGTCCAGGACACCATAAAGGGCTTCCTTGGAAATGGCCTTGGGATCGATTACATGGGCCACGCCCTCAACTCCCTCGAAGCGTTCCAGAGCCTTCAGAAGAGTCTTCCAAGCCGTGGACTTGCCGGATCCGGATGGACCGACCATCATAAGACCATGGTTCAGGTTGGAGATCTGGTACAGTTGCAGCACCTGGGAAAGGAACGGGACTGTTAGCACAAATATGGATCACCACTCTCGAACTAGTTACTTTGTCCACCCAAGTGGAGCCGAGTCCCTGATGGTTAGTAAGCATGTTTAAAGCGAATGGTTATGAAGTGGATTACAAGAAAATCCTTGCCCAATTGGGTGCATCGATTTCGAATGAACGGAAACCATAAAGGTGGAAAGTAATCAATTAAGTGAATATTCATTTTAAATTGACTAATGTAATTAATTCATTAAAATTTCAACAGTGAACGGTTATCTTAAAATTGATGTTGCTAAGCAAGTTAACGATTACTTTTCAGCCCCTAGGGTTCCTTATCAAATAAGTCGATCCATACATAAATCGCGAAGCGCTCTTACCTTTTCCATCCAGGCAGCTCCCTGCTCGTCACCCTCGCCGCAGACCAGGTAATCCTCCTGGCACACCTTGCGGATCTCTTCCTTCAGACCCTTCATCTCCGCCCGAGTGTATCCCACATTGGGGAACACATCGCTTAGAAGCGAGAAGAGCAGTGGGATGTCCTCGGCCACCAGCTTGGGCACCATGGTTTCGCACACCGACTGGATTAGGATCTCCTGCTCGGGCAGGTTCTCCGCCACTGAAGCCTCGTCGATGTTTTCGTCGCCGCGTTGCTTCATCTGTTCCTTAATCTTCATGATGCGGTCTCGCTTTACGTTTCCAGCGGAGATCAACACGGATTTCAAAGCACGCAGACCAAAGTCGTAGTGGCTCTGGTTGGACAGTTGCTCGTCACACAGCTTGAAGAAGGGCACGATTTTGCAGGCCAGTTTCTCGGCGGAGCGGAATCCCTGCGAGAACAACATCACCTCAGCAATAAGCTGGCGATCTGGCGTGGTCATGGCCAGCGACCTGAAGAGTTTCTTCAAGTTATCCGGTAGATTAGAACGGCCGGCATAGCCAGGGTTCATGGTGATAAAGATAGCCATGTCTGGGGAGACGCGCACTTGCTTGCCCACCAACTCCACAGTGATGCTCTCCTTGTTGCTGTCCATCTCGTACTTCAGCGCCTCCTGAATGGTCTGGATTTGCTGTGAGCAAGCGGAGAGCATACGCTCCTCCAGTCGATTGAACTCGTCAAAGCAGCCCCATGCGCCCACCTGGCACAGACCGACAAAGATTCGACCCATGGCCTGGAAATCGAAGGTCTCATCGCAATTGAATACGAGAACGAAGCGTCCCAGTTGGTTACCCAATGCCTTGACAGACTCTGTTTTTCCAGTACCTGCCGGTCCAAACGGAGAGCCACCAAGGCGTGACTCCAGAGCCTGGGTCATGGTCAAGTAGCAGCGGTCCGTCAGAGGAGTCTGTACCAACCGATCTTGGACACCCAGATACTCAAAGCCATAGAAGAACCGTGCGTTCGCCATGTGAATGGTCAGTTGCTTCAGCACCTCCGTTTGGCGTGGATCAAAGTAAAATCGCATCTCGCACAGCCATTGGAAGGACTTTGGCGAGGTAACTCCGTTGTTGAGCAGTCGTCGAGTCACCGTTCGCTTGTGCACAAACTCGTTAATAAGGTGCTCCAGCTTACGGCGACGTAGAGGTGGCTGCTCCTGCAAGACCGAATCAGCCAAGACGTTTAGAGTGCTCTCAACATTACCCAAAACGCGTTGCATCGGCTTGGATTGGTTGTTCTCAGAAGCCTGCTGGAGAGCGGCCTCCACATCCTCGGACCAGAGAATTTGTGCGGCCAGCACTACAATCTGTGCTTGGTACTTGTCACACCACTCCATGTAGGCCTGGGGATCTATCTTTCCATCGCGGAACTGCTTGATATCCTGCACAGCCTGTGCCAAAAGCGAAGCCAGCGTGAATCGCATTTGCTTCTCTACCAGCGACAACCACTCGTTGATCTTGGGATGCTCCACGGTAGATACTGGATTCATGAAGTGCACCTCCTCGCCTTCGCGCGATGAAATACCCAGAATAACGTTGTTCTCCTCGTTCAACAGAATGGCAGCTACACCAGCAAACATTTTCTTGAAATGCTTCTGCAGACGTGCGATGTTCTTGCTGTTGCCAATGATCTCCAAAAGATCTTCGTCTCCCACGAAGTAGAAGCGAGGGAATGAGGTTCTCTCTCGCTCCAGATACTCGCCCAAAGCCTTCTGGATCTTTCCAAGCAAATCGGCCAGACGCTCCAGGGATCTCTGCACAGCAGGGATGTTCAGCACATCCATAACCTTGGGCGACTTGGTCACCTTCTTCATCAATCCAAGGAATTCGGAGCTGATGCTCTGGAAACGCGAAGTCTCCACCGGAAGGAGCGTCTTGATGTCGGCGCTGCCTGAGAAGATTCCCTCCAAGTAAACCCAGCGTCTTTGCACATCAATCCATACGTCAAACAGTGCGTTGATTCTGTTGAGCTTCTCCTCCCAAGTTAAAGCCTCTTCCTCGAAAACCTTGTAATAGGGAGACAGCTTCATGGCGGCCACAGAGTTAATGTGCTCCTTCACCTTGTTGAACAGATCGTCCCAACCGCGGATGATGCGGCACTTGTTTTGGTAGTTGATCAAGTCCAGCTCGTAGTTCTGCCAGGACTCGCGTACCTGCTTGAGGAACTCCTCCAACGCCATCTCGCCCTGGGCCACTAGGATAATGTCCTTGACGACATTCTCGTTTTTCTGTAGATTTACATCCCACACTTGGCCGAGGGACAAATCGGATATTACCCAATTAACGCGCAGCTGCTTGGTCAACTGCTTCCAGTGGCGCTCCTTTAGAGCATCCGACTTCAGCTCCACAATCAGCATGTTCACCTTGATGTAGCTCTGGATCAACTTCTTCACGTACTCATAAGATTCATACATACGAAGACGAGCCGGCAGCTCCTTTAGCTGAGCCATCATGGCCTCCAGTTGCTGACGCAACTTACGCGGCTGCACTGACAGCCAGGGCTTCTCGCGTGTCTCGTCAATCTGTGTCCAAACCTTGGACAACTCGCTCCAGACGCCGCGCAGATCCTGTAGCTCCTCGAGAGCCACGTTCATGCGCTCAGCACTGTTGTTCGGCACGGCGGATTCCTGCAGCTCCAGTGCCTCCTTGGCCTTGACCACGTTGTCCCGCTCCTCCTTCAACCGCGAGTACTTGCTCTCAAAGATTTGCAGCTGCTGCAGGGCATCATCTGGTCGAATCTTGCCGCCCGTTGGCTTGGTCTTCTCCCAATCGTTAAGGAAGTCGACAGTGCGTGTCTCCACAGCCTTGTCCTCGGCCACAATCTTGGCCTGCAAACTGGCAACCTGTGTCTGGATGGCCGTGTCCTTGCGCTTGATAATCTCGTTAAAAGCAGACCACTCGCCTTCGATGTTGTCCACATGCAGCCAGGTGTTGGGGAACTGGAAACGTTGGCGCTCTAGAATGCGCTGAGCCTCCCTGAACACCTCCACCTGCTTGTCCCAAGCAATCATGTCCTTCTTCAGCGATTGGACGTAGGTGATGAAGCTCACGGCATCCGATGTACTGGCGGCCTCTATGCTCTGCATCTCCAGATCGGTACGCGATTTGGACACCTTGCTGTGGAAGCTTGTCATCTCGGTGCCCAGCAGCGTGCCAAACTTGCCCAGTGCCTCCTTGTGCCACGAATCGTATTTCAAAGTGACCTTAGCCTGCACCTTGGCGTAATCAATAATAATGGGTCCATAGGCTCTGCGAGTATCCGACGTATCAAAGGTGGTACGCGACTGCTTGATGTCATTCAAGCACTTGATCCACAAGTTCACATCCTCACCCAACCGTCCGTACAACATATCAGCCTGGAGATCCCACAAGCTCTGATAGCGCAGCCACTCATCCACGTAGTTGCGCACCTCGCTCACCTTTTGCTCGATGGCTCCATAGGCGTTCTCCAAGATCTTTCCCTCGGGCAGCTTGGTCAAGAGGTTGCGGTACGTCTGAGAGACGTGCTTTTCCAAGCCCACCTGGTAGCGGGTGCTTTGCAGACGAACTTGCGAGGTGACGATTGCCTGCCAGGCAAAGAACTGCTGCATGATCTGGAAACGGGCTTCCTCAATGGATGGATACAGATACATCTGCTGGTTGGTGATGCGAATCTCATGCACAGCATTCTGGATCTGTGGCTCTCCTCCCAGCTTATGAGTAGGCTGCGCCGGCGCATCGGTGTCCATAGAGGTGTCAACCTCCTTCTTATTACCGGTCAGAGCCTCCGTCCAGGCCTGAATACCCGCCTGTAGACGGTGGGCCAGCTTCTTCTCCACCTCTTCATCGAGGCGAGTAACCCAGACACTCAAGTTGGAGTACTGACGCAGCGAGAGATCGTCAACGGCATGCTGAATCTTCGAGAGAATCTCGACGAAGGTGGCGGCACTGTAGGGACAGGTCTCCAGCGAGCGCACATCCACATCAAGTTGCTCTTCAACAACCAGCAAATCGTCGACCTGTAAGAGTTACATGGGTAATTTTCAGTAATCTGTACATGTTACATGTTAGTTATAATAGGCTCACCTTCTCCTGGAACTGGGTCACACATTCCGACAGGCGGAGAACGTACGGATCGAGCTTGTACGACTCCCAGATGAGGCCGATGCCCTCAGAAACCAGGTTAAGTACATCCTTACGCAGTCCAGCCACAAGAGGAACAATGCTGGCACGATCTTCGATCTATATAAATTCAGCCATGAATTAGTGAAGGTTTACAAAAGGATATGAGCCAAATACTTTCTGTGCATGCGGGAGTTGAAAAAACTAAACTAAAAACTTAAATAGTGGTTGCAGATACGGATTACAGAATAAACAAACTTTGAGGGGACAAACGACACTACCTTGA
Source organism: Drosophila teissieri (assembly GCF_016746235.2). Classification (NCBI taxonomy): domain Eukaryota; kingdom Metazoa; phylum Arthropoda; class Insecta; order Diptera; family Drosophilidae; genus Drosophila; species Drosophila teissieri. The sequence goes on along the minus strand of NC_053031.1, from coordinate 5,981,703 downwards.
ATACAGAATTTTGTGCTAGACTCCTATTATTAAGCTGCATGAAAGAAAGGTTGTTGGTTGTTCGGTTGGTTTAGTTCAAGAGCGGATATCGTGTCTAAGACTAAGGTGATCAATTATGGGCGTGTAAAGTGTTCAAAGTGTGGTAGATAGCAAAATTCAAATGCACGCCAGGAACAAAGCAATGCAAATGTACAGAGCAGGTGCTCCAGCACGGTAACATATTTTGAGGTGTGAAATGACAAGTGTGATTTTGTAAAGTGTAAGTAAGAGCTGGACAAAGGTGTATTAAGAAATTTTAGGCTGCTATAAGATAAATTATTAGGGATTACATTATAGCACAGGTTCAATTTATGAACTGTGCTGTTCAAAAAAGCTACCCAAGTAAACCCTTATAACTTTTCTCTTTACAGCCTTCCATAACCGAATCTTACCTTTTCCAAAGTACGTTCATAGGTGCGGACACTCTCAATCAATGAAATAGCATAAGGATATATCTGGTTGGCCTGATGCGCCTTGTTCACAATGGTCAGCGGAACTCTATAAAGAACAACTAAGTTTAAAACTGATTTAGCACAAAACCGCATAACACATACCTGAAGCCTAGATTCTTGATGTTGCGCACTTCCTTGGCCAAGGTGATGATCTCCGGCAAGAAGTTGACACGCAGACGCAGAACATTACCACGTCCGATGCGAGAACGCGTTGACTCGATGGTAAAGATACGGCCAGTGCTGCCAAAGTTGCGCTCCTGCACCTTGCGGGCCCACTCATGGAACACATCCGAAATGGACAGCTTGGCTCTGAAGCTATCACCATCAGCCTTCAGCTTCTGGCCCTCGATATGGGTCTCCCAGCCCTTGCCCAACACATCCTCGACGCGCTTCAAGTACATCGTCAGCTGGTTGTCGATTTGGCGGGCCCAAATGATGGAGCCGGCCACCGGCGGAAGATCTCGCACCGAAGACAAACGGCAGCTCTTGCTCTGCGGATACTGCACCTTGAACTTCTCATGCAAGGCCTCGATGTCATCCTTGACGCGCTGAATCAGCTGAGTCTGGTACTCCCGGATGGCGCCACGGATGTGCGGACGCACGAAGAGCGCATTGAAGCGCGAGAAAATGCGGAACATCTCGTTGGCATTCTTGGCTGTTCCCAGCTGGTCACGAAGATGAGCAGTGATGCGGGTCTCCACGCGATCTGTTAGTATAAAGGTTTCATTAGTATATCTAGTCTTTTACAACACGTAATTCGAATAATTACCAATCTTCTCCTCGTACCGCTTGACGGCGGCCTCCCATGCCTCGGATCCCTCCTTGGTGATATCCAGACAGTCCACCTCCTTGACGTTCTCGTAGGCCAGGTTAACCTCCTCGATAGCGTTGGCATCGGCAGCGTCCAGGCTGTAGGGCTGCTTGGTTTCTACGACATTGCCGTCATCGCCAACAGCCGGCTTGGTGGGCCGCAGCACACGCAGGATGACGGTCCGCAGCTGCTCGTGCTGGCGTCGGAACTTGCGCATGTGCTCCATGCGAGTTTGCAGCTTCTTGTGAGCCGGCGAAACGCGCCACACCATCTTAAGATGCTCGTCGCGCTTCTTCTTCACAATGTCGCGGAGCAATCCCTGCAGCTTGTCGTACTCATCATCCCAGCAGCTGAAAATCTCGAAGCACTGGTTCATGACGCGCTCGAATTCATCGAATGGAATGTGCATTAGGCGCCGGGTGCCCAGCACCTTGAGCAGTTGCTGCGACAGATCCCGCGATATGGCCTCGATGAGCTTGAGGCACCGCTGGATTGGGTACTTGGTATTGCGCACCTTGCGTAGATGAGCGAAGATCTGCTGCACAGCAGGTCGGATCTTCTCCAGCTCGGTGGCGGAAAGTAGGTCATTGATGGGAAAATCCTTCATCAGAGGATTGTAATCGGCTACTGTAGCTAGAGCCTGTTTCAAGCCGGTATCCGTATCAAAAGAAACGGTGGCATGGAAACGTTTTCCATGCTTCAGAATGTCTAGTGTCAAAGCCACCTCTGGCGACTCGCGCTTTTCCTGAATGCGATACAAGGCACGCTCCAGATTGAGCCAGAAGGAAATTTCCTGAAAAATTAATTGAATATTGAATGTTTCATTTTGTGTTTCTATCGCTCATCTTGCTCACCTGCAGCGCAGTTCCCGAGCCCGGATCGCGGTTGAGCTTGGTCACCTTCTTGATCTCAGTGATCCAACGGTTGACACCGGTCTGCAGCTGATTCAGGAACGAAGAATCCTCCACCTTGTCGCCAAAGTCGGCCACCTTGGCCTTGCGGTTCTCCTCCGAGCACTTCCGGATCACATTGTTGACGGTCTGGTGAGCCGTCAGCGTGATCTCCGGTATGTCGATGTTTTGCTGCAGATGCAGCAGTCCCATCTCCAGCTCGGCCAGCTTCTTCTCCACGGAGGGAGCCATCTTGTCGCCATCGCGATCAGCACGACCCGACTCCTTGACGTACGACTTGAAGTAGGGCGCCAGGGACTTGCTGATGAAAGCGTGCAGCGTCTCGTAGGGAGATCCGTCCGAGAAGTTGATCAGCCGCAGCTGCGAGTGGATCGACTTGTCCGCCTCCACGACCACGCCGCGCTTGATGCAGGCCAGCGAGGCCATCCGGCTGTTGGTGAAGTGAACATCGTGGCTGATCTGGTAGGTCACCTGCTCCTTCTCCTCCTCGCCCTCCGCTGGCTGCTCAGTATCGTCCTCTGAAAAGGAAAAATCAAATTTTATTAAACATGTGGATATTAATATACATTTATTTTATTGACGAAACTCTCACAATTATTATGTGAAGTCCAACGGGTTAATATACTTAACATATATGTTTAATATATGTTTATAACATATTTATATTTTTAATAACATTGTGAATAAAATACTAAACAATTAAATTAACATTAGTTTTGTTGTATTCGTCGTTTTTTGAGTTTCCAAAGGACTCCAAATTCCCCAGCTATCAAATTACGTTTTCCATGTCTATCGCCACATTTACCCCTCACCCACATTCAGTGGCATTCAACGGCCCACCTGGCATTGGACTCAATGGCACGGCATTGGCATGATTTCATTATCAAGGTGTCGACCTCCGGAAATTCAGCGGCCAAGGAAAAACCTTCGAAATTCGTGCGCTCAAGGCTGGACCTTGGCGATGCCATTGCTCCCTCGCAGTTGGCCTCGTTGCCAATGTCAATGTGCCGATGGCATTGCCTTCGGCCAATGTCAATGCCGCTCCCAAAGTCATCGAAACGACGGAAGGTGTGCGCAGCCTCCAAGGTCGTTTCCGTAAACAAACTTGTTGCTCGGCAGGCAGCAGCTGATTGCCGGCGAATTGCTTGTAAACAAACCAAGCCGGCAAGCGGAAAAACAGCTGTTTGCAGTTATCGACCGACTGTGCCTATCGCGCTATCGCTATCGAAGTGAATCATACGTGCTGACGTCATGCGCAGAAACTTGTTTTCATACTCTTTAATGCAGTATGTTGATTTTTCAATGCAGTTGGTAATGCAACTCTATAGTTTTTTTTTTTTCCTTATAAACTAACTTGTATACTTATTAACCTTTCGACTAACATCACAGAATAAAATACAATCTAAGCGATATCGTAATATATAAAATAGTCCTATTAACATACATACTATTTGAAGTTTTTGTTGTTATATTTACAATACTGTAAACTATTTTTAAAAACCATCTAAAACATTTATTTGGAGAGACTTTATATTCTTTAACCACGCTTTATTAATGTTAAGGTAGGGTATTCCAGCTTCGACTTCCTAAGTTCCTAAGTTAACTAATATCTTATTGGAATTCAAACAACATCTGCCCAATTGATTTGTTTCAAACTGGTTGCGTATTCAGCTAGCAAACCTAAAAATGACTCACTCTAGCCATATAAATAACATTTCTAACTAACTAAATACAAAAAGAGTGAATAAAAAGCTTGCCAACTATCTTATCTTCGCCAAAAAGACGCCATTTTGTGCAGGTGCCATTTTTTCAGCCGAGATTCGCCAACGGGGCAGGAATTCTAATTTTACCTTTGATGCAATTGCGTTGGACGTAGAGCGCCTGCACCTGGGGATCCGCGAGGAACCTCCGGATGGTGTCCTGGTTGACGGGATCGTCCAGAGCATTGTTCAGCGATGCGGGAACCACATCCTCCTCCGGCAGCAAAATGGTCACCGCCTTGCGAAGATAGTTGGCAAATGCATCGAAACTCGCAATGGACAGGTTCACGACCGGATCCACCGATGTATCGGGGTTCTCCAAGGAGTCGCCCATGTCCCACAAAGGTTTTCGGTATTAAATACTTTTCAAAATGTGCACAATTGGAGTTTTTCACAATGCCTCGCCCTGTGAAAAATTACGTGAGTTTTTTTTTTCGCGAAATGCATCAGCGGCCTTGCCACTTAATCGAAAATCGAATGCAAAAAAGGCCAGTGCTACCGTACTTGAGGCACATATCAAGATACAACACTGGGCGATAGGTTGCCAGTCAGTCAGTAATGCTTCCCGCCAAAAATTCCCAGAGCATATATCAGCCGAGTGAGCGATCTGGCAACTCAATGCCGGGAAACAGCTGTTCGACTGTAGAGTGCAGTGGGTTCTTACGATCTTGTTATTTAATAGTCGTGAAATGTGCGATTTAATCAATTAAAACGGCATAATGCAAGCACTGAGAAGAACACGACCGTGGAGAGCAGCCTACTGGAGTAGCTGGCGGCGCCTGCTTACCCAAAGCTGCACGGGCAATGAGGTGGGTGCATAATATTTCCTAGAAACCCAATAAGACCTTAGTTAAATTCCAGAATCCAGAGCTAACTAGTGATGTCAAGCACCGGATTGAGGCTCACTGGCGGGAGCAGCTCAGTGGAGGGCAGTTCAACCCCAAGGACTCGCAGGACAAGTACTATGTGCTCTCCATGTTCCCGTATCCCTCCGGCAACCTGCACATGGGCCATGTGCGCGTGTATACCATCGCCGATTCGGTGGCTCGTTTCCAGCGAATGTGCGGCAAGAATGTGTTCCAGCCCATGGGCTGGGATTCCTTTGGGCTGCCCGCGGAGAACGCCGCCAATCAGCGTGGTGTGGAGCCCGCATCATGGACGGAGCAGAACATTGCCCAGATGAAGGAACAACTCCAGCGGCTGGGATGCTCCTTTGACTGGAACCATGAACTGTCCACCTGCAGTCCGAAGTACTACAAGTGGACGCAGCACCTGTTCCTAATGCTCCATCGCCATGGATTGGCCTACCAGAACGAGGCTCTGGTTAACTGGGATCCCGTAGACAAGACTGTGCTCGCAGACGAGCAGGTGGACGCCAATGGCTGTTCGTGGCGGTCGGGAGCCAAGGTGGAGAAAAAGCTTCTCAGGCAGTGGTTCATCCGAACGAGTGCTTATGCCAAACAATTGCTAGATGGTTTGGAGGATCCTACGCTGCGCGACTGGAGGGATATTATCAACCTGCAGCGCCACTGGATAGGAGACTGCGATGGATACGCCTTCAATCTGCTCACCTCCGCCTCCGGACTGCTACGAGTGTGGACTACCCATCCGGAGCATTTGAAAGATCCCCATGCCTTCCTTGTGCTCCGCAGCAGTCATCACTTGTCAAAACTAGATGGTGCCGGCAGCTTAAGCGCGGAGAATCCCTTCGCGGGCACCACAATGCCTGTGGTCTTTGGCGACGAAGTGAAATTTCCACCAAAGAGCGATGTTTACCTGGCAGCCCCCAGTTTCCGCAGCGAGGACAAGGAGTTATGGGAGTCGTATGGACTGGCTTTAACTTCAAATGGCAAGGAGGAGGAAACCCTGAGTCCAGCCAACTGGGAGTTGTTAAGGAAAGAGGTGCTCCAGGCAGCCACACGCCTTAATGTGGGCGGCTATCGCGTATCCTCAAAGCTGCAGGATTGGTTGATCTCACGACAGCGCTATTGGGGCACTCCTATTCCTATTGTACACTGTCAGAAGTGCGGAGCAGTGCCAGTGCCAGAGGAGCAGCTGCCAGTGTCTCTGCCTCCGAAAGATTCTCCGAAGGAAGCATTTCTCTGTGAGTGTCCAAAATGCGGTGAGAAGGATGCGCGAAGAGAGTCGGACACAATGGATACATTTGTGGACAGCTCGTGGTACTATTTGCGTTTCTTGGACGCACAAAATTCCAAACGCATTTTTGATCCAGCGCTGACCAAGAAGTTTATGCCTGTGGACTTGTACATCGGGGGCAAGGAACACGCCGTGCTCCATCTCTACTACGCCCGCTTCATGAACCACTTCCTGCACAGCTGCGGGCTCTCACCCACCAGCGAACCCTTCTCCCGACTGCTGGTCCAGGGCATGGTCATGGGTCGCTCTTTCCGGGTGAAGGGCAGTGGACGTTATGTGCCCGAATCAGAAGTGGAGATTTTAAACGCCAAGAAGAACCAGGCGGTGCTAAAGGAAACCAAAGAGCCCGTGGTCATGACCTGGGAAAAGATGTCTAAATCGAAGCTGAACGGGGTTGAGCCCGGCGATATGTTTAATGAATACGGTACGGACACAACGAGACTGATCATTCTGGCCGATGTGGCGCCCACATCACATCGCAACTGGTCCAGTGCAAGTGAGTATTAAGTTAACTATGATAGATGCCATTTGATATACATATATGTGTATGACAGCATTTCCCGGCATCCTTAATTGGCAAAAGAGGCTTTGGCTGACCCTGCAGGACTTCCAAGAGGCTCGCGAAGATCAAACTGCCTCGGATGTTGTGCCCACCAGTGAAGAGTTCCTGGCTGAGGATTCCAAGCTGTTCGATGCCCGAAACTTTTATGTGAAAGGAGCCACCTTTAACTACCGCCATGCACAGCAACTCAGTGTGGCTATTTCCAAAATGCAGGGGCTGACCAATTCTCTAAGGGTAGGACTTAAAAGTGAATCTATTTTCTAATCTCTTATGCTATTATATTTTAGCGCACACCTAAGCATGTCCTGCGACATGGAAAGCAGTTTGAACGGGCCCTGGCTGCTCAGATCATCATGCTCGCACCAATGGCTCCGCACTTTGCCTCCGAACTGTGGTCAAAGTTTGTGGCCATACCAGGCAGATTGAATCCCGCCAGTCAGGAGCTGCAGTGGAGCGAGGATGTGTTGGCTCAGCGCTGGCCAGACATCGACTCCGAATACAATCTGGATCTTAGCATTAAGGTCAATGGCTTTGAGAACTGTGTAATCAAAGTGCAAAGAACGCACCTGGATAAGGTAACGCATAGTGATGCCCTTGACATTGCCTTCAACACCGAATCGGTGACATCGTACCTCATCGACAAGAAAATACGGACCACCAATTTTGTGCTTTACCCGGGCATCGAGGCTATTCTGAATATCTATGTGGATAAGGCGAAAAAGGCGCAAAAGCCTGCGCCCGCCGATGATGCAGAGGCTCAGCCTCAGGCGTAGGATTTACTTTAAGGATGGTTCAACTTTGATGGATAAAGTATCGTGACTGTGGATACAATTTGTTGAGTGGTGAAATGAACTCTGCTTAAAGCTATTCAATAAGTACTAGAAACTACTTGTTACTTCCAATGAAATTCCTGCGAGTTGAACCACTCTGATCGTAGTGCTTAAGCCAAACGGATTCTGGAGGAGAGTGGGTTCAACCCAAATGCATTTTCGGTGTGGGCCAGAGAGACGCCACCCTGGATTGGTACTTTTTAATCATGTTTAATGTTAAATATTTATAAAAATTGGACTAGTTGTAAGCAGCTGCTTTACAGGATTGGTAAATGCCTAGAATCATAGGAATATAATGGTTGCTCTACCTGTGCGCCTCTATCTAAAAGCCAGATCGACTAATAATTTCTTCATTTTTCTTTTGTTGGAACCCCCGCCCCTCACTTCATCAGCTCGCACATGAGATTCCGCAGGTAGACATCTAGCTGGGCGTAATCCAGCAGCGTATTCCTGACGATATCAAGAAGCATGCTTGGCCAAAGGGTTTCCAGTTTGTGCAGCTTCTCCACGGCGTTGCAGGTGTTCTCCAGCAGAAGGGCAAAGTGCTGTCGCCCTCGATCTCGGACACTGGGCGCCATGGCAGTGCTTCCCGCTTCCGTCGCTTGATTCAGGTTCATTGAGCTGGAGGTTCCTGCTGCACCTCCAGCGTTTTTCTTCCACTGGAGTGCCTCTTTTCCCACCACGAGTCGCAGGGACTTGTTGTCCGGCCGTAGAAGCCACTCTTTCGGAGAAAGTTTGCTGGCCGTGCAGGTTTCATCCAGACGCAGTCTCGCCAGCAGAGGTTGCAGCATCACCTCGGGCATGGACCACAGCACCAGGTCAGAGAGTCCAACGTACATGGCATTCGCAGCCTCTACTTCCGCTTCGGTTACCTCCTGGCCATTCAGCTGCTTCAATCCCCAGTGTGATAGCCTGTAGATGGCGTATGCTCGCCAGGATTCCTTCAGCGTAATGCCATTGCCCTCGGCATCGATCAGTAAGCTGCTGAGTCCCTGGAGCTCCGCCAATCCGTTGAGTTGACCCAAACAGGAGATATTTGTTTCCCGGAAAACATAGTGCTCGGCGTGAGGGAATCGCAGCTTAATCCTGCCCAGAACACATACGATGCTGTTGAAGTTAATGTAACTGAAGTTCAGCGTGTGCACATCATTTGCCTTGGCCGGATTCCACTGCTTATCGATGAAACGGAGCGCTCCCTGGCCGTAGATGTTAAGGTACCTTCCACATATCTCAATCAGATAATCGCCACCTTGTTCTCTTTCCCGTTCAGCGGCGCTGGGCTTGGATACTGTTATGGCTGCGTTCGGAGTCGCAGCTGCTCCTGCAGGGGCTGCTGCTGTGGTGGAGCCTCCTGTTCCAGCTCCCGCTCCTGTTGAAGATTGGTTGGTACTATTTGTTGCCGCTTTTGCTTGGGTTGCCACCAAGTTTAATCCATTGTTGGTGCTCTTTCCGCGACCCGCACTATTGGAACTGCTGCTGTTACTGGTGCTACTGCTCACGGTTTGTGCCCGCACAAGACTGCCTGCCATGTACCGCTTGGAAGAGGCTCCTGCTCCTCCTCTCTGGTTAATCTGCAAGCCCAATTGCGTGATGGGCGCATGACGGGAACGCTGTTTGCTGCTGGTCGGACGACTTGTATTGCAGGATGCAGTGGCGGGTACAGGCAAGGTGGCAATTATGGTTGTTGATGGCGAGGGCGACGTGGTGCCGGGCACTGGAGTTCCTGGTGCAGCTGGTGGAGTCAAGGTCAGTGCAGGTGGCGAAGGTGAGGATGAGACCGGCGCAGGTGGTGTTACTTTAGTAACTTCAGGAGATTGGCTTGCAACTGGAACTGGCGATGATGATAGCTTTTCCGTCAAGCCCACCTTATTGGAGTTTTCATCAATTTGCGGCGTCAGTGGTTTAGTTTTAGCACCGCCGTCCTCATTATCCGAGCTATAACAGCTGGAGCAGGAGTCAACATTGGGTCCTAGACTAGAGGCCTCCGAGGAGGCGCCATCCTCTTCGTGTGGGTTCCTCAGATCCTTCGCAATCGGCGGCAGTTTAATCAGTGCCTGCAATTCATCTATCAGTTCCTTGGGCTGCTGCGACTCCTCCGACTCGGTCTCCCCCTCCTCGCCTGCGGGACCTTCGTTGGACTCATTGATCTTGGCCAGCTCGCTGGTCAGTCGGCTCTTGGGACGACCCACCACCGTCTGTTGGGAACGCAAAAGTTCCCAGTTGGTCCTGGCATTGGATATGACCTCTTCTCGCCGGATGTTGTGATAGGCCTCGGAGCTTCCAGGAGCAGCTTGAGCCTGTTCCTTGTGCTGGCGCCAAGCAAGAGCCGCCCGACGCACCTGCTCCGTGATGGGCATCTGACTAAGGGTTTGCAGCAGTGGAAGGTACGAAACCAAGAAGGATACGCAATCACCAGCCAGGGACACCGGATTGTTCTCGATTGTAACTTCCAGGAGACGGGTGGCCCGAGCTATACTGGCCATATCATCAACTCGGTGCAGATCGTTGTGGCATAACCAAAGCCTTTCCAGAGCCACCAAGTGCTGGAATCCATTGATTCGCCGGAGCTTGTTCCGCTTGAGGTTCAACTCCCTCAGGCAGCGCAGACCGAGAAAATCCTGCTGGTTAATCTGACGAATTTGATTCCCCGCCAGATTTAAGGATTTGAGTTGCTGCAGGCAGTTGATGCGACTGCCCAGACTGGTGAGTTTATTGCCATGCAGATCCAGCACTCTAAGCGTATCCTTCAACGAGGACAGACCACCAATATCCGTAATCCTGTTCTTGCCCAGCAGCAGCACCGAAAGCGAAGGTAGTCCATCCAGATTCGCTATCCGCTCGATCTGGTTATCATAGAGATCCAGAAATACCAGCTGCTGAAAGATGCTTCCATAGCTGGCACTTAAGCTCAACTGCTTGTTCTTGATGCTCAGCTGCTCCAAGGCTGAAATGGTGGTCATCACACTGGGAGACTCCTCCTCTTCACCACATCCGCCGCACAGCGAGAGATTGCTACTGTGCAAGGCACTGCCCTCATCGCAGCTCTGGAGCAGATTGCTGCCGGCTCCACCCGGCACGCCCACTCCGCCGGCTCTGGTTGCCTTGAGCAATGCTCTCCGTTGGATGAGCTGTTGCTGATGCTTCATAGCCTGCAGGCTGCTGCTCACGAAGCTCTTGGATTTCTCCAGTCCGTAGCGCATGCGTAACGCCGGCGGAGGCGTCAGTTGTGCCTGTCCGTAGTTGTAGCCTCGTTTTGCCAACTTGGAGCGTCCTGCTGCTGTTCCGCCGTTGATGGCCAGTGCCTGCGTTGTCAGTGGACTGCCTGAACCCGGACTACCGCCGGACTTGGGCGACAGGCGATGGGAATTGCCGCCTGCATTGGTCATGGCACGGGTGAGTCTGCCTGGATGATGGCCACGCAAGCCAGAGCGTCCTCCCTCCTTGTTTCCATTGCCGTTGCTGTATTCTACGGAAGAAAAATGTAATATCAATTGGAGTTCTAAGCGCTGTTATCTAAATCCTTGATTTCCAGGATACAAACCACCCAGCTTGTTATTGTTACTCTCCCTTGGCGTGGCGACGGCAATGGGAGGCACTGGTGGAGGCGGCGGAGTCAGCTCCTTGGGTATGTGGAAAGTGTTGATTAGGTTGTGCTGGAGCGACAGCAGTCGAAGATTGGGCTCCTGCTCAAAGATGGGAATCGCCGTGAGCCCTCTTTTGTCGTAGTTGATTCGATCGGGCAGCTCCTCGCGCTCCTTGGGCAATCTCTGAATCCTACAGATGCCATTTGGTTGCGGCGTGACGATGGCTCCACTCACCAGAGTTCCGCCTGAACTGCCCACCAATGTATTGGGCGTTACGGCCGCTGTGGCTGGACGACAGCTATTGGAGGCCGCCGAGGAGGATGTGGACTTGGAACGCTGTCGCTGGATGCCAACGCCACGTGGTAGATTCCGTTGCTGTTGCTGCTGCTGTTGGCGGATTTGAGCTGCGGCGGCATAGCCTCGCTTCAATTGTGGCTGCTGGCCAACTTGGAGCTCCGATTGCTGTTGGATTTGCTGCTGTTGCTGCTGCTGCTGCGGCACTGGTCGCTTGGGGATGACGTTGTGGCTTAAGGTGCTATGGGAGCGACCAATAGGACGCCGGCGTAGTCTTTGATTAAAACTAGGAACGAACGGTTCGATTTTCAGCAAAGATGTTTGAGGTAAGTAGTTCTGTTGTTGTTGTAGTTGTTGTTGTTGTAATTGGGGCTGTGGCGATGGATTCGCTGCAGCCGGAGTCGCAGCAGGAGCAGGAGCCGGGCAGGCTGCCTCCGGTGTGGGCGTTTCATCGTTGAGTATGGAGCGACCGCGGCATTTGGCCATGGAGATCAGCTGGCGGCGCCTGGCATGAGTTGCCGCCGATGTCGCTGGCTTCGTCCTTGGTGGCTCCTGGCCTTGCACCTGGACTGGCACCTGACCCTGCCCTTGCCCCTGCCCCTGCCCCTGGCCCGTTGCCGTGCGTGTGGCACCTTCCACCTTCGAGTTTCATAATAGTTCGATGCGGGCAAGCGACTCCTGGAGAGCTGCGGACATAGTTACGGGGATTTATGATGCTCCTTGCGATGATTCCTCTATTTCCGTTGCATAATCTGCAATCCCTATAGAACCTGTTAAGGATATACATATAATAAACAAGCGAAAGTATAAGTGAATAGTAATCCTTTGATAAATGATTCGAATTGTTCGAGATTAAACACCTTTTACATGTCGTTTTCTGCAATCCTTTTAGGTGAATTGAAACCATTCACAGTATTGAAATTTAAAGTTTTAACTAATATTTTCTGAACGTTCAAAACCATAAAAGAGTTTTGTGATTAAATACCAAAATTGTCTGTATCCTCTCAGAATTACTGGAGAACAAACCTCACATAATCCTATGGGTTGTGTTCCATTTTGCGAATTTAAAACCGAAAAAAAGGTATTTAATTACAACTGCCTTGCAGTAATTGAAATTCGCTCACCCAGTTTTATGTGTAAATCCCAGAAATAACGAAAAACCAGTCCTGGTTATCTAATTTGCAATTGCATTCAGCTCTCCGGTCGACGGATTATGGATTAGTTTGGTTCTTTTTGGGGACACACAAATAGATACAGTGGGAGTGCCTCGAATGGAATTGGGAGCGACTGCTCCACTTGAGCTGCTTTTCCCTTCAGTTCTCGTTGATTTTTGGTGAATTTTTTGGATTTTTTTTGTCGATGTTGGTGTATTCAGTCTTCTGCGGTACAGAGGGTATAGATATATAGATATATAGATAAAAGTATGGTATTTGTGTGCTCCTCGAGTGTTGTTGGTCGCCTCCGTGGCAGCTCTGAGCCAGGATTCGTGGACTCGCTTGCTGGCTCGGGCATGTGGGCCCATTTTATTAGTTTGTTTATTCGGGTTATACATTCAACGATTTTGGCCTGGCGCGGTTGCCATAGAACACTTATATGCGGTGCATTTGGAAGACACTTGCTGTCCCTATTCCGCTCACTCGCCGTCCCACTCGCTCCCGCGTGATTTGCGTTATTAGTTTGTTTATTTAAAGCTCTTTTGGGCCAATTCGAGGCCCAAAACAGCCAGGCCCATAACAGACCAGGCCAGACCATACCAGGCCGACTGTCGACCCACCTGGCCAACTGACTGACAGTCGGAAAGGTGGAGCGACAGGCGGCCAGACAACTTGCACAGCCATTCGGCTTGTTGCTGCCACGACTTGCGCTTCTAAACATACCAAAACATTGGATTTCTTGGCAAAATGGCGGTACACCGCACACGAAGGAGTCCATGGGGATTCCCAATCGAACCTCATAACTTACGTGATTACCCGCTAAATGCGGTTTATTTTATGGGACAGGGACTTGGTGTTCTGCATTTCAGGTCAATTAGGAAGAACAGGAGACTCAAATTCCGTTAAATGTATTCACATTTTGTGTATCCTTTGAACTTTAAAAGAGTTCCGAGCCATTTTGCTTAAAAACATAATATTACCTTATTCTTCTGTGCGCTCATTTCGAATGAAAAATCATATAAAGCTCGGTTTTCAACCAAACTGCTGATCCTTTTCCAGAAAACTCGTTTAAAGAGGCTAGGAAATTTCTTTTCGTGGCCTGAGCCACACTTTTGCTGGTTTTTCTCGGCTAGCGCCCTCAGCATTCACCTTGGCCGTGTGCAATTGAAGGGAAAGTCGTTTGCATTAAAAACCCATTTCGTGGCTTTTCATAGCTCTTGTTGTTGTTATTACTGCGCCCGGTTGGCTGGCTGGCTGGCTGGCTGGTTGGCTTTGTTGTTGCTGATGGAAACTGTTTTGATTTGCGTATGGCCCCAACTATCAGGCAAAGGACAGTGGGGCGGCTACAGTGGGGCAGAGCGGGAGGAACACGCACATAATTGCCTGCCATCGTAATGGATTCACGTGCCTGCTGAGCCGCACTCGTTGTTCTGGCCGTAATGTTGTTGCGAAATATGCAAAAGTTAAGCGCCAACCGCAGGCGAGACAGAGAAAGACGGTGAAAGGTACACTGAAGGAAAAACTCCCTAGCTGGGATGCCATAGAAAAGAAAACTCATGCTATTAAAGTTATAAAAAATTTAATGGAGCTACTATTTTTTTTTTCTTGATTTATTTTACACATAAGTAACTGTTACGTCTTAATTTGTCTTCCAACACATTATTTTTCCGAGTGCACACACACCTAAGCAATTAAGGCGCAAAAGAGCGAGAGGCAAAGAGGGATATTCGTCGCCTGGCAAATTGCCCGCTGTGCCGACGGCGAGTGCGAAAGAGACGGGCAACCGAATCGAAGACACTGCAACAATTCGAATTTAATTGATGCCAGTCGGCGGGGGCAGCAACAAAAATCGAAGAGTGTGCGTGCGCTGGCATTTATGAGACGAGCTTCGCCGGAAAGAAAGGCTCCTTTTGCCACCTGGCGGTACGGACAATAACTGAGCCGTTGATTGGCACTGGGCCCAGGTGCAAAAGCTTAATTTCCCTCCCTCGGATTTCCACCTGCCAGCACACTTGAATCCAGTTATTAGCCTCGGCGCCGGGCAATGAACTTTTCCGCAGTGGGCAACAAGTGGAGGAAAACTTACCGCGTAGAGTGTGGGAAAATCCTTCAAAAGTGCAGGTATGCTAAGTTTTTATTTCTTGTTAAATGTTTACCAAACTCCTATCTTATGTTACTCCAAATCAATCATACGGCAAAGCTCGCGAAAAATATTGTTTATACGACATGATAGTCAGATTCCACTTCTCTGATTTAAATTACAGCTTCTATCAATTAATTGTGTATGATGGTATTGATGACTCATCCACTATCTTGATACAACTGAAGAATTAACTGTAGAATTAAGCATTTAACAAGCCATGAATGCGAATGGCTTGAAAATGTAAACACCACTCGTTGAGAACCGATTGCAGGCGCTTTCAAGGTTTATCAAAGCTGTTGCATGCTGCGATTTCTGCTGCACTCGGGGCTTTGTTAACATTGATGTCCTGATGTCCTGTCCGTCCAGCTGCGCCGACTGTTCGCCCGGGCGCTGTTTACTGATGCTGCGGTGGTCGGCATTGACATCCTTGCTGGCCATTAATTTTGCAGGCTTTCGCGGGGCGAAAATGGAAAATGTCCACGCTCAGTGTACCGCCGCTGTTCTAGATAAAGAGTGCAGTGGGAATCGGGCAGAAAGCAGCGCTCGATAGTGCAGTGTTCAACCTTTGGCCTTTCCTTTGTGCCTGCGACAGTTTCACTCTCGTTTTCACTCGGATGCACTGGCAGAAAAGTCCAGGCTGGGCAAGAATGATAAGAGGTTTAAAAAGGCACCCTTTAGATTCAGGAAGTTGAAAGATATCTGCTAGTTAAACATACCAGAGGTTAGTAACTCGAATTTAGTTTTTACTATTAATAAATTGCTATTATTTTGAAAGGTATTATTCTAAGTGCATTGTTGCACTTGTGCTCATTATCGCGATTGTTGCTGCTGTCGCTGTGCGGTGGCTGTTGTTATTTACTTTTTAATAATTACAGCGCTCTGCTGCAATGGTCCCTGACCACAGGCCGAATGGGTCAGACGAACGGGTGGCGGGGTAGGTGGGGAAGGGGATAGGGACACGCGAGAGACAAGGACAGCACACGGGCGGGACAGATAGCCGGTCGAGTTGATAAATTGCGCGCACGACGCACAGACAAAGAATGCCAGCTTACGGACACCCACATCCACACAGAAACGGACACCTCGCTTATTAGACACAGTGTTAGTCATTACAATAGGGTCAATTAAAACGAATAACATATATCGAATTAATACAGAAGAAAGCTAATACTAACTACTACTACTTATTATAGAATATAAAATTGTAAGTGATAAAGAGGCTGATAAATGCCTTCATATATCTTATATTATTCAGTATTTGTTCATTATGGAATGAGTAATCAAACGAAAACCTCTTTTGTTTTGTGTTATTTGTAATTTCTGGATGCTTCTGGCATCTCTTCTAGCGCCTTACCGTCCACTGTAGATGCCAGGGTCTCGTGATAAGCTTGCCAACTGTCCGCCACTTTCATCCAACCCGCAACCTTTACCACCCAAACCACCCAACATCCCGGCATCCTTGGACTTTTGCCAGCGACGGTCGAGCAATTTAATCAGACGGCAGAGCGCAGAAAAGCTGATAATACCGTTATGAATAATTTACCCACATACGCACACACGCACACACAGCCGCTGATGGGAAGTGAAACGCGTTTTATTATTGTTTCTGGACCTGTCTCTTTTGGTTTTATTTATAATTAATATAGCAGCACCAGTGTGTAATGCAAAAACATCACATAAAAGCACTTGTTGTTTGCACTTTTGCTTTCGAGCCTTTAAGAAACTGCGTGTGAAATCGTTTCAATTAGGTGCGGTAACTTCTTGTGGCTGACCGACCAGTGGAGATTGCAATGCAATTTGGGAGCGGGGAATCCCCAAAATGTCACATTCACCTCAGAAGTGTGCCGCTGTGCCTGCCGTTGTGCTTTCTGTGCGTCTGTCAAAATCAATGTGCAGACCCACCGCAAATATCATGAATGCCTGATGTTTGCGGTGGGGACTAATATCGAAATTTAGTCTTCGCAGGCGACCGCAGTAAATGAAACAACCAGAAATGAACATTTATGCCATCCAAGTGTATCATTTACTGTGTACCCTGATGTATTCGGGTAGAGGCGGTGCAAAAATATTATCTTTCGGATAAATAAATAATTGGTTTAGGTAATATAGACTTTCAATTAATTCTTTCGCTTATTGAAGTCAAGTAAAATCGCTTTATTAAACACACAAGGTTCTAAACTTACATGGAAAATGTTATTAACTATATTCAGACAAGGCAAATGGCTTTTTCTTCTTCAATAAATGGTAAATGCTTAGAGATGTGAAAATAATGTTAATGTAAAGTAACAAGAAGTTTGGCTGTTAATAAGGTAAATGACTTCTTTACGCAGTCTTTCTTAAAAATACTATACTCGACTATTATGTAATTATTTTGATTGCATTTCGGATCGATTATAGCTTGGGCTACAACACTTTGTTCAGATACATTTCGGACTAGTTTAAATCTGTGAGATAAGCTTAAACTACTGGATTGGGTTCCTTTAAGCACTCAGCTCGTTTGCCCCGTCGTCTCCTGGAGAACCACAGCAATCTGGAGCGCCTTTGAGCCGTGACCACATCGGATTCCACATGGATGCAGTTACTCCCGTTGGAAATCTTAACCAACTTCGCATCCAGATCCAGTTCGCTGGCGTTGAGTATTTGTGCGACGTGTGCCTCGTCGATTGTGCCTTTGAAGATGAGGGGATAGGGCCACTCGTGGCATATCGTCGGTCCGCTGTAGTCCCTCAGAGCCTCGATCATCCTGTCCAGACGCCTCATCTCCGCGTGGTCGTCGTTGAATTCGCGCACCTCATCCAGCAGCGCGGCCACATCGGATTCGAGCACCTGCGAGGTGGGATGGAAATTGGATTAGCTGGAAATCGCTTATTTTGCTCGATTTGCACTGCGGTATCCAATGACACAATGACAGTGACGACGTTACGGTCACTGATAGCCTTACTTTCCCTCCGGCTGAGCTATACACCCACCCACCCATCCATTTCGACGCCCCCCCCTTATTCGCGCTATTCATTGGGCGATGTTGGCTCGGATTTCAGCTCTAATATCTTTCCAAAGGCCTCGTCACTAGCGTCTCTATTAGTGCCAAATTAAGCCTAGGAACACGGCCAACTAAGCTCATGTTGGGTGCATGTTTCCACGGGGGGAACAGTGAACCCTACCTCAAACACCCTTCATCAAAAAAGTAGTTCTCGAAAGTAAAAATCAAAGGTTGAAGTGCATTCTCTCTATTATTTAAGGTTCAGAACAATTAACGACGTAATTGTTTATAGAAATAGTTCTGAATATTTATCTACTGCTTTAGGTAGGCAATTAATATGGCTTAATCATCTTAGGCGGAAAGCTGAATATGAACATAACTTTAGACTTACTCATCTGGCCATGACTGTGCTACTCATTGCGCACCCGCTCGTTTGCCTATGGCCGAACCGACATTGTCTAATTAGCGGTGCCAGTAATCACTGCAGCCCCCAATAACCCCCACCTCGCACCCCCACCCCCCTCTGACACGACGTTCTAACATTTCGTTCCCAATAACTGGCTATAATTGCATTAACATGTTCCAAATCGCAGCTGCAGCTGTTAACAGAGTTGCCGGTCGCACAATGTTGAACAACAGGTGATAGCAGGTGAAATGGCAGCAGAAATGGCGATAATATCTCGCAAGGGCTAAAAGGGGTTAACAGATATAGTCAGTCGGCTATCAATGAGCTAAATGTTAAGAATTTGATGACAAACTTTCACTAAGGAAATCAAATGTAGTGCACAAATGTAGAGTTTCTATTCTAAACATTGCGTATACGACAAGTTGAACATATATTCAATGCATATGTAAATATTCTTTTTTTTAAATACAGGACTAAGCGGGATATATAGCTTAAGCTGCGACTAACTGACTTTATACTTTAAAATTATTTTTAATTTTTGTATCCAAACAATGGAGCTATTTTTAGAGTGCAAGCCAACTTGAACAGAAAGTGTTTGTGAAAGCACAGATAACATTTTGGAAGCGATGGAGCGATAACAAAAGTGGCACAAAGGCCAGATAAGAGGAAAATTATAGACACAGAGACACTGTTGCACATACACCAGATATCGAATCTGTCAGTGCGATTGCAGCACTTTCGAACAACAACAAAAGTGTAACTCTGCGGCCAAGTGAATTACGCTTGTATGGTGAAAACAATTTGGACAAAGGGAAGGAAGTTTGTCGATCAATTACCAAAAACTCAATATGCAGATTAATAACACATTTTAGCACTTGACGAACACGACCGCGCAAACTTTCCACGCTGTGGAGCAGTTGCCTCCGCCGCTGCACCGCCGCACTAATTGGCTCTGTCATCGCGGCATCTGAGATGCCCTGAATGTTTTATATACTAATTTTTTTTTTGGTTTGCTTTCCGCCGGCGACACTTGTCCAATTTTCGGTTCGTTTTCGGACTTTTACATAGAACTAATTCGTGTTTTGTATTTTTTTTTTGTGTTTTTTTTTGTTTTCTGTACTCTCTCGTTTGCAGCCTTTGTTTTCCTCTTTATATTTCCGCGGAATTCCGCTTGCGAAGAGCGCTCGCCGTTGACTGAAGCCTCTTCTTTCAATGAGCACATTGTTTACGTGCGTCAATCAGCTGGGCACTTGAGTGTACGAGTATGGGTATGTGGGCACACACTCAACTAACACACGTTCGCAGGGCGAAGAACAATTGCTGCAGTTCCACAATTCAAAGCCACTCAAAATCATCTCAAAATCGGCTGCCACGGGGTGGCCGTGGTTTTCCATGGTGTCCGTTGTGTCCGCAGTGTCTGTGCTGACCGGGCTGTGCGGTCAATGCCACCTGCATTTATTTACCTTTGAAATTGATATCATTTGTTTTCGGATAAGAATTCACATTAATTATAAAACCGAAAGAAGTGGGTAAATCTTTGGAAGAAATGTAGATATGTATGTAAAACATAAAAATACTTGCCACGGTATTTCAGATTTATGAGGCATCCTAGAAGCAGACAATGCCATCCAGCAGCCATGCTTTCCCCTTTTTTCCATCGTTAGAGTATGCAACACTTGCCTTCTGAATGCAGCCAAGAAGTATGCAGCAGTTCCCGTATTCATATGCAAGCCACAATGATTTTAGAGCTGCTCGTTGCCTTGGCTTTAATAGTGCTTTTCTTTGGCCCAGCTTCATCCCCATCCCCGTGCTTATCCAAGATTCCTTCCACAACCCATTCTGCTGAAAGCCAAACAAGCATCAGCTGTTAGCCATTAAAATTTTAATTTTGTGCACCATTTGCCACCATCTTGGCCCACTGGGCACCGATCCCATCTCGGCAACGTCATAGCCATCGCCATCACCATCGCCATCGTCATCGCCATCGCCATCGCCATCGCCATCGCCATCGCCATTGCCATAGCAATCCCGTCCAAAGCCCTTGGCTTGAGCGATTATGTTGATGGCCAAGTCGAGGCTGCTCACCTGCAAGTGCCACGCCCACCTCACCGCCGCTCCTCCGCCTCATTCTTGTCGATAATACGCTCAATTCAATTTGCATATTCAGTTGTCCAATGAAGCGCACACCACACAGCAGCGCTGCGATCCGCCATCCTTCCAGCTGCCAATTCAATCCCTGCTCCACTCGGTTCTCGGCACGACGACCAAGCAAATGGTCTCCTTCTGGGCCATCCAGGTTGTTGGCCACTTGAAAGAGCCCAAAATGTGCCGCTGACAGCGGCGCACGCATGAGCTGCCCGAACAGCTCCAGAACAGCTTGGGCACTGTGGAAAAATGGGTATTAGATCTTAGCCATAATAATAATTATTCTGAAATTTTGGCTAAACACCTCAAAGCTTAAGTGCGGAAAGTCATATTTTCAAGTGGTAATTTTTGAACTATTTCCAGCTCAAATTCGTTGTAGCACTTTTTCGCCATGCACTTCGGGCTCCCAGCTCCAGGTCCTGCTCCCTGAATCCTTCTATCGTCGAGTCGTCCTCACCTGCTGTTAGTCCATTACGTTAGCAATTTAACTTGCGCCACGTAAACATGATTATCATCTTAAGTGCAGTGTGTGCGGGCGGTGCAATGTGCGTGCAGCGGGTGGGAAAACTTCGAAGCCAACTGCGGATTGTAAGCTGGTTGGCTCGCTGTTTAACAACCTTCAATCTGCTTAAAACTGCAATTAATTTAAACGGTTTCTTTTTTGGCCCCATTATAGCCGAAAACAGTGTTCTCAAACCACCAACACCACCACCATCACCACCACCACCAGCGCCACCCAATCGCAATCCGGATTTCAATCCGGTTAGAGTGCTGCTGCCCTAATTGAGCTTGTGAAAATCTGCCACCAGCAGGCAGAGCGTGTTCTGGCCAGGACACCTGTGAGGGATTCAGCTCCCAGGCGACACAGGTGTTCCGTCCAGACCTTGCGGATGCGGACTCTGCCCTTGTCACCTGCACGTGGTGGGTGTGGCGCTGTCCAGCGGTGATGCTGATCCTGATGAAGCAGATTGCAGCTGATTGAACCGCACTAGGAGTCGCCCACATCCACCTCCACCTCCACATCCACATCACGCATATCCCTCGTTGGAGTTGCGAGAAAATTGCAACAGCCGCTTGATTAATTTGGGGGCGGATACGAGTTCAAACTTGTGGGCGTGGCTGCTACGCAACACCATTTTAGGGCACCGCTGCGATGGGTGTTCCTAGGGTATCAAGTCATGGAGGGTATATGTGACTGACTAATGAGGTAAGTCTTGTTAAAAAGTTGAAGATAACAAAACTTAATTTCTAAATTCAACTTATAACTTTTTTATTGAAAAATAGGTATAGCTTATAATAAATATAACTTAATTTCTAAATTCAACTTATAACTTATTTATAGAAAAATAGGTATAGCTTATAATACTATACTAGGGTATTCATAAGCCACCCAATTTGCGTAAGCCTTTTTATCACTCTCACTTCTTTTACCACTTGACAGGGTAAATACGAAGCCAAAAAAGAAGGACCAAAGGCACAGAGTTCATCAGACAGACAGTGAAAAAAGGAGAAAGCTCACTCACGACTACAACTGCATTTATGCAAATATTAATATAGATATACTCACAAACACACTCGCACACATACACACTCACAGTCGGAGCAGACAGACAGTCAGACAGAAAGAGAGGACATCACAAAGTGCCGTTGACGAACCCATTATCAGGAAAACAAACCGGAGATTAACTTGGCAAAATGTCTGCAGACGTCAAAAAAATCCACAGTGGCCAGCAAGTGCGAGCGAGAGGGCAGCAGTTGGATAACCACCAGATGCTGAATAAAATATGAGCACACACACAGATGAAAATGGAGCGAAAGAGACGGCGCGAGGATGCAGACACACGCATTTGGTCCTGCAAAAGTGACACATGAGCGTAATAACAGCTAAGACCTTGCTAAGCATCCGGCAGTCAACAACCACTTGCTGGCTGCCCATCCCATGCAGATCCCCTTCCCCTTCCCCTTCCCCTTCCACATCCACATCCACAGCCACATCCACATCCTCGCCTTGTCCTGGCTGCCATCTCGTCCTGGTCGAGCGTATAGCATCCCCTCCCGGTTTTCGGGCCGCCGCTGCACTCAGCGTGATTACAAATTATAACGTCTGAGCAATCGCCGCCCGTTCTGCGACTGTGTGTGACGGTGTGTGTGAGTGTGTGTGTGCATAAAGGGGCGGTCCTGGTTAACGCCCATAGGAAATATAACTCTTCAACTTTTGTCAGCCATACTGAGGGAAACTGGATAAAAGAGTGGCCAAAAAAAAGAGGTAAGAGAACATCAAATTAAATTAGGAGAACTATAATTATTTTACATTAATGAACAATACTTTTCAACACCTTAAAAAGGAATTTAGATATATAGATAATTTTTGATTGTATTAAAAAGTAATTTAAATTATATAGAGCATTTCTATCTAGTTCTATCTTCTATTTGCTTTTAAATTATAAATATAGTTTGAAGACTAACTCACTATATAGTTAGCTCGAAAATTACCTAAATAATACAGATAAATTTGTTGTAAAAAATATGCTTATTTGTACTTATGTATAGAGTTTTTTTCAAGTGTATCTGGATAAAGCCGCCGGCTGCGTTTTTGGCTTTGGGTTGAGCGTTGGTTGGCAAACGGTTAACGAATTTGTTAACGCACTCACCGCTCGCCAGATTTCCCCTCATCCTGCATCCTTCGTCCTTCGTACTGATCCGCCGTGTGCCCGCTGGTGGTTGGCCAGACAGGATGCCCGGGCTGCTAACCTTGCCCCTGGTTGGTCCTGCCATCCCCTGCTCCTTTAAGCATTGCAACCCCGCTCCTTCATCCCCTGCAGGCGGCCGTATCCGCTTCCCCCCGGCCACTGCTTAGATAATTCCGTTAGCTTGCAGTGCTTTCGTTGTTGTCCTAATAACTTAATTATGTATTTGCCAGGCAAAGTGCTCTAAGCGTTTTTTGTGCTGCATTTAAAATGGCAAATGGCGTCTGCAACCCCCGGAAGGGAAGAGCCTGGCAGCTGGAAGGGGGTCACATGGGTCATCCGTCTGGCGGCGGCGGATTTTCACTCTAAGCCCAAGAGCACTCTGCGAATTGGGGGCAGAAGTCAAGGTGAGCAAGTGGGCTCGGTGTGTGTTGCCAACATCTGTAGAGCTTTTAAAACAATGGTATAATTGTGTGAAACTATGGTGTTAAACATTTAGTAATGACTTTGTAATGTGAAAGGTTCTTTTCTAAACCTTTTTTGGCTTTAACTTAAAGCGTATTTTTTGGCGCATTTTAGTTTTGTTTTAAAACATATATCCATGCCAGTGTTCCTTGTATTAATTCTCCAGGGTATGCAGCATCATAAAATGTTTTTACCTCTCACACTGGTACTTACTCCAAATTGTTCGGGCACTCAAATGCTTAGACCCGCTTGCCCCCAATTTGAATAATAATAACACGAACTATTTCGGGCAGCAATTGAGCAACCTTTTCGCTATCAGGACATGATGTCCTGGCTTCTACAACTTACTTTTACTACTCCACTAGTTTTATGACCACTTTCGCTCGGAATCGCGGCAGTGGGTGGCTTAGAGTGGGTGGCTTGGGGGGTGGCACGTGGCAGAGTGCGCGATTTTTCAAGGCGCAAGGTCAAGCCGAAGTAACCCATTGTGGCCCACGCACATCCTGCCGCCGAACGCAGACCTAAATCCTTTTTGATTAAATTCAATGGTTTATATCCAATATCCCCCCGAACATTTTATATGTCTTTGAAACGCATTTTTCTCAACAGAATCCTTTTATTTTTATTTTGCTCTTCTGGTAGAAACACGGACACATATACGACACACACACACCCACTCGCACGCGGAGACATAAAACAAAATGGAGACAGGCGACCGGAGGAGAAAATAGATTGAAGTGTAATCATGGTTTTGAACTGCTCCTCGGTCATACATTTAATCTGAGCCAACGTAGCAGACACAAAATGGCCAAAAACGGCCAACGAAATGGGAGAGAAAGTAAGCGTTTAGACTGCCTTTCCTGCCTTTTGTGTACACTGAACGCTTTTCTTTTCCAGAATGCAAGTTTGAGCAACCAAAACCTCAATTGATATTAGTAATACCTTATGGGTGATATTATAGATCGCGACACTTATTAAATGAATTTTATGTGTTATTTTTCTGAAAGCTTTTTCAGTACCTATATTGACTTAGTTTTTAGAAGTGTGACTAGTCACATATATAAAACAAAAGACATTGTAATTGGAGGGTATTGGAATGGGCAAAAGGACGAGGAAAAGTTCGAGGACTCGTGCGGTGATGCTTATTCCGCCTGACTGATTGGTGGCTCCTTTGTCTCTGCTCCCTGCCCCCTGCTTCCTGCTCCGGATGTCTCCGCATTTGTGCCCCATCCATAGCCATTGTGCTCCATCTTGGGGGCTCAGTCTCCTTATTCTTCGAGTGTTATCTAAGTTTGTTTGAATAAACTTAAGCGAATGTTTTGTAAGAAGATTTCCT
This sequence comes from Drosophila teissieri, assembly GCF_016746235.2. Lineage (NCBI taxonomy): Eukaryota > Metazoa > Arthropoda > Insecta > Diptera > Drosophilidae > Drosophila > Drosophila teissieri. Next base: position 5,956,987 of record NC_053031.1, on the reverse strand, counting down.
TTATTGCCAGAGAGTGACTTGGCTTTGGTTGACAACCACATATGGCTAACTAGCTGGATGACAGAGGGGCAGGGCGGCTATAAGCCGGGAACTGCAGTTCGTTCGAATGTTCCACATTGAAGTCGTTTCAAGTTCACTTTGCATTTCGTGTGTGTCGAGTATCGAGTATCTATCTGTTTGGGTTGAATGCTTTTTCGCCTTGCTGTTTGATTGCTCCAATATCGATTCAGTTCAAATCGTTTCGGTGCTCTTTAATTCCACCTTAAGTCAATTTAACAACACCGGCACTTGACCTGCCCATCAGTGTATCATAATAAAAGCTATAATTTCAGCAATCTAGAAATACCGGACACAAGCAAACAATGGCTTAGTCTCACTCGGTTCGATTTTGAAATAATACTTAATGACCGTAAAATTATACGGCACAGCCAAGTGTCCTTTGGATGCGGATCCTTCTGCTTTTGTGGGCCCACAGTCGGAGCTTATGACCGTAGAGAGTAGGCGCCATAATCGTTCTGCGGTTTGTTGTTTGCCTTCCGAAAGATGATTGCGAATAATAATACGGTGCGTTTCATTGGCGTAAAACAATTGGGAGCTCTGCTTTCCGTTTTATGCTTAAACCCTTTTTGGAATACTAAATTGTTTAGGAATAAAACACTTTAAATTTATTTGTGCAATCAGTCATTCTCATAAAGTTCACATACTCGTATTTTTCCTGTGTGACAGAATAAACTGCAATCTTGTAGCCGAAAAGCAATTATTTTGATTAGCTTTAGCCAAAATGCTAACAATAAACCTTGAGAGTGAAGGCAAGCCTTTTCCCTTATTATTTATGCACAGCGCTACATCAATTCATTAAGGATGTACAAATAATTTTCAATTTTACCAAGCTCCGAGCAGAGCTCTTGAGTCGCAACATAAGCTCACCCAGAGTGATTGAATATTCCACACCAATTTTATATCAATTCCATCTTATTTTGTTGACCCCAAGCAGTTGGCCCCTGTCCATCTGTCCATCCATCATGTTCACCGGAGTTGCCCTCCAAGGAAACTGGACGTATGTGGCCAGTATGAGATACGAATATGTGTCTATATCTTTGTCTCAACCTTTGTCGATGGTGTCGATGTTTTTGTGGGCGTGCGGAGAACTTTCAACACGATACACGGAACACGGAACAGACTCTTAAAATGGCCATAAAGCAAATTGTGAAAAATTATTGTGTGTATAAAATTTAATGACATGTCAAAAAGGATATCCGGCATACGCTGCTACGTTTCTTCCACTCTTTTCATGTTGATGTCGATGTGGTTGCTGGCTGTGGCTGGCTGCTTGTGTGGCCGTGTTGCCGTGTTGACGAGCTGGACAAATGGCCGAGGTCCTGTGGCCATCAGATCCTCGTGGGCGGACGTGTAATGTCCTGTAAGTCCTGACAATTTTAGTCTAGTTGCCGGCGTATTTGTATTTACTTCTTTGTGTCCGATGCCAACACATAATCAAGCGCAACTTTATTATTTTGCCCAACAACTACGCTCTGTGTCGGGGTTATTTTTATGCCCAGCTCAGCCGGGCTCTACGTACATATATGTACATATGTATGTATATACATAGTATAGCTGTCTGTTGTGCGGTCTTTATGCCCGTCATCATTATGGTCTTGCTTCGGCTCCGCTATATCCTCTTTGCCAGTTGCCATGTTCCATTCTCCATGCTCCGTGCTCCATGTTCCATTCTCCTTGCTCCATGCTCCATGTTCCGGGCTGCACATTTTATAGTTTTCAAAAGTCACAAAAATGTCAATTGCTTGTCTTGCTTTCTCCTCCTTGGCCATTCGGCTGGCATTGAATAAATTATATTGTGGTCATAAAGTTGCTGCACCATGTTTACCACACAGATAGATATGGCCATGTCCATGTTCATGTCCACGTTCCTGCACCGCAAAAAAATGGGACTCAATAGCATACAAATTTCATTTTCTTTCTTACAAATTTCATCCTAATAATATTTCATAAATGTTACAGTAGAACATATGTATCTACCAGAATGGAAAAGACTTAAAGACTGTTAATAACACTGCTCGAAAGTAATATAACTTCCGATTTAAAGTTCTCCGTGTAGCTGATGTCATTATCTTGGTATCTTGAAATTTTATCCGCAGCTTTAGAATCGTTATATTTGCAGAAAGGGGGAGCCAAGCTAATCAGCGGCGGGATTTGATTTTGGAGCTCGACAGTTGGATCAACAAATTACACCCACTTCAATAATGAGAGGCCATTAAGTGATAAATTATGGTCGAGCATGTGACCGGGGACTTTTTGAATTTTAATCAAGCTAAAATTTGAGGCAGTTGCCATCGGGTCAGGGTCGAAAGCCATAATTTCACTTTCATTACTGACTGCTGCTCCTTGGAATGTCCTGTTAATGTGCCTCGCTCGAGTGGAGCATAAATCTATTTATGCGGTGCTCCACAGCTTTCGCTTCGGCTTGAACCCTTGGTAATTGAAAATATTTGAAATAATTCATAAAATTTTTATGCGATTTCTCCCCCCGAAAAAGGCGAAACTATATCGGCGGAATGGGTCTTGTCTCTACTTATCAGATCGTATAATTTAGCGCAGATAATTGTTTTAATGATGTCATAATTTTGCCTTGATGGCGTGCTTACAAAATGGCTTCAACTGATTTATGCTCCACTCCGATTCGAATGCCCATACCCTCGAAGTGTGGAGGCGTTAGCCTGGGGGCTTGTGCACTTGTAGATACCGCAGATAGTGGCATACGTAACCAGTTTGCCGCTCAACAAAAGAGTAAATAACGGCATTGCATGATTTATGTGGAAATACGAAAAGGCAACCAAACGAAATGCAGACGAAGAAAAGCCTTAGTTGCCATGAAGATCTTTCAAAGGAATTTGAAATGTTATTAGAATATGTTAATTACATATTTCTTTCTTTCACCTAATAAAAATCGCAACCTTTATTCATTCGAAATCTATCTATTGAAGTGCCAACAAAATGTTTGTAGTGTAGTTTCTACTCGTGGCCGCGGGCCACCTCCATGTGAGCCGGGCCACCTGAGTGCCCGAATCGCTGACTGACTGTCCCTACTCCACATCTGACTGGGAGATTGTGTGGGCGCTAACCACTTGAAAACGTTAAATAAGTTGTCTAACCACACATTAAACCAATTTGGCACTGCGCTGGCCGCCAGTCTGGCACCTTGGACTGTGCAGGAGCAGGTCCTGCCAGCTCCACCCATCGTCCCACCCCGGGATCTCCGGCTCTGGGAACCGCCCACTCAAGTCCCTGGCTGCCATAAATCATAGGGCGACCCACGTATGTGAATACTAGGGGGCTAGGGGATCGATAAATTATTATTAGTTGGTCTGTCCAACGGTCCCAGCCCCGAGTCCTTCCCCTTTTTGGTCAACCCTCCTGGTTGGTTGGAGGCGCGTGCAAAGGAAGTTGTTAGATCCCAGAAAGGAGCGCTGACCGAAATCCTTGGCTCGCTGCGGTTCAAATGCCTTTTAACTTAACAACTTTTTTTCCTGCTGCTGCCAACACCAAACAAGGACCCACACCCACACACACTCCCACACACACCATCACAAATCAATGGGTGACTTTGTTCCTGGCGGGCGGGCACACTGAGCGACAGCATTCCCAAATTGTTCCTTACATGAGTTTTGGGAGTTTGTTATAAATATGCTTTTCAGTAAAACGAACTGAATTTTCTTTCAGCGCAGGGATAAATGGGCTGAGAAGGACATGGCAGGCCAGGGCAAACCCTTAACGTTGTGTGTAAAGTGGACTTGACATGAGATTAACATCTTCAAAAGCATAGCTTAAAGTATTTGTTAGAGTTCGCCGAAGTTGCGCCTGGCTGCGAGGAAGGTGCCAGGACCCAGGACCCGGGACAAAATACAGGATCCCGGTTCGGGTCCTGACCAACCCGCTGACCCTTCGCCATCGCCATCGTCCTTGCCCCCTTCGCTTTTGGATAATTGCGTTCTTGTGCGCTGAGCCACGAGCTTAACTGTTGCTGTCATAACTAAGCGAAAAGGTACACAATTTATGGAATCGAGTCCGAGTCCCATTCCCAACAGGTGCGTGGCCCCTGGGGGTGGGCTCACCTGAGTCCGGCATACACATACACAGGTGGGTTATGGTATAACAATTTTCGTTGGATTTATTCGTTGATTTCAATCGTTAAATAATAGCAAAACTTACGGCCTAGTAGTGGTTGGTGGGGGTGAGAGGATCAAGTCGCGAACGAGTAGTTCAGGTACAGGTGTATTCGCAGTCATCCGGACTTACAGGGCACGGCGATGACGCAGCTTCAGACGGCGCACGGTCTTGTACCGGTAGCCCTCGTCGCCAAGAACGGCGGAGTCCTGGGACACTTCCTCGACGGGCGCATCAGCCACCACCGTCTCCTCGGCGGGGGGCAGGTAGTCGCTGGCAATCTCGGAGACATCGCGGCGCTGGCGGTACTTCAGGCGACGCACGGTCTTGTACTGGTAACCATCGGCAGCCAAAACAGCAGAATCCTGAGAAGCTTCCTCAACTGGAGCCACCTCCACAGGAGTCTCGGTGACAACCTCCTCGGAAGGGGGCAAGTATTCGTTGGCAATCTCGGAAACATCCCGACGCTGGCGGTACTTGAGACGACGCACAGTCTTGTACTGGTATCCATCGGCGGCAAGGACAGCGGAGTCCTGGCTGGCTTCCTCAACTGGAACCTCCTCAACGGGGGCATCAGCAACAACCTCCTCAGTGGGGGGCAGGTATTCGTTGGCGATCTCAGAAACATCACGGCGCTGGCGGTACTTCAGGCGACGGACGGTCTTGTACTGGTATCCATCGGCGGCAAGGACAGCGGAGTCCTGGCTGGCTTCCTCAACTGGAACCTCCTCAACGGGGGCATCAGCAACAACCTCCTCAGTGGGGGGCAGGTATTCGTTGGCGATCTCAGAAACATCACGGCGCTGGCGGTACTTCAGGCGACGGACGGTCTTGTACTGGTATCCATCGGCGGCAAGGACAGCGGAGTCCTGGCTGGCTTCCTCAACTGGAACCTCCTCAACGGGGGCATCAGCAACAACCTCCTCAGTGGGGGGCAGGTATTCGTTGGCGATCTCGGAAACATCACGACGCTGGCGGTACTTGAGACGACGCACGGTCTTGTACTGGTATCCATCGGCGGCAAGGACAGCGGAGTCCTGGCTGGCTTCCTCAACTGGAGCTTCCTCAATGGGGGCTTCGGTGGCGGCATCCTCAGTGGGTGGCAGGTATTCGTTGGCGATCTCGGAAACATCACGACGCTGGCGGTACTTCAGCCGACGGACGGTCTTGTACTGGTATCCATCGGCGGCAAGGACAGCGGAGTCCTGGCTGGCTTCCTCAACTGGAACCTCCTCAACTGGGGCATCAGCAACAACCTCCTCAGTGGGGGGCAGGTATTCGTTGGCGATCTCGGAAACATCACGACGCTGGCGGTACTTTAGGCGACGCACAGTCTTGTACTGGTATCCATCGGCGGCAAGGACAGCGGAGTCCTGGCTGGCTTCCTCAACTGGAGCTTCCTCAATGGGGGCTTCGGTGGCGGCATCCTCAGTGGGTGGCAGGTACTCGTTGGCGATCTCGGAAACATCACGACGCTGGCGGTACTTCAGGCGACGCACAGTCTTGTACTGGTATCCATCGGCGGCAAGAACGGCGGAGTCCTGGGACACTTCCTCAACTGGAGCTTCCTCAACTGGGGCATCAGCAACAACCTCCTCAGTGGGGGGCAGGTATTCGTTGGCGATCTCGGAAACATCACGACGCTGGCGGTACTTCAGGCGACGGACGGTCTTGTACTGGTATCCATCGGCGGCAAGAACGGCGGAGTCCTGGCTGGCTTCCTCAACTGGAACCTCTTCCACTGGGGCATCGGCAACAACCTCCTCAGTGGGGGGCAGGTATTCGTTGGCGATCTCGGAAACATCACGACGCTGGCGGTACTTGAGACGACGCACGGTCTTGTACTGGTATCCATCGGCGGCAAGGACAGCGGAGTCCTGGCTGGCTTCCTCAACTGGAGCCTCCTCAATGGGGGCTTCGGTGGCGGCATCCTCAGTGGGTGGCAGGTATTCGTTGGCGATCTCGGAAACATCACGACGCTGGCGGTACTTCAGCCGACGGACGGTCTTGTACTGGTATCCATCGGCGGCAAGGACAGCGGAGTCCTGGCTGGCTTCCTCAACTGGAACCTCCTCAACTGGGGCATCAGCAACAACCTCCTCAGTGGGGGGCAGGTATTCGTTGGCGATCTCGGAAACATCACGACGCTGGCGGTACTTGAGACGACGCACGGTCTTGTACTGGTATCCATCGGCGGCAAGGACAGCGGAGTCCTGGCTGGCTTCCTCAACTGGAGCCTCCTCAATGGGGGCTTCGGTGGCGGCATCCTCAGTGGGTGGCAGGTACTCGTTGGCGATCTCGGAAACATCACGACGCTGGCGGTACTTCAGGCGACGCACAGTCTTGTACTGGTATCCATCGGCGGCAAGAACGGCGGAGTCCTGGGACACTTCCTCAACTGGAGCTTCCTCAACTGGGGCATCAGCAACAACCTCCTCAGTGGGGGGCAGGTATTCGTTGGCGATCTCGGAGACATCACGACGGTGACGGAGCTTCAATCGGCGCACGGTCTTGTAGCGGTATCCATCATCTCCCAGGGCGGCGGGGTCTTGGGCCAACTCGGCGCCAACTTCCTCCGCCGGCGGGATGTACTCGTTCACGATCTCGGAGACGTCACGACGGTGCCTGGCTTGTTCGACAGGAATCACTGCAGCCGTCGCGGCGGCGATAAAGATGCAGGCTAAGAAAAGTTTCTGGAAAGTGAATATATATATGAAGTGTTAGATGAAATAATCCTGGAGGGTAGGTATCCTTGCTGCTGGAATATTCACCATCTTGCTATAGATCTCCAAGCTAATTGCTTTGACGATGGAATCTATGGGTCGAATGATTAATCGTCGCAATTTGTCCGCATATTTATACGCTCCAATGTTTGCCAGCTTCCATTCAAACAATGATCGGCGTTCTGTTTGCCGGCAAACAGCGGCGGAAACCGACTCCAAATCGGTAACAAAGCAATGAATCTGGCCAAAGACCCAACATGCGCCACTCGAGCCCTCAAGAGCCCCCGTCACCGTCACCCTCACCGTCATCGTCTCCCAACTTCGTCGTCACGTGGAGATAGGCTGGCTGGAAGCCGGTTTGCTTCCAGAGCGCACAGTGGGTAAAATGTACATTGGTGTTTGAAAAACTAGTTGTTGGGAAAAATAATGCAAGTACTACAGCTTCTTTTTGAACATTTCCGAACATTGTTTTCTAAGCCTTAAACAGAAATTATAGTCCTTCTGTACATCCTTGTCAAGCTGTGATATCAGAAGGGAATCAGAAGGTGAACGAAAATGTAATTTATCATGATATCAGAAGGGTTTCAAATATGTATTTCACACTCCAACTTACAAACTAATTATCCCACAGTGCATAGGAGTTGCCCAAAAATTGCCCAGTGCGGAACTAAATGCTCTGCGTTTCGCTTTCGTTTGTCGTTCGCCACTTCGATTGGACTCGATGGCTATTGCCATAGCTTGAGATATGGCTTCACGGTCAAGAGCGAGCATCGGTGATCTTAACAAGATCTAATGCAAAATCACAATCGTTTTCAATGGTGTTTATTTTAATGGCAGCGTACGTTTACGTATGCGTATGGTCATTTATTAATAGTTTCGAACGTTAATTTCTCAAGTGGCTATCGGTAATTTGCGTACTACTCGCTTTTGGAGTTCAACGAACCGCTCAAGATTGATGGTTGGCAAAAGGTCGCACGGGCAGCACGTCGTATTTGTTTAATGGGTTTCGCTGATAGGTTTTCGAATTGGTTTTAATTCGTTCCGTTTTGTGATTCATACAGGATTTAATTTCAATTAATTGGACTGTGGAGTGTGGGAAGCTGCATTGTCAGCGGCTTATCGAAAATCGCATTTTTTATGTAATATTAATATTTTATATAAATTCAGGTTAAATATTTATTATTTTATAGAGAGTTATGTTCATTAAAACAGTAATTAAAATATCATTGAAAAACATCTAAGGTTTGATTTTTATAACATTGGTTTAATAGAAGTACCAAAGAACCTGACTGATGTTACGATTAGTGTTAGTATTTATATTAGATTCGGTTAAAAATTTGTATACTTCGGACATAAAAGGCTAAGAAATGAGTAATATGTAACATTATTTTTAACAAATAATAATAATATTTTTCATATACATCTAAAGAGTATAGCATTCCCCATCGAAAACCCAACGTCTTAGCTTAATGGCTAATTGCGCAATGGTCGATTACACGGTCCGTAGAACTAGTAATAATAAACTGTGTATCCTGCGACCCGCTTCACGTTAACTGCTCCTTGCGAGCAGGATATCAAAGATTTCGCCGAAAATATGCTGCACGCGAAAGGACGAAGACGAGAAAACAGCGCAGCAGCTTACAAGTTGGGAGCATGTTATGTGCTGCCGAAAAACTTTGGCTATGAAATTCATAAACTTGGCAAAACAAGCTTGCTGGCGGCAGGAAAAGGACGAGCAGGAGGTACCAGGAGGAGGAGCAGGAGGAGGAGGAGGAGCCGGAGCTGGCTGGGGAAACTTTTGCACAAATCATGCATATGATGTTGGGGCACTTTCACTTTGGTACTCCCGAGGGTCTTACGAATATTTCCTCCCCGTTACGGGGCGCCGCACCCCGCGGCCTTGGACTAATTAAAGAGACAAAACTGCGTAAGTTTTTTGGGTTTTTCAAGAGTCATCGTCGTCGCCATATAGCCATCTTGAGTTTGTGCCCCGAAATGTGTGTCAAGTGGCAGCGAGTGCAAAACAAAGCAAATGGGGTGTGCAATCTGCTGTAAACAACCATAAATTTTGCCTGCTTTGGGTTTCTGACTTCGTCTGCAGTTGCTAGGGGAACTATCGCCGTCATAAAGGGGCCAAAATATGAATGAAACACTCCCGATCCCGGACAGCGGCGTCCTTATCGCAATCACTCACATCGCCACTTGTGAAATCGTGGCAGACCACCGAGATGAGGATGCAAGTACAGTCAAGCTGCCGTAAGTTAATCTGCCCCTAATTTTAATCAAAGTACGTAAAGTAAGTGAGTGAGTAAATTAACATACAAGTATATCTAATAGCAAAATTTTAAACATAGGTTGTTCTATTGAAGCTGAAGGAATTGGTTGTTTGCACTCATTTCCAAAACATTAATTTTTTTTAAAAACGCATCTCTTGAAATCGTATTTCCATTAAAAAAAATGTCAGGTTGCAAAAAAGAACCCGTAGTAACATTTCTGCTACCCAGACTTCGAAAATCTCAATTTTAAAATGTGGCAGATGGTGGTTCGAGCTAGGGGAGCTAAACTGTATATCTTTTGGCGGTTTGGTTTTGAACCAAACGCATGATGTGAAGCATGAACATCCTATGACACATTATAATATGTATAAACGATGTTTTATGACAATCAATTTGTTTCAATCCAATAGACACACCCGCCGCATGTGCCAGAGTTTGTGTTGTGCTCTCATTTATGTGATTATTTGATTTGTGTTTGGACATTGATATTCGCACACAAAACAGATTCGCAGCCAGAATCAGAGCCCGGAGCTCTGGCATAACGAATTTTATGAACTAGAAAGTATCATTAATTTAATACGCATTCGCATACGCAAACAAGCCGATGATACGGACGAGGATTCGAGGGTTTTTGGGAATGGGAATGGAAATGGGAAGTGGATCTGTTGGCCCTTAGTTATGCTCTTCTGATCATTGTAATGTAAATACGGCCTGAACTCCGGCCGCGTGCAATCATAAATAAACATTCGACACAAACACAATAAATGTCAAAAAGTTTCGCCATTATCCGCTCGCCAGTTAATGTCCTTGTCGCCGCTGTTGTCATCGTCGTCATCGCGTCGTTGTCGTTGCCGTTGTCGTTGTCCTTGTCGTTCTCGTCTTGAAAGCGAACACAGCGCTTTATTATTTTAATGATTTCGCAATGCCGCTTCCACTGTCCGTGCCTCCGTCCTGTCAGCACTCCGGCATGTCCTGGAACTCCTCTCCTGTCCTGTGCTGTCCTGTACTGTACTGTACTGTGCTGTCCTGTCCCATGGCATTGTGTTTACATTTGTAATTCAATTCGCGACCGCTCCTCCAGCCCAAAAAGCTCCCAGTTCCCAGCTCCCAGCTCATAGCTCCATCTCCAGCTCGGCGTCCGCTTGTTATTATTTTACATGTCGTTCGCTGGCTCACTATAATTTATTAGCAATTTGCATAATTTCCTTTTATAAGGCATTGCCTCTGTTTTCCGCTGCTTTATGCCATTTGCTTTTAGTGCTGACACCGCGACATCAACTCTTTCGGCCCAATGTTATGCAAATGGCCAACGCCGTAATACCCATGGGTTCTCCACCCCACTTTACGGTTATACACGATCGTTATCAATGGGCACTTTGTTGGCCCGATTATTGCCTGAATAATATGCCCACCTCTCGAAATTTGCATTCACATCTGCTCTGAACTTCGCTCAAGGCAAGGTCTCAGATCACTGGGTTAGTTGGTTAAGAGCAGCTGCCGTTTATGGTTCTACTACAGGGTCAGGGTATTCTCAAAGATCGGAAAGGAAAAAGTCAGCTCTCAAGTCTGGGAAACAATCAAACGTCTGAGAAGTAATGGTTATAAAATTGCTTAAATAAATAGTCAAGAGCTAGTACATGCAGTATCTTTAAGCAGCTAATTTCCTTTATTGGTCTAATGAAAACTGAATGCTTTGAGAAGACAGCACGAGCAACACAATGCAAGCTGGAAACAAAAGTATCTTTATTATTTCTTAGTGCTGCAGCAATTACTTTTATTTTTCACGTTGTTTTGCTCCTTGAGCTCCGCTAAACTTTTGCAGCATAAACAATTAAAAATTAATTTTAAAACTTTGGCCAAAGATAAACGGAGAATGACGGTGCGCTCAGCGGGGAATCGAGAAAATCAGCAGTTAGCTCATTAAACCCGCCACATGGTCTTGTGGTTCTGTTTTCGGGCCAACTCTTCTGTTGGAAAGCTTCTGGAGCATTATGCCTTGAAGTGGACTTTAAATGGGGGGGAAAGGAAAACTAAGCGAAACTATTTAAAATACCATTTGCTGTAGAATCAATCGAGAACGGATGAGTTTTGTAATTAGGCGGCTCGTAGCTCACAAACACGCCCACCAAGCTGTATAGACTCAAGCCAAGGTTATTTCATAAACACGCTCAAGTGATTCGGCAAACTTCCTTGGGGCAGAGTTGGGGGTTTAAGGGGTGGCAGGGGCGCAGGACTTTGTCCAAGCCCAATTTGATCCACAGATCCACTGTGTTTGTTCGCCTGGCTGTCTGTTTGCCCTGCCGGCAAAGGTCTCTGGGTCCACTGTTTGACTTGAAGGTATTAGAAACTAATTTGTACAGCAGCCGCAAAAGCAGGAGTAGCAGGAGTAGCAGGAACAGCACTGGCAGATCCTTGGCCAAAGCTAACCAGGATACGAACAACAATTGTTTGCCTGTCCATCCATCTATCCCGGGCTTTGCTCCACTAGTACAGCCATCCACTTTGGTCTCGCTGTTTTCGGGCTTTCCGAAGACAATGAGTAAAAAATCCAAATCCAAAGGCAGAAGCAGAGGCAACGGCAAAGGCTGGCCAAATCCCCAACAATGGCAGTTGTAGCAGCAACAACAGAATGGCTAAATCATATGGCCCGGCTAAAAAGGACCACTGACAGAAAGGGACTGACTCGTCGTCTCGCTTTTAAGTCGCCTGCGGCTTAAATTTTCTTAAATGTTACATTGTCTCTGGCAACGACAGAGCAACTCTATCCCGAAAATGCCAGTCTTTTTACGGTTTAACTAAACAACAATCTCCTCACAAGTAAATATTCTCGGGCATATGCAAAACTTTACCATGAACCAACAACCATCAACCAACAACCAACACCGAAACTGAGTCTGAGTCCTTTGGCTAAGTACATTTATCTTTAAGACTAAAAACCATAACAATTTAGTGTCGGAAATTTTGAGCTACGCATTGCAGAATTTATTCGTAGACACACATGGCCAAGTGGCCAAGTGGCCAAGGGGGAAAAACACCCACATGGACGTGGACATAGTTGGGCTTCCTGGTTTATCCGGCAGAAATTCGCACAAATATTTACCCGGGTCGAAAATTTTATCGGAGAGCGCTGAAAATGCTTAGCTAAGCGAATTGTTATTCCGCTACCCTTAAAGTTCCTCGTCCGATAATTTAATTTCAAAACTAAATTTCGCCTTCTTTTCTTCATCAAAAAAGGAGCATACAGGACGTGTACATGTGCATGCAAATTTTTAACCCAATTTCAAGGTTTTAGTTTAATGAATTTGACATGCTACCAAAATGGGATCTAGCCCTTATCTCAATATGACGGGCTAAAATAATCTGGCATTTCTTTTCTTACTGTGTCACGACTTTAGTATTTGTACTATTTTTCGGTTAGTTTTGAGATTACATCTTTTGTTACCATCAATATTTATTGTATTTTAATTTAATAGGTCAGCTGCGCTGCAAAGGCTATCAGGTATCCATATATCTCTATCTTTGACATCGATGCTGTTTCCACTTGAATTCACTTTTTTTTTTGCCTCCAACAGATGCCACTCGATCGAAATTGATGCGACATTTCGAGGATAAATCAGGAATGACTTGGCTATATTTGTAGTGAATTTGCATTGATGATTGTTGACATTTAAAACAAATATGAATATGAATATACAGTCGGCAGATTTCAGTAGCCAATCAATTTTTTTATTTAGCAATGCGAAATAAGAGATGCAAAAATAGGTTGCAAATTGTTATGATTAATGCGCGAGTGTGGGCTGGGCCGACTTTTCATTATGAGCATTAAATTTTTGCACATTTTATAATTTAATCGAATTTCGCTATATTTTTTTATCGCACTTTTGCAAAGCTAATTTATGATTGCTCAATGCGGCATGTAATTGCATACAAAAGCCTTTAATGACGTCCCGGTCGGCGGAGTATCTCTCTATCTGTATCTGCATCCGTATAAAGCGATTGTATTTCAGTCGGTTTTTTCATTCTACCCACTTTGACATTCCATAATTATATTCATTATTAATGATAACATAAAGCCGAGAAGAGGAGAAATATTAGCGATAAAAATTGATTAAAGTTAAAGCGAACACCGATAATTAACCAACCATAAATATAGCCGTGATTTAAGCTGCCTGCAATTCCACCTCATCTCATATGCCGCAAATCGATTGACTTCCGAGCTGCTGATCATCCCACCGGTGCGTGTCCTTCTTCATCTTGGAACCAATTAGCGACCGGGAATTAAGTGCTCATCAGACGTCTGACCGAGCTTTGGTCTCCAGACCACCTCTACCTTCAGCTTTAGCTTTACCATGGCCATCAATTCCCAACCCAAGTTCATAGCCATTCCCGTTCCCATTCGCAGGCACGCATAATAGAGTTCACACAAATTAGTCAAACGCAGGGCAAACTTGGTCGTAAACAGAGCTGCAAATGCGTCGCAGCATGCACGGTTCCGCCGGTGAAAGGACGACATCCCAGACATCCTCGCATCCTTTGAACCAGGAGGCGGAGCATCAGGAGCATCAGCATCAGAAGCTGCCAAAGGACCAACGGACCAGGGGCAAGTGTAACTTCCAGTTTGGTCGCACGATTAATCGTCGTTGCAAATTGTTGGCACGTTTTCAATTGACAACAGAGTGCGTTGCCCGTACGGCAGCGTCAACCCCTAATTTGCACTATGACCCCCTACCAACCCCACCCCATTTTCACCCATATTTGCCCATTTCCACCCCACCCCCCGTAGGTTGCGTGTAAATCACACGGTGTTTGCTCTCGCTCCTGTTGCATCTTTTACGTGCGTCAGGACGAATTTTGCTGCCAGATATCCTTATCCTCCACCCACCTCACGCCCTTTGACCCCCTTGCACCACCCATGCCCCGCCCATGCCCCGCCCATGCCCCGCCCCCAATCCCCTCACGTGTGACGGCCGTTTTAAAACGCCGACCACGACGCCTCTGTCGTTTATTTTGAATGTAATTTTTCAAGTCGCGACGTCTTCCACTGCTGCCCATTAATCACGTGGACAAAATGCGATTCGCCACGGCAGCCGACGGAAAAAAACACGGAATCGAGGCAAATAAACAATGGGGAATGGAGCTGCAAAAGAAAAGAGAGACCGAGCTGAAAAAAGAGGAAAACTTTGCCTTGACGAGGCAGTTCTTTAATTATACCCTACCTGAATGGATGCTATGCACTTTTCAAGCCCTTATAGCTAAGCAAATTAATTAGGTAAATATGTATCGCTCTTGCACTTTTATATTTCGATATATTGGAATTCAATAGTAAGGCTTAAAGTTCTTAAAGCTGCAATGCAATATATTCATATTCTCCACTTACCCCCAGCAGCAGTGATATATGCTCTTTTACCATGATTTATTCCTACTTCTTTGGAGTATGAGAATGAGCAGGCATATCCAATTTCATACATCCCCAAGCCAGAGAAAGGAAGTACCATGTCGCCGGGAAGTTAAGCTTCTTAGGGTATGATTGGATTCGACTTATTTCCGTTCCGGTGGAAAAGTGTTGCATACTCGCAGGCTGGAAGCGATGCTGCTCCTCCGGAGTCCGGACTTTTGTTGCTCTGCTCGTTGACTTTGTTAATAATGATGTTGTCCCTCCCCCTTTTGTGTATTGTCAGCAATGAGGTCACGTGACTGACAGCCGTCGCATTACGGCCCTTTGTTTGCCAAAGTCCGCACACCCGAACCCCAAATCAGCCGAAAAAGTCAACCCACCCAGCAGGCCAATGACAAACTAAATGCAATTTGATGCGTGTCATGGCCCCCCTCAGGATAATGTGTTCGAAAATGCGTGGTAATCATTATTTGTGACAATCGACGAAGTCGGAATCAATTTTTTATTAGCCCCCCTTATGCCAAGATCAAGTCTCTAAGCCGATGCCCGGCTGCTGTGGCAGTTAATAAATATTTGTCACGCATGGCTCTGGATGCACTGCAGCTGAAAGGCCCACTCCCCGTTGCCGCGATCCCCGAAGGACCTGTCGGTGGCACCTGCATTGCGTTGTCCGTGGCGCTTAGGCACGTGACAGGCGGATGACCTGCATACTGGATCCTGAATCCGGGCTTTCCCGGCCTGCAATGGCATCGCATGCCTGGCTATTCCCACGACTTGTCACCTCGAACACACACGATTTCCTCGAACTTTCGCATGTGTGGCAACCGCACTTACTGCGCTCTCAGAGACTAAGTGCGTTGTCCTGGAAGAAGGACAAAGGTGAGTTAACCGCAACTGACCATTAATCAAATTTCCAATTAATTTACCACAATTAATTGCGGCGCTAATTGCACATTCAGTGGCCCAAAACACCACTGCCACTTGAATCGTCCTTATTAAAGTCAGTTCCTTTGGCGGGCGAAATGCAATGGGATCTCCTCGCGAAATCGGCTCATGATTATGCTGCCTCGTAGCATTATGCATGCGACTTCCCCATTCAGCTGCAACCCTATTAGGGAGCTCCGAACATGCCGAGCCCTGGCCGAGTATTATTATTTTCCATCATTGTCAACATATCATCAGGTTCAATGACGAGTCGGTGCTCCCGCTGTTCCCGCCGCTTCTGCTGCTACTGCTCCTGTTCGTCCTGCTGCTCCTTTGCCAGACAGCTGGGATAATAAATATACAGAATGCCAGGAGCAGCGGCAGCATCACCAGGACGAGCTTCTCTGCAGTTGCAGCGCTTTATTGAAAAATGTGTGCACAATTCGAGAAAAGCTGCCAGGTAACGCGGCCTGCTCCTGGCGCTCTGGCCTACACTTGGAGAAAAAATCAAGCAAATGAAAAATAATTTAAATATTTATGCTTATGGTCTTGACAAATCTAAACAAAATGGATGTATGCCAGGCTTAGAGGAAATATTACATTATTATATTACAGATTACATATAGATACTATTTTAGATATTGTTCTCCTAATGTCCTTGCTTTCCAATATTCCTGTGTTTTCTTCTCCGTGTAGCTGTGACTGCAGTGGCAGCCATGGGAAGCCATCCCTCCGCCAGACACAAATATCAAATATTATCGAGCTCAGCGTAGGACGTTGAAAGGCGAGCATTGACGGAGTGTCGGGGTGTCTCCAGCTCCGGTAGCGGCTTTTGCAGCCGGTCCTGGTTGCCGGGGTTACACGTACGCCCCGGTGCCCGGACTCCTGGCCCCGGATTCCCGTTGCCATGGCCATCCATGCCCAGTGCCTGGGCCTCGACTTTGTTTGTAAACATTTCACGTTCATCGCTGGCCCGCAAATATTTCGCTTCCACTGCTGCCGCTTCCACTGCTGCTGCTGCTGTGCAAACTTTTTGGCATCCGAGCTACGAGTTTTGTTTTCCATATTGCTAGAACGGAGAAAAGTATGCCCCGCACAGAGTGAAACAAATGAAAGCAGACTAGAAATCGTGTTTCGTTGTGTTGGCTTTGAATACGATTCGTTAACAAACCAGCATCGACGGAAGGATCACGCGTACACCATACCTGAACCATCCTCGAACCATCCCATCCAATCCATGTCCTCGCCATGCAGAAGAAGGTAGCTCCCGAGCGACGTCCCTACTGCGATCCTCGGCTGCAGGATGACAAGCTGAGGAGGAAGCGCACACTTCATCTGCCCAGAGTTTCGCAGGCTCAGAAGAAGGGCGAAAAGCGCCAGCTGAACGACTGCCCCTTCTACAATCTGACCTATGACTTCGACCAGCTGCCCCTGGATCCTGTCAAGGAGTTCCTGCAGGAGAAGATATGTGAGCTTCCTTAACCACCTTTAACTTTCCATATCTAAATATCTTTGCACACTTAGCTCACATGCAGACTGACAAAATAGTGGGACGCTGCAATCGGGAGTTCGACTTCCACCGCTACGATTTGGATAATGTGAAGGAGGAGTATGACGAGTGCGATGATGACAGCCTGCAGGAGCTGCAGCTGGAGGACATTATCATGCCCGAGCAGTTCGAGATGTTGCGCGATGCCAAGGATCATGCCTACAACTTTGACTCCATGGGTAAGCAGGAACATTTCCGGGGGAAAACCACAATTAAGTGGAACAACATTTGCGCATTAAACCAGGTGCCGGGAATGGGTGAATGCCCCAAACAAATTGCCACACATTTCGTGTTATTCAATGAGTGAGAACTTTACCGCAAAAACATAACACTTAATACTTTATTAAATGCGAAAACATGCCCCCGACTGAAGGTGCTGCTGCCTCACCCAACTCCCCATTCCTTCTTGGCAGCTCCACCCCACCGCCCCTCTGTTGCCCGCTTTCCATGCCATTTTCCGACTCCCACAGCGCAGCTCGCTGGAAAATTGTTCACCTGTAAACATAAAAATTCCAAACATTATCCTTTTAACATAAAATTTTATAACCGAAATGAGAAAAAAGGTAAAACCGAAAAACAAATGCGTATGACATTTATTTGAATATCCTTTGGGAGTGCAGGGCACTCAAGGGTAGTCAGCGGGGGTGGAAGAGGGGAAGGGAGAGGGGTGGCAGGGGGAGGAGGCGTAGGGCAAGGACGAAGGTCGGGTCGAGTGACTCTACAACATGTTTATCATAGTGTTTTATTTAGCATTTACATGAAACATTTTTATGTTGTCGTTTTTTCCGGCTGCATACTCTTTGAAAAATGTGTAATTGGCTTGTTACTCTGAAGGAGTCCATATGAGATGAATATGTGATGAATATTATAATAACTACGAGAACTTTTTATGGCAATTATTTCATATGAATGCAAAGCACTTGCATTTCTTTAAAGTCTGTGTAGTCATTCTTTAACAAAATATAAATTCGTTGCACATTTTAAGTTGCATTAATCTTAGCTACAAATTTAATTATTTGCTCTTTTTATTTACTTCCTTTTACCTAAAAAAAGAGCAATCGTTGTTCGCATATTCCCACCTGCAAACCATATCTCCCTGCAGTCTCGACTTTTGTCGCTAGTTCGTAATAAAAATGTTTAATTTTTGTGTCTAGTTTTTTAATATTTTATGCCAGAATGGAAGCGCCGTCCCAGTGGGCGGTGGGCGTGGGCGTGGTCTGCTTAGGGATCCGGTTACACAATGGCATAAAAGCGTGTTGCCAATAGACATTAGCATGCAAATACGACCAACAAGCCCACAGATAGCCAGAGATGTCCAGTGGGCCCCGGGGGAGTTCGTTTGTAAAGGCCCGGAATGGAAATTAATTTCAGTTTAATCAGTTAAAAATCGAACTGTGCTGCCGTGACTTTTGTTTAAAACAATTTCATGCTGCGCAAACAAGCCCATTTGCCCTGCCTTTCAGGCACGTGAAAAGTCACGCAAAAAGGGGGAAAATCAAATTCGAAAAGTGCAGACAGACCATGTCATATTCGTGGGCAAATATTAAATGCGATTTTCAATTTCAATTTTTCGCATTATTTTTTACCATCATCTGCCTTTGGTTTGTTTTTTTTTTATTTTTTATTCGCTTGCAGCCTGTAATCAATTTCCCTGGATTGACAAATGGATGACTGGCGGTAATAAATAAGCGTACATATTTACTCAGTGTGCATTATTAAAAATTTGATACCCCTTTCAACATGCTCGGCTCAGTGCGTCCCAGTGAGCAGGAAATCTATGAAATGACCAGCCACCTCCTGGACATATACTGCAATCGCCGAGTGCGGATCTTCTACCCGGGCTGCGGAACCAGCTCCTCCTTGTGGACAAACCAGCTGAGGCGCCAGCACGGATCCCCTTCGGAGCTGATTGGAGCCTACCGAACTCCCTCTGCCCGCCATATGCGGGTCAACAATATGAGAGGACCTCCCAAGAAGCAGAAGTTCACGGCCGGCGATCACTACGCATTTCGCACTCCGCAGGGTAAGGGACTCTCAAGTGGATATACATACATATATTTTTAATCCAACTTATATTACAGAATGTCGCAACGAACTGGTGAGAGTTGGCAAAATAATTGATGAACTAATCGAGCCAGTGCTGAAAGCAGCTGAGCACAAAATTGGCCACGGACTCACTAAATATCCCGATCCACCTAATTGCAAGGACAACACAAATCGCATCCTTAAGTCGGCAGGCATATTGGTGGTATGTGTGTTTACTATATGTTATATGCTATAAAATGTTTTAAAATGAACTTAATTTTACACAGGGAAAGAAAAAGAACTGCTATGTGGGCAAGTGTCGCATCCATCGTAAGGACTTTACCACAAATGAGGAGTTCCTGCGCTGCCTCAAAAGGATGGAAGCAACGTTAGTATTCATTTCTTTACTTTCTAATTATTAACAATTGTTAAAACCCTTTTCTATACAGCCACTTTCCGTACATGCAACCCCTGCAACCGGTGGATCCTGACGACCAAAAGATTAAAATGATGGCTAAATATCAAGACGAGCTGGCCAAAGCCGAGAAGGTCTTCACCCTGAAGATACAAAAGCGATACCAGTGTCTGCTAAAAAGTGTGAGTTGTGATGAGATATAGTTTTGGAAATGAGATAGCAATGTAGTTCTGAGCTATGCAACTGAACTGACCAAACATATGCTAAATGCATAAAAAAAGGGCGATATGAAAAATGAAAGCGAAATACCAGGCGCAATGACTCCCTGACCGAGACCATAAAAAACCCATCAAAAGTGAGCACCAGCGTCGGGCGTAAATAAATTTTATCGTTGACTCCGTCCGACATTGGCTCCGTGTCCGTGTGGTGCTCCGTATTCTTCCTCGCCACCGTGTCCATATCCATGTCCGTGTCCGTATCTTTGTGTCTCTGTCCATAAAAAATGATAATAATAAAGTCCATACAAAGTAAACATGTGTGCGTGGGCGTGTGGGTAAATTAAGCTGCGTTGACTTCGGGTCAGTGGTGCCCACTATTTTCTAAAAAATACGCTTGTTTTGACGATAAACAATTTGATTAAGATAGGAAGCCAGCTCTGGTAAACTGAAGTCGAGTTCTCGTGCATTTAGCGTTAAAACAGGGAGGGAAGTTTGCCTAGAAACGGACGGACGGACTTGCAGACAGACATGGCTAAATGGACACGGTCGTTGATACTGATCCAGAATATATATACCTTATATGGTCGCAGATATTTCAATGGTATAAGAAGCCAGAACTGACGGGATAAAAGCTAAACTGTCAACACTGCTACGCGAAACGTGCTTATAAAAATTATATAATTCATACCTCGTAAATATTACGGTCCGGGGGCGTGGTTGAGTTATGAATAACGTGATTAGCTGTTAAAAAGGGAAACCGCTTGTGTGGTGATGGCGTGAATCACACCCGATTTAATAACAGCACCCCGTCCACATCCTAATCCCTATGTTTATGTCCATCCAGATGTCCATAGTGCAACTGGCGACGTATCCATCTCACCTCATCCGAGAGGCCTTCAGACGCATCGATCCCAGGAGCGCCCTTCTTCAGGATGCCTACCGATTTATCGTAAAGGAAAAGGTGAGTAATAGTATTTATCTTTATACAATTTATTCTTTTTTCTGCATCCAATATAAGACCCCCTCTTTTTCTGTACTCACATTTGACTCCATTTAGATCAAACACTATTTTTCAGAACTTGTATTAACTATTTGAGTTTGAGTATGCAAAAAAAGTTTATTAGATCTTTAACTTAATAAGCAGGCTTGACTAAAAACAACTAGGCGGGCTACACAGATTAATATATAATAGGCACTCCCAACCTAGCGTACCGTAGACATTATTAGTAAACTTAACTGGCTCAGAATTCGGTAGAAGTTTTGCCGTCGAAAAAGTTTGCCGGCAGTGCGAGCATATTAAACATGCTCCCAGAATTGGATGGTTCGAGATTGGAGATATGGGGGAATCTGGGGGAATCTGGGATGACAAGTGACGGGGCGCGTGTTGATGTTTTGACGTGAGCGCCAAACAAACTTTGGCAGGGATTTAAGCCAAGCACTTGCCATCAGCGCCGGCAAATCAGTGCCGGCAAAGGCGGGTTAATGAGCACCCAAAGATGCTCCGTTGAGAATCCAGAATCCAGAATCCAGTCCCCCGTCCACCTGTTCGCGAACTTCATAGTTCCAAAATCGCCTTGGAGCGCCAGCAAAGTTTATACCACCTGTCGTCCCCTTTTCAACCCCATTCACGACCATGTCTAATCAACTCATTACAGAAAGATTGGCCCAAACTGCCACCAGAAGTTATATTAATGGATTACCTGTTCGTGGGGGACCGCGGTGTGCGCCAGGACCTCGCCATCCTTATTATCGTGTGCCTCATCGATCTGCAGGAGGACTTCCGCCACCACGTCAAGCGCACTTTCCTGAACTACCTCTTATCGTGGGTCATCCTTGGCTTGATGTGACCTCATTCATACGTAGACTGATTATCTTTGATCCGCAGATCTAATATGGAGAGAAGGCGTCTGCAGCTGGAAAGGGAGCCCCCAGAGTTTCCCATTTTGACCATTTCCTCGCCAGTTCCCTGGCGTTCCAACATCCTGAGGGCCAAGGCTCGCATCGGCGAGGTTCTCATGACCACACATCCCACAGTTCAGGCACTGGATAGGTTGTGGAACGATCTGTATGAGGATCTGGTGGTTGTAGATCTCGGCCAGCTGCTTCTGGCTCAACGACCACTGGATGCAGATACTGTCCAGGTTTTCATTGAGAAGAGTTGCGCTGACGTTCGGGATGTAAGTCTACGTCTTTTAGAAACATTACTTATATTAAATGTTATCTTCAAGTTGCTGCTCAACGACTGGCTGCCGAGATGTGCTGACCTTATGAACGAGATGCGAGGCACTTGGAAGGACATGGTGCCCATGTCGGGGAAGTACGGAGGACTTGCGGCCACGCTGTTCCGCTGCATCCACTCGGCGATGTCCCGCCACTTGAACAGCCTCATTAGCAAAAGCATTAACTACCTTTTCAAGGTCCTGTGCGCCTTCAAGGGCGGCAACCGCATCGAAAAGTACTCCATGTTCGACGCCAAGCTGAAGAGGATACCGCTAATGACCCTGATTGCCTCTGTGGTCGGTGCCCACTTCGATCACGAGCCCATCGACATGGGTCCTGGAGTCAGGCCCGCATCGAACATTTATGTCTATGATGAGGACGATGCGGATCCTTTTCAGCAGCCGCAAGTCAACCAGTTTGTGGAAAATGTAAATACGCTGGACTTTAATGATATGAATGAATATAAGTAACGGCTTAAATATGTATTTACAGATTCAAGATATTGACGATGTGGCTCAGTTTGAACTGGATCACTCGAATAAGCTCTACATATATCCCTATATGCAGGAGCTGCCTCGGATTTTTACAGAGCATTTCAAGAGTATCTTGGCGGTGGGCTATGAAATTCCACGCCTCGAGTTCGTCATGTCTGGCGGTGGTTAGTAAAAGTCTATACGGTTATTATACTTATTTGTTAGATATAACCCTTGTTTGCAGAACCCGAAACCAAGGGCTTCCTGTATTTCATTGATGAGGACCATGTGGATTTTCTGGAACTGTGTGAGAAAGTAGAGCAGATCGTCAAAGTCAACTGGCAGGGAGTACACGTTTACCTGAAGCCCATCTACAAGTATTACTTTGGACTCTTCCAAAAGCTAATATTGCCCATGGTGCAGAAGGTCTGGACCGAGAATATCCTGCCGGAACTTGGGGTGAGTCCATCCATCCCGCCTGGTGGCAATCAGGGCACTGTGAGCCCCAGGCCCGTCTTGAAATGGATTTAATTATTTATTTCGATTTGATTACACGCAATGATGCGTAGAATTAACATAAAATTTCATTATGGAATATTAATAGACTGCTGACAGACAGACAACTCGCAGTCGACAGGAGTTGGGAGTTGGGAGATGGGAGTTGGAAAATAGCTGGCAGTTTGTCTAATTTGACAAGTTCCACCTCGCCGGGAATCGGGATTAAAACGCCTGCCGAACAGTGCTCCTCTCCTTTCGCTGATTTCTGGCATTTTGTCAGCTGTGTGCAATGTTTAATTAGTCACTGTTTGGCTTCGCACAGCCTGTTGATTTTACAAAGTTGGGCTTGCTGTTACCCTTAGACAGCCCGTGAATTACCAAACGTATATCATTCGCTCAATTGACTTCACCCCCGTCCCCTACCATACTACGTCCATACTGCAATTGCAGTGCGCATTCATTAAGTTTTATGAAACGACCAGCAATTTCCTCTCCTCTCGACTCGTCTGATTCGGCTTGGTTTTTTGCTCAATTTATATAAAATAAAAATTACTTCCGACTGCGTATGCTGTCTGCTCCCTGCTGCCTGCCAGTCGATGCATGAAATGCGAGTGCGTCTCGGTCGGCACCACCATCGATGCACCACTGGTGGATCAGTGGTGGTGCCCTGTAACTGGAAAGGGGTTCTATCTTTGGAAAAATCCACAGCGAACTCATTCTAGACAGGCTTTAAAGTGCAATGTCAAAGAAGTAGATGGGCATTAGACTATTTCCGTACTGCACAAATAGTTTATTTAATTTAATTGACTACTGAAAATGTAATTAGTTGGCAAATATTGGCAGTGGTTAATTACACAGTTCAAATTGTAATGCATACATGGAATTGTAATATATGTTGTAATGGTATTTCAAACATTTAAATATGTATAGGCAGCATATCAAATGAGTTCATTTAATCAAAGTAACATTGTGATGCAACTAATAGAATTTTAAAACTCTACCCCGCGATAACTTTTAATAACTCCCTCTTCTGCACCCCCCTTTGGATGTGCCGCCCATGTCCTTTAGGTTGTCCAGGAGCTGTTGAAAAAATTGCAGGCCGTGAGCGATACGACCTATTATCTGCGCGATTTCATTCCGCTCAACCTGTTCATGCTGGATAATCGGCACGTGAAGCTATCGCTGCGGATGTATGTGCGCGAAATCTACGATTTCATAATTGATTTTTACAAAGCCCTCAATTGGAACGAGAATCGAGCGTAAGTAGCCAAGTTGCCAGGTAACCAAGTAACCAAGCGGCGAGAACAGATTGCATCAGCATCAGCATCGGCATTGGCATCAGCTAAATGAAGTGCGAGTGCTCTTTCACTTAACTTTTATGCTGACTGCCCCCCAATGCCACTTAATAGATAACTTTGCTCTATGCGAGTACATACATATATGTGCATGCATGCTACCTGATTTTTTTACCCGATTTCTACTCTTTTCTGCCACTTCAGCATCTGCGAGGAGCTGGAGGAGATGTCGATGAAGGCCGGCGAGCGGCCGGAGGAGACTCCCGAGGTGGTGGCCCTGCAGAACTACATCAACGACTGCCGGGAGATGCGCATATTTGCCATCAAGGATGAAATCAAGAACGTGTTGAAGCGCGTCGTCTTCCTGCTGACACACACCTACCTGTCCAGTAAGTGATGCAATTGGTTTAGTCAGGACCTCCTCCTCCTCCTTTCCCGCTGTCTCCCTTCCGCTGTTTGTGCAGCTGCAGCTGGACAGCCGAGCTCTTTCCCTCTTGGTATCCTGACCAAAAGCTAGACACTGCGGGAAAATACGATATACAATCTCCAGCGCTTTAAAATTAACCCCAAGGGTACATAAGTTCATTTTTGTAATTGAATTTGAAGTAACCTCTAAGAGAAGTCATGTTCCTTATTTATGAATTATTACAATAATGAAGGTTACATCTTTGGAGAAGTTTACATAGAGTACAGTACTTACATACATTCTCTCTACCTTCTAGAGAACGCCCCATAACCTTTAACCTCTGCCACAGAGATTACCATCATAACAGCAGATTATCTCGCAGTGTAGCTAGTGTGTTTGCTTTGCGCTGTGTTTGGCTTTTGGGAAGAGAGGTGATGCGGAAGGGAATGGAATGGGCTCATAGGAAAGGCAGGAAGTGCAGCTTCGCTTAACATAATTAACCTCAACTAACAAGCTGAGTCTACTAATTGGTTTTATAATTACTTGCGGTGAGACACCAAACATTGAGCTCCGCTAAAACCCCGAAAATGCAACTTAATGAGCTTAACAAATTCATGAATGTGTGAAAGTTGCTTTGACAACCAGCAAATGCAGACGGGCTCACACCCACAGAAATCCTCGCAGACAATTGCCAGTTATCGTCGAGTGTCGTGTGTATCTTTCGGATAGCTACAATGTGTACTTCAGTCCCTCTGAATTTGCGGCTCCAACTGTCTGTCTGTCTTTCTGTTTGTCTGTCTGTCTGTCTGTCTTTCTGTTTGTCTGTTTGCCTGTCTATTTGGCCGTCCGTCCGAGTGTGTGGCTTTGTCACACCAAATACTCACGGATACAGCTTGTCAGGGCCAAAGATGCTCGTACCTACTCGAATAACTAATTATTTTATCCCCCGAAAAAGAAAGTCAGCCAATTAATTAAGAGTTAAGCGCAGTTAATTAGCAGCGAGTACAATCGAGAGCCATGTCATCCAGTCTCGCCCTGGCCTCACTCCCATCCGCAGGCGATGAACTTCATCTCAACTCGCGCACATTCATCCTGCCGGGCGAACTGGAGGAGGTCCTGGATCTGAGCGCCGCCCGCCTGGCGGTGGTGCGTGATAATCTGGAGCTGGCCCTGCGGTGAGTGAAATGCCGATTAGGACCCTGATCCCGTACAGATCCCAGATACTAAGCCGACACATTCCGCAGGGAGCGGCGCATGGAGTTCGAGAAGCTGCTGGCCCAGGAGAAGCGTACGATGGACGGCTTTCGCATCCGGGAAATCCGGGATGTGCTCACGCTGGAGGAGCTCAAGGAGCGGGTGGATACAGTCGATTTGCTCTTCACCACCATTGAGGTGAGGGATTAGCTATGCTTTGCTGGTATTTCTTTGGAAGATTGCGTTCGATTCCATGTGGCTAAAGCTTTGGCGTGACATTAAACCATTGGTGTTAGAAATGTTTTAATATATTTTTTATATTTATTTCTATCTACCCAACAGAATCTCAGTCGTGAGGCCAAGGCCATCAACACAGAGGAGACTCTACTGCAAATCGACGTCTCCGCCTTTCCACTTCTGGCCGAGATCATCGAGAAAATGGAGCCCATCGAGAAGCTGTGGAAGACCTCGTACGAGTTTGAAAAGGATTATCTCATTTGGTAAGCAGCGGCAACACTCAAGCCCATTGCAATTATACTTCTGTCAGCTGGAGGGGGCAGAGTGACACTTCCCGGGGCTCCGTAATATTCCGAAATGAAATGGCCCCAGTCCGGCAGTCATTTCCATTGACATTGCTGCACGCAAATCCCAATACCAATCGTAGTGGCCCTCCCTCAATTCCCACAACCCCGGGGGCGAATTTCAGCAGAAAGCTGGCGCTTATGATGAGGACACCACTGCAGCTCCTTCCTACCCTCTGCTTCCTTATTTCGTCCTTTTTTTTGAGTGTTTCTATTTACATCTCTGCTGCTGCTTTCAGGATGTTCGAGCGCTTCGAATGCCTTAATGCGGATGGCGTGCGGGAGCAAGTGGAGAATATGCACAAGGTAAGTAGTTGCAAAGTCGGAAGTTGTCATTCCAGGGGGCTTCAGTAGCTCCACTGGCTCCAGTAGCTGGCGGAAATAAAAACGAGCAACGACCGACAAAGTTTGAGCTGTTGTCGGATTTCTCCTGCTCAACTGCCCATGCATGGGTTCCTTCGACCTTCGTCCTGCGTCCTGCTTCCTTCGTCCCTCGTCCTGTGGCTCCTCCCCTATGTGTGCCCCCTATCTGGGCCGTGTCCGTCTGTAAGCCAATGTAGCAACTAAAATGCAACTAAAAACCTCAGGCCACCTAGGGCAGCAATAGTAGCCATCCATCCAGTTAGCAAGGGACAAACCCGACAAAACCCCACCGACAGACGGACGACCAACTGAAAACTGGCTGTAAAAAGAAAGTTCCACTTGGCAGCCAAAAAGTATGCATGGAAAAAATGCCCAACATATTTGGCGGCTGGCTGCCATAAGATGAGTAGCTGAAGGAAGGGGGGAACCCCGGGATTTTGGGGGTATGTGACCCCAACGGGGTCAGCTGGGAAGCCGTTCGGAGCCACGCAAAAAAAGCTGCACAAAGGCGCAAAGGAAAGTCAGTTGAATTGAATTTTTCGGCACAGCTGAAGCGGCAAAGTGGGAGTCCAAAAAAAAAAAAGAAATGACGAAGGCGAAGGCTTGAATACCCTTGTGAAATCGAATTATTTTCAGCTTTACAGCTGCGCAATCTTGCAATTTAAGGAGTAATTGATTAAGATACCAAATAGATTTTTAAAACAGAAATCCTCCTTCTTTAATGTATGTGCCTACTGGGTCCAGTTCTCAGGAAATTATAGTACCAATAGCTCATGAAACCACTCTTACCTGGTTTGCCTTCTAATTCAGAGTTTTCTGAAATATTTCCCAGATAATGTACAAGCTGTCCCGTCAGCTGGCCTACAATCCGGTGGCCAAGCGAGCCGCCGAGCAGATGCGCATGAAGATCGAGAAGTTCCGAGTGTATCTGCCCGTCCTGGACTCGATTTGCCGTCACGGATTGGAGAAGCGGCACTGGGATCAGATCTCAAAGATACTGGGTCGCAAGGTCAATCCGAAATTGTTTCCCACGCTGAAGGACATGATCGATGTGGATATCATGAGCATTCTGCCGCAGCTGGAAGAGATTGCGAACGCCGCGGGCAAGGAGTACGACCTGAACAACGGACTGAGGATCATGCAGGCGGACTGGAAGGACGTGATGTTCGATGTGCTGCAGTATCGCGACTCGGACACGCACATCCTGGCCAGCCTGGATGATATTCAGACGCTGCTGGATGATCATATCATGCGTACCCAGGCCATGAAACGGTCGCCATTCATCACAGCCTTGGGCTCCAAGGCGGACGACTGGGAGTCCCGTCTGCTCCTCATTCAGAACATCATCGATGCTTGGACAAATGTGCAGGTCACCTGGATGTACCTGGAGCCGATCTTCAGCAGCGAGGACATCATGCGGCAAATGCCGCTAGAGGGGCGCAACTTCAAGGCGGTGGATAAGTTGTGGCGCAAGATCATGAAGCACACGCTGAAGGATCGCCATGTGATGGCTGCCACCGAGTATCCTGAAATGCTTGAAGTCTTCACCAAGGCCATCGAGGATTTGGAAACGGTCACCAAGGGCTTGAACACATACCTGGAGCAGAAGCGCCTCTTCTTCGCCCGCTTCTTCTTTCTGTCCAACGACGAGTTGCTGGAGATTCTCTCCGAGACCAAGGATCCCATGCGTGTGCAGCCCCATTTGAGGAAGTGTTTCGAAGGAGTGAGTTGGGTTCGGCTATATATAACATCCTTATCTTTATCTAAATCAGCGTTGATGTACCTTCCCTTTTCCGAAGATTAGGAATACTAACTTAACTCTCTAAATCTTTTATAATTTTCCCACAGATTGGTAGTCTCACCTTTGACGACAACATGGAGATCGTGGAGATGGTCAGTGACGAGGAGGAGCGAGTGGCTCTGGTGCGCAAAATAAATCCGCAGCTGGCCAATGTAGGCGACTTGTCTTAATGTCTTTAGGTGGCACACCTTAACCAACTCACGTTTGTTTTACAGGGATTAGTGGAGATGTGGCTCAAGGAGGTGGAGATGGTGATGCTGGACAGCGTGAAGGAGCAGATGCACGAGGCCTGGGAGGACTACGCCATGGTGGAGCGCATCTCCTGGGTGGTCAGCTGGCCCGGTCAGGTGGTGCAGGGCATCTCCTGCATGGCCTGGACCTACGAGGTGAGCCATCGAGTCCTCGGCAACAAAACCGCGGTAACCACAAGGACGATGTCCGATGTCCGTGGGAGACAACAACTGTCCATCAGTTGGCTGTCAGAGGAGAGCTCTCTGTGCCGCTGACAGTGAGATTAGCTGGACCTCAGCACTTCTGACCCTCTTTGCCGTCCCCCCGGGGTGCCGTCTTTTGTGGGCACTTCCCTTTTGGGCTTTGACTTTCAGAGGAGAAATTTTTTCGCGTTTGCCAAGCAGCGAAATTGAAAACCATATTTCGCTCTTTATTTGCTTTCGCTTCGCTGCAGTTTCTCAGACACTTTATGCTTTTCCTTGCCATTTCTATT
This sequence comes from Drosophila teissieri, assembly GCF_016746235.2. Classification (NCBI taxonomy): domain Eukaryota; kingdom Metazoa; phylum Arthropoda; class Insecta; order Diptera; family Drosophilidae; genus Drosophila; species Drosophila teissieri. The sequence continues at coordinate 5,927,725 of NC_053031.1, read as the reverse complement.
TTTTCTTTACCTCGCCCAGGTGGAGGAGGCCATCGAGACGAAGGAGCTGCCGGCTTATTTGGAGAAGTCCAATCTGCAGATTGCCGACCTGGTGCAATTGGTGCGCACGGATCTGCAAGCCGGAGTCCGGATTGCCGTGGAGGCGCTGATTGTCCTGGATGTTCATGGTGAGTGCGGAGCAAGGAGCGTAGAACAATAAGTGGAATTTTAAATGTGGACCGTGACTATGCCTCCAAGTGAAACCCACTTGACCGTATTTTAACGCTCTTTAACCAAAACCGCAAGTCCAACACGTTTGCATAATTAAATAATGTTTCGACCAAAAACAAAACCACAAGAGGCCGGGTTTCAGCTTTTACGTAATGAATATTTTACTAATATTTGTGATTATTGTATTTTTTTTTGTTTGTTTTTTTTTATAAAAATAACTTTTTTCTGGATTGGAATTGAGTAGTTTAATATCTGCAGATCGCGATGTTGTGAAATACCTGACGGATTGCAGGATTACCAACACTCAGGACTTTGATTGGATCTCCCAACTGCGCTACTACTGGAAGGTTAACGAGAGTGAGTTTACTTGGCGCTCAAAGTTTCAGCAGAGATGACCGCAACCATAAATCCTTGATTTATTCCCAGAAAACGAGGATTGGGTGTGCGTCAGCATGGTGGTCACAGATGTCGAATATGGCATGGAGTACTTGGGCAATCTGCCCCGTTTGGTGGTAACTCCCCTCACCGATCGCTGCTACCGGTGGGTATACAAGAACATAGTCTATATATCTTACACAAATCCCACACCCCCCCTCCCAAAAAAAAAAATAAACCAGCACTCCACACCTGTACGATGGCCCTGTATGAATATCGAAAATATTAATTGACAAACCGTTGGCAAAGCCCCTCCTTTCCACATATACGGTGCATCTAAAAGTCAGACGAGAAGCCAGGCACGTTTATTGGGAAAATATTTATTTTATTTCGGTGCATTTTAAATTTATTTTCATTTTTGCAAACAAAATACGCAAAAAGAGCTGAAAACCTTTTTGATGTTTAAGCTGCCTACGACAAACACACAACAGCAGCAACAACAGCAACACCAGCAGCAAGAACAACATATTCAGGAATATTCAGGACTAAAGGAAGGACACACGAAATGGCAGCAGGCAGGCTGGCAGGCAGGCCGTCGTTGGCAAGCCGGCAGAAAGGACATTTTAATGGGGTTTCCGATAAAACTTTTATATTAAACAAATAAATCAATGTTGGACAGTTTTTCACACAAACACACACACACGTCGCACACTAACACTCACACCCATGCCGGGATAGTTAAAAAAGGGGGAACTAAAGGCGGACAAACAAAAAACATAACCGAGTGTATATAGATATTTGTATGGCCATACCGGAAAAGCTAAAAAATATATGCACAAGCAACCGAAGTGGGGACACTGCCAATATGATAAAAATATGAACTTGCAAAACAAGCGGCAAAAATAAGCAATGTATAAAATGATATTCGTAGCTCGTTAGTCGAATGAAAAAGTATCCTCAAAGTAGTAAACTGATGTTCAAGAAAAACGTACATTTTAAAATTGATTAGAGCCATTACAATGCTATAGTAAAGCTTAAATTATGAAATATATATTTTTAGAAAACGTAGCTATGAAAGGGGGTTTAATGTTCTTTCATTAGTTAGGTAAACTTATCCTTAGCGTAAAATAAAATGATGAACTCCAACTTAAATTCCAATCTTGCGCCTTATATACCCACTTTCCTCATTATTCTATCTATTTGGGTCAGCGTAAAAGCCCACCCATAACATAAATGACAATTTTTTAAGCTGCTGCCGTGAGAAATGGGAAAAAATCCGAAATAGATATTAAAAGCGAGTCCTCTCCATTCTCCCGCCCCATCCATCAACTCTTTGTTGCGCTCCCAATAGTAATTTAAAAACCAAAACCATTCGATTGCAGCACACTGATGGGCGCCCTGAAGCTGTGCTTGGGAGGAGCTCCTGAAGGACCTGCCGGCACTGGCAAGACGGAGACCTGCAAGGATCTGGCCAAGGCGGTGGCCAAGAAGTGCGTCGTCTTCAACTGCTCCGATGGACTGGACTACAAGGCGCTGGGCAAGTTCTTCAAGGTGAGCACCCTCTCCTCCCCCACACAAGTCCGTATTGTATCTACAGATATACAGTAGATATAAAGAGATTCTAGAGCGTCGCGCTGTCTGCGATTTGCCGCTCGAATGCTTTCTAATTGATGGCCCCGAAAACAGAGTCGAGTGGAGCACATTAATCAGGCAAAGAACTCGTCTTGATGCGGCGGCACACGCAACAATCGTGACTTTCAATACCGCACGAGCCCAGTTAATTGGACTCATGTCAGACACACTGGAGCCGACTTTCGATGCGCCCTTCCAATTCCAATTCCCCATTCTCTTGCCATATATACTATATACTATGCGAGTATACTATATGTATGTTTATTGAAATTAATGCAGCAGCAGCGGGCTAATCGTTTTCCCCCTGGTTGTTGACTAATTAGCCAGCTTGCGAAAGTAATGGCCGGCCTTCTTCCAAAGCCCACTTCGTGCGCCTCCACTTGAGTTTATGCAAATTTTTATTTGCAGGTCGTTAACCGGTGCCTCCTGGACATCCATCCCCATTCCCACTCCCATTACCATCACTATTCCCCAAAAACACACGCACATCTTAAATGGGTGCTGAAATCTTGTAGTAAAATTTATGCTGCCATAGGCTCTAATCGCATAATACGCTCACACGGCTAATTGCATAATAGTTCCTAAGCCCCATAAACACGGGAGCCATTTGACGATGGCGATGATGATGAGGATGAGGTGCTGGTCGGGGTGAAGTGATCACCTAGTGTTCTTGTTCATTTGCATGGGATTTGTATTAATAACGACCCGACCCAACCGGCAACTTTAGTTTAGTTGCGTCGATTGGAGAGCCCATAAATCGCCAGCGCTCGCTGGCCGCTCAATTTAAATTAATGAATTTATGCGATTGGGATCCACTTGAGTTTGAACATTTGTTCATTTGTTTATTCGTTTTATTGCTTAATTTGGGTCTCAGCGTCTGGTTTTCGGACTGGAGTCGAGTCGAATGGGGGCTTTAGAAAGTCGTTCTGCGCTTTGTCACCAACTGGATTGGCATTTGTTCTAATAATCTCTAGGAAGTCGTAAATCTCCAGCACACGATGCTCTCCCACTTCCACTCCCACTCCGCCGATTTGCGATGCGGTTTTTGATTTTTAGTTGCCTAGGACGTTGGCTGGGAATGTCTGGGAAACAATGTTGCGACAATCAAATAATTTGCAATTGGCAAAATATGCGAAATATTCGAGAGCAATTCCAGTGCCAGCCAGAGAAGTAATCGTAAATAATTTAAATGCAAATAAAATGGCCACAACAATGGATGTCGCACCGAACAAAAGGCGCAACCCATGGATGGCAAAAAGCTATCGCAGCAGCCATCCGAGTGGCTACACTTCTGAATAAGATACTTTCAGGGGATGGGTTTCTAGACTTTGTAGTGGTATGTTACATTAATGTAATATTGAAATATGTATTTCCTATTTACAAGAATGATAGTAAGATAGTTTGTATATGGTTCAATAAGGTCTTATATTGCCATGTGATACTTTTATCGGGTGTAAACCTATATATATATAACACTCCAGATACTTTCCATCACTATTGCCGTTTGGCACCAAACAACTCTCAATGGAGTTGAAAGTGTTCAAAGGCAACAGCCACCATTTACCCGTGCTCGGGACAAAAAAGTTCCTAACACAGCAGCTCCTCCTCCAGGACCTCTTGCTCCTGCACCTCCTCCTCTGCTGGACGATGGACGCAGACGATGGACGCAGAGGCGCTAATTGTACAATGGCGGGCCAAGCGGAACGGCAGCAGCCACCGCATCGGGTGTAGTAGGGACAACAGTGACTGCAAAAAGCGTGCGAACGCGCAACGGAATGTAAACTCTTTGTGTGGAGTGCGGCTCGAGGGTATACGGGGGAGATCCTTGCGGCAGGAGCAACACAAGCCACTTGCCATGCAGGAGGAGCCTTTAAAGGTGGTCGAGTGGATGCCCCATGCCCGGTCAGCAGCAACAGCTGTCCCCATGGTTTCCCCATTGATAAGTGATTGTGCTTAGTTTGACCAGCTGCATTATAGTAAGTTGTTTGCCAGTCTTGTTTAGTGTGGCATTTTGACAGGTTTTTGGGGGAGTATCAACTGACCAAACTAGTTGTATTAGCAATGGGGAGTGTAGAATATCATATGCATTGTATGTTATTATAGTTCTCTCTTGGAACAAAAAAAAAGAAGAATTTTTCAAAGCTCATAATCAGTCTAAATTTTACTCCAACTTACTCGTTCGATATAAATTTCATGTTTATTTTAATAGAAATTTGCCACATATATGTAAATATGATATCCAGATTGAAATATTATGTTTCCTTACTTCAATGAAGTTAATTCGAAGCTATAGGAACCTTTCTTGCTGTTGCAATAATTGAAAACAAAGGATACCAGCAAATCAGTTCGTTAGAACTCCTCATATTTGCAGCAACAGCAAAAGCAACAATTCTCGGGGAAATTCGATCCTTTTCTTCGGCGAACCATAGATACTGCGATGCATGGCCATCGGGCAGCTCATAGGGATATATATCTGATGGATTCCGACCTGGACGCCCACTCCATATGGCATTGGGCATTGCATGGCATGGAGCTAGCAGTCAGGTCAGATTCGCTGCTTTGGCGTTCTATTTGTGCTGCTCCGGGTGAAGAGTGGGTGGGGGGGAGTGTGGGGTGTGTGCCGGCTTCCAGCTGGGATAAAACAGCATATTTATTGCAACATGCAAAAGGAAGCATATCAAAGGGTCGCCGTAGTAGTAGTAGTGGTAGCGGTACCACTAGCCATGCCGACCCTGCTTCGCTGCTGGCCCCCAGGAACCAGAAAACAGAAAACAGAAACCGAGCCATGAGAAAGAGAAAATAATGTTTATGCTGCTGTTTGCTTTTTCCACTTTTCCCCAATCGAACAGCGGTGTGTGTGTGACTGTGTGTGTGTGTGGCAAGGATATTTCCCTTGCACTCTTGTCCAGGAATTTCTGTTTCTATTTGTGTGCTATTTTTTGCAGTCCTATTCGGGATTGTTCACTCGCACTGGGTGTGTGTGTTTTGACTGCTCCTCATCCACTCATTCACCCATACTCATTCCCATTTCTACGGATTCCTTGCAGGGCTTGGCACAATCGGGCGCATGGGCCTGCTTCGACGAGTTCAATCGCATCGAGCTGGAGGTGCTCTCCGTGGTGGCGCAACAGATCCTGACCATCCAGCGGGCCATCGGACGCAAGGTTGTGAAATTCTTTTTCGAGGATACGATGCTCAAACTGGATCCGACTTGTTCCATATTCATAACCATGAATCCCGGGTGAGTAGCGGGGTTTTTGGGATGCAAGGATGCAAGTATGCCAGGATGCCTGAGTGCTGGGAACAGCAGCTGCGGTTTCACGCATCGCATTTTTTCCGCACTTCCTGGTTTTTTGTTTTGCTTTTTCTTTTTTTTGTGCTGTCGGACTGGGCATTTGAAAATACATTTAGTTACTTTGTAAGCCTACCATACGGCAGATACGACTGATACGAACGACACGGCGGAGAGGGCTATTAGCCACCCACTTGGAGGTGGACGCAGTGCGTTGCGATATTGGTAGTTATTGCGTTATTGGAGATTTTCCCATCGGGATATTTATTGCTTTGGCATGCATGTGGAACAGCTGCGACAAACATGCATATTAGCCAGGCCCTCTGAATCCTCCTGCCCATGGTTCTGCTTCCGCTCCTGCTCATGGTTCTGGCTTCCTGGTTCGAGCCCTTCCTCTCCTCTAACTGATTGTGCCATTCAGCGAAGGTCTTAATTTCGATTGGACGTCGCTTTTGCTGTGCCATTCCTGCCGGCTACAAGTGTGCTTTTTTTGTGCTTCGCTTTTGCTTTGCTTTGCTTTGCTTTGCGCCACTCTGCTTTTTCTCTGCCTGCCTGCCTGCCAATTTGTCACGCAACCAGACGTCCTTAAGAGCAGTCACTCATATTGGTTATTGGCCATTTTGGCCATTGGAAGGTCCAGGGATTGGGAAATTGGGAGAGCTGTGAGGCTCCTGGCTGCTGCCTGTGTTTAGTATTTATGCCATTAGCACTTGCACTTTGACGAATTTGATTGCCCAACGGGCTCTAATCCGGTGTCTCCTCTGCTCTTTCCGAATTCCTGCCCACAGCTACGCAGGACGAACCGAGCTTCCGGACAATCTGAAGGTCCTGTTCCGCACGGTGGCCATGATGGTGCCGGACTACGCCATGATTGGCGAGATCACCCTGTACTCCAACGGATTCGACATGGCCAGGAATCTCTCGCAGAAGATTGTCCAGGCCTACAAGTTGTGCTCCGAGCAGCTCTCCTCGCAGTCCCACTACGATTACGGTGAGTTAAGAGTTGCAGAAAAAATGCTCAAAAAATCCAGAAGATTTTTGAATATCTTTAATTTTGAAGGCAAAATTGGCAAAATAGGTAGAAATTTGAATAGTGATTTTTCTCCCTCAAATCAAGACTTTATTTCTCTGTGTTCCGGAAACTCCGCTGCGCTGAAGCATAAAATCTCCATATCATGTAGCTGGTTTTAGACATGACCTGGTCAGAGGGCAAGGTTGTCGCTCCACCTGGCTAATAAGGCGCAAAAGTAGTCAACAACATGTGTTTTTTTTGCTTCTTGCCATCCATGCAGCTCAACTTTGCGGGAGTTCGGTATGGTTTTCTGGGAGAGAATGGCGGGGACACAACTTTCCGGATGTCTCATGTCCTGCGTGCGTGTCTCCTTCTCAGCATTTTTCGTGCATCCTTCTGCTCGCTTGTTTCAAGGCAAAGATATTGCTCCTTTTACGACGTAACATGTCATATGACATTACAACATGTCTGTGTTTGCCACTCCGTCCGGACTTCGCAGCATGCGTGTGCATCTCTGTGCATCTCTGTGCATCCTTTGCCGGCCGCTGGCTGCTGGCTGCAATTGTGGAAGGCAGCTGTGTGCAAGTTTATGTGCAAAGTACATTTGATCAGTATCTTATTTTGAGTTTAAATTGAAAAACTTTCTTGCAAGTTTGCTGCGCTTTTGTGTTGCATGTGTGAGAGACAAATGGCACATAGACACACACATTGTATTTGCCGCTCTGCCAAGTAATAATAAAAACTATTTGTACATTTAGTTGCCCTCCCACAAGCCCCTTCTTCCTCTTCCTAACGCCCCACCATTCCTGTCCAGCTGTTTTTGCAACGTTGCGAAAGTTTAGCATTTCCCTGGCGCTATAATGATGAGGCCAGGATGCGCAGGCAATGGCTTTCGGATGGAGCAGGACGGACTCCAGGTATTGCCACTCCCCGCCTCGTCGACGCCATCGGGAGCATGCCACACCCACCGAATACCTCAACCTACTGACTTCTTCTCGCTGAAGAGAAGTTATGCGCTCGCATAACTGTCAAGCTAATGCGGCAAAACCTCCAACTTCCCACGCCACCTTCCGCCGCTCCCTCTACCTTGCCAATGATACAGTCAAACCCATAACTAAATAGCTGATTTAATAATACATTTTTTAGATGCAGGCATATCTATCATCTCTATATTTCTTTATTAACGATGTAGAATTCGTTTCTAAGCCCCACTTTTTAAGCCCTACTTTTTATTAAGTTCCTTATCGATGCTTCACTGTACCTTTATTTGCCAGGAATGCGCGCCGTAAAGTCCGTTCTGTTGGCCTCCGCGTCGCTGCGACGGCTTTATGCTGACCTGCCGGAGCCGGAGATTGTCCTGCGCGCCATTGTGGATGTCAATTTGCCAAAATTCCTGGAGCAGGACATCTCCCTCTTCATCGGCATCTACATGGATCTATTCCCCGGCGTCGAGCTGCCAATGGTAAGCAGAATTACACTCATCGATTTGAATCAATTGACATTCTTCAGGTGTAATGACCTGCAAGCGCCGCCAATTAGTTCGATAATGGTTTATTAATAAATAAAGACCGAAATGGACTTTATACCGGGTAGCGGGTATTATTACGAAAAATATTGAATATTTTTCTTATGGTGATTTCTCGCCTTAAATAGGAAACTACGTTATAGTATTTTTCTTTGCTTCTTTGTGGCAGCTCATAGGCTTCTCATACATGCTTATACATCATTTATTAACTGCCTGCATACCGCTTTCCACTGTTCATATTTTATTTACGCCGGATAGCCGCAACGTGGCGACATACTCAAGTGGCTGCACATCAACCTGGCGGATCGGAATCTGCAGGCGACGCCGTGGTATTTGGAGAAAATTCTGCAGATATACGAGATGCTCCTCGTGCGTCACGGCCTGATGATAGTGGGTGGCTCCATGGGCGGCAAGACCACCGCCTACCAGGTGAGTATCCGTGGTTGAGAAACCCATCATGCTCCATACCTATTAATTGCGCCGTCCAGCCAATTAAATGGCCTGGAATTAATGAGTTAACAAACGACTTAATCTGCACAGGGATAAATTAATTGCAGTTTTCCACCTTTTTTGTCTTATATAGTATATATTAAAATACTTGCTTTGAGAAAAAGTGGTATTAATCATCGTTATAAATAATAATTTCTCCCTCAGGTTTTAGCGCAGACGTTGCGAAATGTGTCCAACGACGAGGAGGCGACATTGAAGGAGTTCCCGGTCACGTTCCGCATCATCAATCCCAAGGCCATAACCATGGGCCAACTCTACGGCCGCTTCGATCCGGTTTCCCATGAGTGGTACGACGGAGTGCTGGCCAAGACCTTCAGGGAACAGGTGCAAGGACCCAAAGGAGAGCGGGCATGGGTGATGTTCGATGGACCAGTGGATGCGGTGTGGATCGAGAATCTGAACACCGTGCTGGACGACAACAAGAAGCTCTGCCTCATGTCCGGCGAGATCATGCAGATGACCAAGCTGATGAACATGATGTTCGAGCCGGCGGACTTGGAGCAGGCATCGCCGGCCACAGTGTCGCGTTGCGGAATGATCTACATGGAGCCATCGCAACTCGGATGGCGGGCGCTCCACAAGAGCTTCACCAATGTGTTGGTGAACAAGGTGGGTCTAAGTGAGATCTACATGACGCTGTTCGAGGACATGACGGAGTGGCTGGTGCCGGCGGCCTTGGAGTTCCTGCCTCAGTGCAAGCAAATGCTGGAACTGTCACCCATCTACCAGTACCAGACCTTCTCGCGGTTCTTCCTGCACTTCCTCGAGAAGCACAAGCAGTTCAATCAGGCCTGGTTCCAGCAAATGTTCCTCTTCTGCTTCGCCTGGGCCTACTGCTCGGCTCTCACGGGCCAGGGTCAGAAGACTTTCGATGCCCTGCTGCGAAAGGTGATCTATGGTTCCAACGAGAACTACCCGAAACCCAAGTACTTCTCGCTGAATCGCGGTCAAATGTTCCCCGAGAAACTGCTCTTTTTGGACTACCGATTCGATGAGGCTGAAAACTGGTGGACCTGGCAGAAGAGCGACGACAGTGCAGGCACCACGGCCAACTTCCCCGAGAATGCCCAGATCAGTGAGCTTATTGTGCCCACCAAGGAAACGGGCTACATATCCTACTGGCAGGACTTTTGCATCTCCAAGTCATACGCCATGTTGGTCGTCGGACCTACGGGAACTGGAAAGAGTGCCATCATCACCAGCAATCTGCTGGCCATGCCCAAGTTCGCCAACCTGGTCAATGTCATCAACTTCTCGGCTCGGACCTCGGCGCAGATGGTGCAGGACACCATCATGAGCAAGTTGGACAGGCGGCGCAAAGGAGTTTTCGGACCCGCACTCGGAAAGAAGGTGATTAAGGCGAACAATTGATAATGATAATTACTTGCATTCTCATTTAATATTCCCAATTAAAGTGCACTGTTTTCTGCGACGATGTGGCCATGCCAGCGAAGGACACTTATGGCTCGCAGGCTCCACTGGAGCTCCTTCGCACTTGGCTGGATCACGGTTATTGGTCGGACCTCGTGGACACCACCAAAATCGAGCTGGTGGACATGGTAGGTGGTGTTGCCAGTTGACAACTTATTCCGCCCATAAACTGGCCATAAGTTATCTGTAAAGTTTTCATCTTTGCCCTCCTGCCTCCCCTCCACACTTCTCATCTATGAACTCCAATCGCTGGACAGACTCTGATGTGCGCCATGGGCACTTTGGGTGGCAGTAACTTCATTTTTCCGCGTCTCTATCGCCACATGTTCGTGGTGGCCGTCGATTCCTTTGAGGACTCAACCATCGTTCGCATATTCACAACGATTGGTGATTGGCATTTTTCCAAGGGCTATCCGGAAAAGGTGGCTCTGCTATCCCGGGTACGTATCTTTTCCTCGTGCTCCCAAACAACGAAATGTAGAGAGAGAAAAGGCTTTTGAATTTTAGTGGGAATTCTATACTGTACAAAAATGTAAAAGGTTACATTTTGATTGAAATACTTATTCTTCCTAAACTTCACTGAAGAGAAAAATATGGTTATTTAAAATTAATGCAACGATACCTTTTAGCTATGAACTAAATGTTTAAAGGGTTGTAAGAAAACTCATATTTACTCAAAATTTAAAATGTATATGTACAGAAATTTAAATTTAAATTCATAAATGGCAACAATTTGCATTCGTGTAAAAAGCGAACCAAAACAGCCACTGGAGGATGATTGTCTGGTCGGCGGAGTCAATGGTCCATCGCAGTGTCGTCTGCCGTGCTTGGCACGCATCCAAGCGTTGGGGACATAATAAAATTAAAATGGCTTATTTTATGGCTCCATTTCCACAAAACTTCGACTGCTCAACCGCTCTCTTCCATTTTCGTTTGTGTTTGGGCTTTTTATTGCACCTGGCCGCGAGTAAGTGTTATCCTTTCGCAGGGCTTATCTGAGGCCATGGTCAGTGTGTACCGCGATGCGATTCGCAGCTTCCTGCCCACGCCAGCCAAGTCGCACTACTCCTTCTCCCTGCGGGACATCACCCGCGTCTTCCAGGGCATCGTGATGGTGCCCCCCAAGCGGATGCCCGATCCCGAGAAGCTGGGCCGCCTCTGGGCCCACGAGACATATCGCGTATTTTACGACCGGTCAGTATAGATGACTTCCTCAGATAAGTATATAACATCGCTACATGCTTTTTTGTGGTTTTCCAGTTTGGTGGACCAGCAGGACCGAGATCGTCTGCTCCTGATGGCCGTGGATGCCTGCAAATCCAATCTGCGTTTTCCCTTGGAGCAGGCATTTGGTGAACGCATCGAGCCGGGCGAAAAGCTGACCGACAACGATCTGCGTAATCTCTTCTATGGTAATTACATGGAACCGGATGCGGAGCCGAAGTTTTACGACGAGGGTGATACATACGAGAAGCTGGAGAAACTGATGAAGTACTACCTCAGGGAGTACAACTCCTTCTCGAGTACGCCAATGGACTTGGTCATGTTCCGATTCGCCATCGAACATGTGAGCAGGTAAGATTGCTCAACCTATTTACTGATAATTTTTAAATTGAATAATGTATGGTATCTTTCTAGGGTTTCCCGTGTGCTGCAGATGCCGCGTGGCAACATCCTGATGGTGGGCATGGGAGGATCAGGACGTAGGAGCTCCGCGCGTCTGGCCGCCTACATAGCGGACTGCCGGCTGATGACGGTGCAGGTGTCCAAGAGCTACACCCTCACAGATTGGCGCGATGACCTCAAAAAGATACTAATGTCGGCCAGCTTCAATCTGAACCACACCGTGTTCCTCTTCTCCGACGCACAGGTGAGTTAGCTTGGTAACCAATACGAATACTCGTAAAAACACCGATCGATTAGTGGGCTGATGTGGATATGCAAATCCATCAGAATGGCGTTTTAATAAGGTTGTAAATAGCCTCGTAATCAAAACACGGCCCGGGCAGGGAACAATAAACCCATAAAGACTTGACTACGATTCTCTGACTTCTTGGTAATCTGTGTATGTAAATTGCCAAATTGAAATTAATTCGAATACTCTTGAAAATTAAGCAGAGATTAGTGGCAGGGATCCGTTGTTGGGGGCAAAATTTTGTCGAACGAGTGCCGGGGCAATTAAATTGGGCTCGAATGGGCTTTCAATACGGAAGCAGCTCTCATTGTTTTGCCAGAATTTGCATTTATAATTAGGTTAATTGTTGAACTAACTTGATTATTGCTCCGTAATTTGCATAGGCAGCGGCGCAAATTATGGCAAATCAAGAGCACATGAGTGGGCTTCAGAAAATTGGCAGCGGAACAAAGGCGGCGTGTGGTGTCGCACCTCAGCCCATAATAAATGTTGGTCAATAAATTAGCATGGCCCAAAATCGAATCGATACTACTATCTATCTACTACCGGACAACAATATGCAGGTGTTTACACATTGTTATTAAACATTATAATGCTCCGTGTTCGCCTAATGCGCCTTTTGTCCACCGGCTCCATTTGACCATGAAGCGTGACCAAAAGTGGAGATCCATGAGAAGCCATTTGACCGGATTAAAATTGCCTTAATTCTGTTTGGCACAAACTCTGATATGCCGAACCTCAATCGGCTTGCTTGGTTGCTCTTGCTCTTGCTCCCTGCATTTTCGTCTTTGTTCGATGAAAACTTTTCGAAGCATTAGAATGTTTTTGGAATCCTTCGGCCATCCAATCAATGATTTATCTCCCCCTGGTAGTCGGTAGTCTTCTGTCTGGGCCAACAAAGCCCCATGCTGATATTAATTAACAATTACACCAAAATGACCAACGGGGAGCTGGCTCCTACTGCTTAGTCCTACCTGCAGTCCCCATGTCCCGAGTCCTGTGCTGCGAGTCCTGAGTCCTGGCACTAGGCCACTTAGGCGAATGCAAAATGCATGTCCCAGGATCTATGGGTGGGTAAAAGGGCTGCTGGCTACCCGGCTACATAAAAATGCATTTGGCCAGCAGAATAGCTCAACTTCAGTCTAAAGCCCCCCATCCACCAATGCGATGGGGGTTGCCAACTCCACTGCCACTTCCACTTCAACTGCAACTCGAACTGCAGCCAGATTTGCATTGCACAATTGTGAATTCTCAGTTGCTGATTCTCTGTTTCTCCCTGCGGTCGATTGAAGGCAACAGATGAAGGCTACGTGGAGGATATCAATGGCATACTTAATACCGGTGATTTGCCCAATCTCTACCAGCTGGAGGACAAGGCAACCATTATGGAGAATATGGCAAATGTAGCCAAACAATTGGTGAGTGTGAAGAGAAGGAGTGAGTGCTGTCGACCATGAAGCAAAAACTGGCCAAATGGAGCGTTAACAGTGATGGAGATTTGGTGGCAAAAATATGCACTTTTATGCAGGTTAAACTTATTGCTCATATGGAAACTTATTTAGCTTTTTTTGCATAATATTTTATTTAATTTCAATATTTAACATACATACCAATTAAGTTTAAGTAAAAGGTAGCCAAATTTCGCACCACTGAAACTCCGAAAGGTAAATGCATCGCTACCATAAACCAAAATGCAACTCCCTTTGGCCAAAACCCATTCCACAAACCGATATGACTGGTAACTGACCCCACATGATTCACCGCAGGGCAAGATTTTGGACACTCTGCCCAGCGAGGTGTACGCCTACTACATTGAGCGCATCCGGGAACAGCTCCACATCGCACTGGCCTTCTCACCCATCGGCGATTCCTTCAAGGAGCGCATCCGTGTGTATCCCTCGCTGATCAACTGCTGCACCATCGATTGGTATATGCCCTGGCCGGAGGAGGCCTTGTCCCGCGTGGGAGTTTACTTTGTCAGTTCAATGAACCTGAATCGACCGCATGGAGAGGAGGCACAGGAGCCGGCCCAGGTCAAGGATCCCGCGGATCCTGACCAGGAGGAGGTGCGTCGCGAAACGGTTGGTGGCGATCGCGAGCTGACCCAATTGGAGTTGGACCTGGTCGACTGCGTCATGTACTTCCATCAGTCTGTGGTGGACGCCAGTGAAAAGTGCTTCCTGGAGCTGAATCGCCGCAACTATGTGACGCCATCTGCCTATTTGGAGTTGCTGAAGGCATTCCGAACATTCTACTCTCGAAAGCTGGACGAGATCACCCGGCTGAGAGATCGCTATACCACGGGCTTGGAGAAGCTCGACTTTGCCGCAGGTCAGGTGGGTGAAATGCAGACTAATCTGTACGATTTGCAGCCCAAGCTGAAAGTCCTGTCGGAGGAAACGGATCGCATAATGGTGAACATCGAACGGGAGACGGCGGAGGCGGAGAAGAAGAAGGAAGTGGTGGGTGCGGATGAGGCGGCGGCCAATGAAGCCGCTGCTGCGGCTCAGGCCATTAAGGATGATTGCGAAACCGATCTGGCCGAGGCCATTCCCGCCATGGAGGCCGCCTTGGAGGCACTGAACACCCTGAAGCCAGCTGATATTTTCATAGTGAAGTCCATGAAGAACCCGCCCTATGGCGTCAAGCTGACCATGGAGGCTGTGTGCGTGATCAGGGGCATCAAGCCGGATCGAAAGCCAGATCCCAGTGGCCACATGGTGGAGGACTACTGGGGTCCCTCTATGCGCATGCTCAGCGACATGAAGTTCTTGGACTCCTTGAAAACCTTCGACAAGGACAATATTCCACCGCCCATTATCAAGAGGATCAGGGAGAAGTACATAGCAGATCGTGACTTTGTGCCCGAAAAGATCAAGGCTGCTTCGATGGCCTGCGAGGGCATTTGCCGCTGGGTGCGTGCCATGGATGTGTACGACAAGGTGGCCAGGATCGTGATGCCCAAGAAGGCGGCTTTGGCCGAGGCTGAGGGAGAGCTTTCCCAGCAGATGGAGAAGCTTAATGCCAAGCGGGCGGAGCTCCAGGTTATTCTGGACAAGCTGCAGAAGCTCAACGACTTCTTTGCGGAGAAGTCGCGGGAAAAGAAGCGATTGGAGGATGAGATCGACAACTGCGAGAAAAAGTTGAACAGGTGAGTCGCAGCACAGGGAAGTCCTAGGCTTAGAATTTTCCATTAATCTACATTCCATTCCCCTCCAGAGCTGAAAAGCTGTTGGGTGGACTTGGAGGCGAGAAGACGCGCTGGTCGGAGGCGGCCAAGAATCTTCACGAATCCATTAGCAACATTGTGGGCGATGTCCTGCTGGCCGGAGGTTGCACTGCTTACTTGGGCTATTTCACAACGGAGGTAAGTGGGTTTTGGTTATTTTTTTGTAAGCATACGTATGTTCCCGTCCAGCAATGACAGGTAAAGGTCCTGTCAACGTGCTCCGTTCTCCAGCTTCTTTCCATAAAGGCTTTTAATATGCATGAGCACGTGACATTGATTTTTCTTTTCGTGATTCTTTCCGCTTTTCCTTTGTGATGTTCTTTTTTTCATATAACATATTTAGCCAAAACCTGAACACTTTGTTTCTAGTACCGTGCAAATATCCTGGACGACTGGAACGCCCTGTGCAAGCGCAAGCACATTCCCAGCAGTGAAACCTTCTCACTGGCCACCACCTTGGGTCATCCGATGACCATTCGAGCTTGGTCTCTGGCTGGTTTGCCGGCGGATAACTTTTCGGTGGAGAATGGCATCATCGTGACCAACTCCAGTCGCTACTCGCTGCTCATCGATCCGCAGGGTGAGTGGTTCTAACGTTATCAATCCTTCGTGTATCAAGTTTCTTTTGCCTAACAGTGCAAGCCAACAAATGGATCAAGAACATGGAGAAGAATAACGACCTTAAGGTGATCAAGCAGAGTGATGCCAACTACATGCAGGTGCTGGAGTTGGCCATCACCTTTGGCCAGCCTGTGCTCATCGAGAATGTGGGTGAGTTCTAGGTGGGCCTCAATCCATTACCACTAGTCACCATGCTGTGCCATTCTTCTCCCGGGGCTGCAGGTGAAAAGCTCGACTCGAATTTGACGCCCATTCTGGAGAAGAACGTCATCAAGCACAAGGGCGGTCTGTTTATCAAGAGCGGCGACCAAATGATAGAATACAATCCCAACTTTCGTCTATACATAACGACCTGTCTCCGCAATCCGCGTTATCCGCCGGAAGTGATGGTTATGGTAAGTTGTCCCCCAAAAGAAAAAGAAGAAATGGAGAGTGGGATAATGGGAGCACCAGCTCCATCTCCAGCTCCACCTACATCTCCAGTCTCCAGTCTGCAGTCTGCGGCAATGATGACGTTAGTTGTGTAATAAAACGACCAACTTAAATTGATATTTGGAGGATGCGATGCAGCGGCAGCAGGCGCTGGGAATATGCAAATTTTCGTTGGCATTGACGCTGATAGGGATGAGGATGTGGATGTGGATGTGGCTGAGGATGGGGATGAGGATGGGGATGTGCGAGAGCGGAATGGTGATGTACGTGCGAGGTGGCTGCATAACTAGCAGTCGAAGCCCCTCCATTGAGGACATCTATCCCAATGCCTCGTCCTCTCCATTGTGCCCCATTCCGCTCCTCCGTCGACGTGTTTATAAAATTTTTCCAGCTTTTCGCTCCTGCTGCCGTTTGCCATCGCTTTTTATGCTGCAACTGTTGTCAGCAGTTTTCCTTTTAACCATCTCTATTTTAGCCAACCATCCTTTCCTCAAACGCCCACACAATTTTTGCTTGCTTTTTTTTCTTTTCTTTTTTTTTTTTGTGGCACATTGTGTGTTTATTTTGAGTTTTCCTTCCATTTTACGTGCCACTCTCGGTGTGGCAAGGCTCCACCATCCGCCATGCAGCAACCAGCAACCACTAACCATCACCCACCACCAGTACCACCACCACCATTGATCCTGTCCTGCCTTCTCCATTTTGTCTCCTCTGTTTAGGTAACAGTATTAAATTTCATGATAACGGAACAGGGATTACGCGAACAATTGCTGGCGATTGTGGTGGCTCACGAGCGTCCCGATTTGCAAGAGAAGAAGGAACAATTGATTATTGAGTCCGCAAGGAATCGTGATGCATTGTACACCATCGAATCGAAGATATTAGAGGTAAGGCTCTTGGCAGATTCTGCTCGTCCTGCTGATTCTGCTCCTGCTGCTTCTTCTGCTCCTTCGGCTCATCCTGGTCTCTTTGCCACTGCTGTTGGCATAATAAATGTTTTTATTCCCTCGCATGCTCTTTGAGCAGCCACTGCTCCTGCTCCTGCTCCTGGTCGGGCAGTTTCCATTCCAATCCGCTGGCCATGCTCAGCAGATTCAATTAGAGCCGGACTAGCAATTTATGCTTTTGTGCCTGGCCAATGACAATTCAATTAACTGGAAGCAGGATGCTTAAATCGCAAATACAGCGGCGCATTCTACTGCATGCTAAGATCATAACTTGCTTTAGTTAAATAAAATATTATGCTAAAGCGAATCAAATGCGATCATTTTAATGCAGTAATCTTCCACCTATACATATTGGTTTCACTTATAACACCATTCCTTGCCAGGTTCTTTCCACCTCAGAGGGCAATGTGCTTGAGGACGAGAACGCCATCAATATCCTTTCGTCCAGTAAAATCCTGTCGGAGGACATTCAGGAGAAGCAGGTGATCGCCGTGGCCACTGAAATAGAGATCGATGCCGCCCGGCAGCAATACATTCCTGTGTCCAAGCACTCGGCCATCCTGTTCTTCTGCATCAGCGAGTTGGCCAATGTCGATCCCATGTACCAGTACTCGCTATCCTGGTTCCTCAATCTCTTCGTCAACACGATTCTGAAGGCGCCGAAATCCGATCAATTGAGCGAACGTTTGAAGAACCTCAATGATTACTTCACCAAGTCCATCTACATGAATGTGTGTCGCTCCCTTTTCGAGAAGGATAAGTTGGTCATCTCCTTGGTCATGTGCCTGGGCATCCTTGTGTCGCAGGGGCGAGTGGAGAAGGCGGCACTGCTCTTCTTCCTCACGGGAGGCATTGGATACAAGAGTATTCCCCCGAATCCTTTGGGAAGCTGGCTGCCCGATAAATCCTGGGCTTCTGTCTGCAAGGCTGCGGACCTGGAAGGGTAAATTTATATACTACATATGATATTTATAATTAGTGAAATATTCAACATTCGAGAACATTTTTCGGAGTGCAGGCTAATAAATCTTCCTTAATTTCCTGAAACCCAACCCCTTTTCCGCAATAGCCTCAAGAACCTGCCGCAGATGATGGAAACGCATGCGGATGAGTGGCACAGCTTCTACGACGCCAGCAATCCCGACCAGCTGCAGTTGCCGGCACCAACCAACACGGTGAACGACATGTACTTCCTGATCGTCATCAAGGCTCTGCGTCCGGACAAGGTGGTGCCAGCCGTGCGGGTAAGTTGAGCCGCATCCGTAGCCGAAAGCCCGGGGTCCCCGGGGGCACGGCGTGCACATTTAATATCCCCCCGATTTTGTCAGGCTTTCATTACGCGCAACCTGGACCGCTCGTTTGTGGAGCCGCCACCCTTCGATTTGGCTGCCTCGTTCGCGGATAGCTCGCCGAAAATTCCGCTGGTGTTCCTGCTCTCGGCCGGATCGGATCCCATGGCCAGTCTCTTCATGTTCGCCAAACAACGCAACATGTACGACAAGTAAGTTAATTAACGAGAGTGGCTCATATTTCCGTGTCCGTGTCCATGGGTGGGATGATGATGCCGATGCCCATGCCGCTGCCGATGGTGCTGGTTGTGGAGGTGGCGGTGGCTTGTTTTCGATTAAGCGCGACATGTGCGCCTTGTCGATATGTGGCCTCCACGTCGACCTCCTCCTCCGCCTTCATGAATACCCATCTGTGCTCCATCCAGCACTTTAAAGAACTTTATGCTAAGCACATGCCGCCGTCCCACAACAGATTGAAAACCATCTCACTGGGTCAGGGACAGGGTCCGCGAGCGGAGAAGATGATTATGGAGGCCGCCCGCCATGGCCAGTGGGTGGTGCTGCAGAACTGTCACGTCGCCATCAGCTGGATGGGCGACCTGGAGCGCATTTGCAACGACACCACCTTGACGGACGGTGCCAACCACGACTATCGCCTGTGGTGCACCTCCTATCCCAGTGCCGTCTTCCCCGTCTCCGTGCTGCAGAACTCCGTCAAGATGACGAACGAACCGCCCAAGGGGCTCAGGGCTAACATGCATCGCTCCTTCACCTCGGATCCCCTGATGCGGGATAAGTTCTTCACCAATGCCTTCCTGTTCTCGGACAGCGCCAACAAGTGCTGGCTGAGGGGCGTCTTTGCTCTGGTATTCTTCCACGCCGTCGTCCAGGAGAGACGAGAGTTTGGTCCCCTGGGCTGGAACATTCCCTACGAGTTCAACGAGTCGGATTTGAAGTGAGTGATTTTTATAAGAATTATTATACAATTATTATTTTCATTAATGTAAATCTCTGCAGAATTTCCCTGCTGCAGTTGAAGATGTTCATCAACCAGAGTCAGAGTATTCCCTTCCGCGGTCACGTGTATTTGACGGGAGAGTGCAACTACGGAGGTCGAGTCACGGACGACAAGGATCGTCGTTTGATATTATCCCTGCTGAACATGATATATAATCCCAATACCATCGAAGAGGATAAGTTCGTTAACCAACTCAGCATAGCAGAGCAATGCTAACATATTTATTTATCCAGCTATGCCCTGTCCCAATCCGGAAACTATCGGGTGCCCATGAGTCCCACTCGCTTGAATTCCATAGAGTATGTGTCCAGTTTCCCATTGAGTCCGCATCCCGAGGTCTACGGACTGCACGAAAATGCGGATATCAACCGAAACGTCAAGGAAACCAATGCCGTAGGTCAACTTGAGAACTAATATCACAATAAATACCATTTAACTTTTTTGACAATAGATACCATTTAACTTTTTGGACAATAAATAGCACTTAACTTTTTCGACAGCTCATCAGCGGCGTGTTGCTGACCCAGACCGACTTGATGGCCTCCGTGAAGGCGAGTTCCTCCGGCGGCGCCAAGGCGGACCCGGCCATAGCCATCTGCAAGGAGGTATTGAGGCAACTGCCGGATGAGTTCAACATTGACGAGGTATCCAAGACGTATCCCGTGATCTACACCAATTCGATGAACACCGTGCTGCGTCAGGAGCTGATTCGCTTCAATCGCCTGCTCTCCTATATCCGGAAGAGCCTTGTCAACGTGGGCAAGGCCGTGGTGGGTCAGATTGCCATGATTCCCGAGCTGGAGCGAACACACGCCTCGATGGTCATTGGCAAGCTGCCGGCGGACTGGCTGAAGAAAAGCTATCCGTCGCTTAAGCCATTGGGCAGCTACGTGAGCGACCTTCTGGCCCGGTGAGTTCTCCAGTTCTCCAGCCTTTTGGTGCAGTCATGTTCGGTGCACTGAAAAAAGCCTTCGTTAGTTTTAGACATTTTCTATAGTTTTGCGAGCCATGGTTACCTTCTATATTTTTTATAGTAAAATTTGTTAGCCCACTGCTTGCTTATCATGTAGTATATATATCTAGATATATTTCTTTGCGATGGGAATAGCTTTCTTTCGCTGTATTCCTAGACATTCGGACAGCCCTCAATGGCATTGTATTGAGCTGAGTTGCCAGTAATGCGCCGCGTGCGCCCTGCTCGCAGTTCTGTTCGTTCCTTTCGTCCTTTGCCTCAATTGTGCAAATATAATAAATGTATACGGCACACACATCCGATGCTCTTCCTCCTGTGGTTGCCACTGCCACTGCCACTGCCATTCATGGCAAAAATCTTATTTGCTTTTGACATCAAAGGACGTTGCTGTTTGTGTGCTCCTGCTCCTGCTCCAGCTTCTGCCAAATGCTTTGTGTGCACTCCCATTCCCATTGCCGTTTTTGCCATTCGCCCAGTGCCATTGTTGTCGCATGTTTAATATTTATTAATAAATTGAAAAATATGATAACTCGTGTCCGCTCGCAGGCTGGCCTTCTTCCAGGATTGGATAGACAACGGCGAACCGATGGTTTACTGGATATCCGGCTTCTACTTCACCCAGTCCTTCATCACGGGCGTTCTGCAGAACTACTCGCGCAAGAATCGCTTCCAAATCGACATGATCCTGATCGAGTTCGCGGTGACCAAGTTCGAGGCCCAAGTCCCTGGCACTCCCGACATAGGAGCCTACATCCGGGTGAGTCTATAAGCCAGCTTATTATGCACCAACAGAACCCTAATAGAATACAAATGAAACGAGTTTATAATCGAAAACATTTCCACACACGCAACAGGAACAAAAAGAGGTCAATGATGAGACCAAGTTTATTCAAGTAAGACTATTTCTAATATATTCATTTCTCGCAATGCATGCTAATTGGAGAGCAGCTAAAAATAGTTTGGCATGCTCCAATATAACCCACATTTTTGTTGTTGACAATAAAATAAAATGGCAGTTGTTATTGATTTTACTGAGATATTTATTATTTGAATGTAGGGCATCTTCATCGAGGGCGCCCGCTGGAATCGCAAGACCAGGGAGGTGGACGAGTCCTTCTCGAAGGTCCTGTTCGACACACTGCCTGTTATCTACCTGCGACCTGTGCTGAAAGCCCTGGAGGATCTACCCCGCTCCACAGCCGGCGCCGAGCCGGAGATCATCTACGACTGTCCCGTTTACAAGACCAGCGAGCGCAGGGGCGTCCTGTCCACCACCGGCCATTCGACCAATTTCGTGATGTATCTGCAGCTGAGGTGCTCCCGGAAGCCCATGCATTGGATTAATCGGGGCACGGCCTGCCTGTGCCAACTGGACGACTGATGATTGGGTGTGCGAGTGGAGCATGGAGCAGGTGGCGATCCCGGATCTGTGCCCGTTTCTGTCTTTTTCGATGGCACAAAGGGGGCCGCCTGTCGTTCCATCTATATGCAGATATGTATTTTGATTTTGTTCCATTTGATTACGCAGCCCAGGAAGCCCCGCAAGCGAACTGTCCTGTTTGTTTTGTTGGGAGCCCGTCTTCCGCATTCGCCGGGGCGCAATGTTGGTGGGCAAGATGGAGGAGGGGCCGTGTCATTTTGATGCTGTAATGCTGATTGCCAGATAAAAATTAAATATGCACAGTAGGATACAGCCTGGCTGGGTATATTTTTTATGTGCACCATTTACAAATGAATAAACGAGAGCATAAAGTCCCGCGAAGGGCTGTGTGAATATATTTGAAATTAAGACCGTTTTTTTCCGCCGTTTCGAGAGACCAGGAAATAAAGTTAATGAAAGAAAGATTTCGGTGTTTCGTGCGCAGTTTAAATCCGAATTACAAGAATTTACACACAACACACACATGGCTCAACAGGATGTAATACACGAACCATTTGAACGCGATTCAGCATTATAAAAAGAACACTCCAATCTATTCTTACAACCCATCTACGTATCAAGCGCTTTTCGCCAGTCAGCCTCGCCACTCGACACTCCCGCCAAGCCAAAGCCATTGCCATGCTCAAGTGGTGCTCCATCATACATTCCCATCGCCGAATCCAGCGGATTCAAATTCCTCCGAGCTATCGACCGCTGTGAGTGGGGGGAGATTGCCCATCCATTTCGGCTTATCCGCGAGATTTATGGCTCGCCTGCCGCTCAATTGGAGCATCTACGCCATTTCGACTTAAAAATATAAATTAAAAATTGGAAAAGTCGTGGCGATCTCTTAAATCATGCCTCTATTAATAGCCGCCAAATGGAGTGTGGCGAGCAAATTGCCGAAAATAGCAACACTCGACACTCGATGGACCATCAAGCGCGTATCAATCGAGATGGCGTATAAATACTTTCGGCCGATCTTGGCCTTAAGCGCTCATCGAGATGCGAGAGGCAAGAACCTCCAAAAAAAATACATTGAAAAGCGGCGACTTCCGCTTGCAATTACCAATGGTAATGGATTGTCACAAATGTATCCGATCTATTCAGGCATGAGGCAGACATAAATCGATGCAAATAATCGAGACAATCGAAGAGCCCTCGACCATTGTTCCATCTGCCTACGAATCTACAAATCTACGAATCTACAAATCTAAAATATCTACCAATCTGCGGACTTCGCCGGCTCGTCTTTGTTTACTTTCGTTTTGTCTTCTGGCAGCTGGCCGCGCTAATCATCTTTTATGGCCTGCCAGGGTTCAATTGATGCTTGAGACACTTTTTGACAATAGCAACTAGACAATCCAAATCTGAGATCGGCCGCCGAAGAAGATGCCATCGATCGATGCGGTAGTTCGCCGCTTGTTAACCGGTTTCCTCTGCGTTCATCGTAGCTCATCTCATATCATCTGATCGCTGAAGCAAGCGCAAAGTGAATGGACATCGGTCAGCCGAGAACTTTTCGCGCAGTTTGTGTATAAATAGTGTCGTTGGGTCTGGTTTGGAAACAGAATCAACTTTGGATTAATCTAGCAGACATCGTCTTGGATCTTCTGGAAAAATGGTTAGTTCTCCGGCAGTCATCCTGCGACCAGGACTAACCCATATCCCCCATATTCGCTCTTTGCCTTGCAGAAATTCTTCGTTATTGCCTTTGCTGTGATCGCAGCTGCCTCGGCGGCCTCCATTGCCACGGATTACCTGCCGCCAGTGGACAACAACCTCGAAGCTGCCTCCGATCTCGTGGAGCTGCCCGCCGAGCAGGGAGTTCTCTCCGACGATGGATACCGCTACAAGACCGTGCGCCGCCTGAAGTTGCGCCACCGTCGTGATGTGAACGAGCTCCCCTCCGGTGAATACCTGCCCCCCGTGGAGGAGTCCGCCTCCGAGGCTGTTGCTGTGGAGACTCCCCTGGCTGATGATGGCTACCGCTACAAGACCGTCCGTCGTGTCATCCGTCGTCGTCGTGATGTCTCCGAGCTCTCCCCCGAATACCTGCCCCCCGTTGAGGAGTCCGCCTCCGAGGCTGTTGCCGTCGAGACTCCCCTGGCTGATGATGGATACCGCTACAAGACTGTCCGCCGTGTGATCCGTCGTCGTCGTGATGTCTCCGAGCTCTCCCCCGAATACCTGCCCCCCGTTGAGGAGTCCGCCTCCGAGGCTGTTGCTGTGGAGACCCCTCTTGCTGATGATGGCTACCGTTACAAGACCGTCCGCCGTGTGATCCGTCGTCGTCGTGATGTCAACGAGCTGCCCTCCGGCGAGTACCTGCCCCCTGTTGAGGAGTCCGCCTCCGAGGCTGTTGCCGTCGAGACTCCCCTGGCTGATGATGGATACCGCTACAAGACCGTCCGCCGTGTGATCCGTCGTCGTCGTGATGTGAATGAGCTGTCCGCCGAATACCTGCCCCCCGTTGAGGAGTCCGCCTCCGAGGCTGTTGCCGTCGAGACTCCCCTGGCTGATGATGGATACCGCTACAAGACCGTCCGTCGTGTGATCCGTCGTCGTCGTGATGTGAATGAGCTGTCCGCTGAGTACCTGCCCCCTGTGGAGGAGTCCGCCTCCGAGGCTGTTGCTGTTGAGACTCCTCTGGCTGATGATGGCTACCGCTACAAGACCGTCCGTCGTGTCATCCGTCGTCGTCGTGATGTCTCCGAGCTCTCCCCCGAATACCTGCCCCCCGTTGAGGAGTCCGCCTCCGAGGCTGTTGCCGTCGAGACTCCCCTGGCTGATGATGGATACCGCTACAAGACTGTCCGCCGTGTGATCCGTCGTCGTCGTGATGTTTCCGAACTGTCCCCTGAGTACCTGCCCCCTGTGGAGGAATCCGCTTCCGAGGCTGTTGCTGTGGAGACTCCCCTGGCTGATGATGGCTACCGTTACAAGACCGTCCGTCGTGTGATCCGTCGTCGTCGTGATGTCTCTGAGCTGCCCTCCGGCGAGTACCTGCCCCCCGTGGAGGAGGCCGCCTCTGCCATCATTGATGTGCCCGCCGAGCAGACCGTCCTGGCCAGCGATGGCTACCGCTACAAGACCGTCCGCCGTCTGAAGCTCCGTCGCCACTAAGCCGCCGATTGTGCCAACTCCCACCGCAGCATTTGAGATTATCGAGGATGCTTTTCCAGAAGAAGTCCTGACTTTGAAAGTCTCAGAGTGAAACTAACAATAAGTCGAGCGTATTAGTCAATTTGAATCCACTATGAACAACCCGAGTACAAACCCGAACTAACGATAATAAACATTTTTAAAACAAAAATCCTACAACTCTTTTTCTACCACTATTTCCTTTTCTGAGCAAGATTTTGTTGAGAATTTCAAATGAGAACCCCATTTGAATATACCAGTCTGAAATCATACACATTACTTAAAATTATAAATAAAAACAATAGTATCTTTCTAAACAAGATGCCATGGATTGACATAAAGTCAAAGCAGATAGCAACAGCAGATGGCTTTCAGTTTAGATTGAGAAAAGATTTTATAAAAATATTGGTTAAAGTGGGCGATAAATAGAACAAACTCGTTTCTGGAGATCGAACAACTTTTATTTTAACACATGCTGAAGTGAATAATAGAATTCATACAATATGTGCACACGTATACAACGTATTGTGTAAGGACTCAACGGATTTAGCAGCTTACCTAGTTGAATATTTTAACATTGTGTGGAACTTACATAAAACTATATTTTTTGCAGTGCTGATGACCTCAGGTGTAATATATACCGAGAGAAAAAGAGAGCCATCTAATCTTATCAATGAAAGATAAGGTGCTTTGCGATAAGATACTACCACCTGCCGACGAATGCAATCACGCACAGGTTTTTAGTTCCACTTTGGAGTCGACGACGTGCGCGTTACAAACTTGGCTAACAGCTAACAGCTAAAAGCGAACATAAGTTTTTCGAACGTACGAACGAAAACGACGGAAATGAAGTTGGCTAAGAAGTGCTCCACCTACTTGCTGATATGCCTGGGTAAAGTTCTGCATGCTCGTTCGAATCTGCCGAGTTTTGAGTGCCAACCAGAGATACGCAGCACATCTGCGAGATACTTTTTGGTGCAAGTGTGTGGACGGAGTATTGTGCATGTGTTGTGAGACTGTGCCGCATTAAGATGCATCCGTAGGATCCCGTAGGTGTGGGGTTTTAATAACCCAACTTCAGCAATTGGAGACTCTAACGATGAGTAACTGGGCCAAGTGTGCGTCACACAATCGGCCACAGGAAAACTCTACAAAAATGTGTGCTTATCAGTGCGATTCAGATAAGCACTGTTTACTCATTGTTGCCCCATCACTTGGAGTGTTTTAACTTTAGGGCGTGGTGAATCAGTGAGCTTAGAGGGAAATCTCTTCGGATTCAATGGTTTTCCAAATTAAACAAATGATTTAGTTGATGGGGAGTAAATGCGAAATCATTTCCATTGATTTCATGCAATTTTTATTAGGCCAAAAGTCCAGTACGCTAAAACCGGAAGTGGCATAAGCTCGGTAATTAATACGCATATAAATTATGAAATTATGAAATATGTTAAACAAAAAAGTGGATGAAAACAATTAATATTGGTTAGCGACTGGCCAACGAAAATCGGTCGCACTCTTAGCCACATACATTTGGCGGATTGGTTTTTGTCAAAAGCCCGTCTCCATGAATCACCGCCTAATCGAATAGAGGGGAAATCTATACTGCGCTTTCCATATCGACAAGCAAATCCATTTAATATTTCATGCGCAAAATATGCCGAATGAGCTGAACCAAAACAAACAGACGAACGAGCACGGGCACACACATAAAATATTATTGATTAAAAACACATTTTGATAATTTTACGTGAAATCGACTCTGACATCCGCAATGAAACAATGGGGAAGGAATATGCCAGCTCACATTTATCATCGAAGTCTCGGCGCGCGCGCGCTTTTTTTTTTTCAATCAGAATCCAGCGTTTTTTGTTGATTTTGGTTTGGCTCTGTTGTTAAACATTTTCTTAACGATTAATTGTTAGTATCTTAACAAGTCTTTTGGGCAGCTGAAGATCTATATGATGAATGGTCTTGCTGCGATTTCAATGAGTTCCGTTTGGCTTGGGGTTGATGGATGCTTCAAAGCCAATGCCGCAATCTCAGCGCGCCACCTTCGACCACACGCCGCGTGATCATTGAAATCGTTGAAAAAAAGTTGCTGATGTGTGTTCTGCGCCTCGGACAAATCACTCCAATCACTACTCAAGTGCCCCCATGTCTAATTAATATTTTTTACGTATTTTCTATCCCATTTTGCAGTACTGCTGGCCTGCTGTCTGCAGGAATCGGAGGCCACGCGACGTGTGAACCGCGGACGACGCACCCTTACCCGCCGATACTTCAGTAAGTGATGGCGTATAAGTGATTGATTTTGGGAACATTGCTCATCCGCCTCGTTTCTTGCAGCTGGCCTGGCCATTCCCGGATGGGCACTCATCGTGTGCGTAGCGCTGGCTGAGCTGCTGGTTGGCGGAGCCCTCTACTTCATCCTGAAGAAGGTGATCCTGGACAAGGAACCAGATCAGACGGCTGCCTCCTACACGCCCGCCCAGACGCATGCCACGGCCACGCCCTACACTCCCGCCCAGACCCACGATCCGGCCACAGCCACAACCACAACCTATACTCCTGCCCAGACCCATGAGACGGCCAATGTGACACCCACGCCCACGCACGCCACCGCCATTGTCTAAGGAGCTGAGTTTCTGATGGAAGTGACCACCTTGAGTTCATAACCCCTTCCAAATCAGTTCAAATTCCACCATTAAGTAGCTTTATTGTCATTTAATCGAAACACATATAGAACTTGTGCCCTTTGTTTGCCTTCATTTTCGAATAAAATAACTTGCCGCTTGTCTGGCGCCAAACTAGACTAGCTTCACATTTGTACGGCTGAACGGTTTTTAACACGATACACGCTGGCTTTTAACATTTTATTGCACCGGCTACGCGGCCCAATATCCGCCCAAGAGCGATCCAGTTTGCCTATTCATTGTCTGCATCTCAAGCAAAGCTAATTTATTTCTAATTAAATTAAACTGGTTTTCATAATTGGCCCTTTGTAAAGCCTATGCCACGGCTGACCATTATTGCGATCATCAGACTTGTAGCAAAAGTAAGGCATACTTTTGGGGCTGCAGAAGTGCTAGCTATTTTCAAGCTAGACTATCTGGGCTGTATATTTTTATAAAGCTGAGATCCAATAAAGTATTTCAAAGGGTCTAGATTATTAGAGTGCCTAGAATGCATTTGATTATCCCGCTCTTGAGCGAAACATTCTACTGCAGTTTCGGGAGTGGAGCTGTCCTCGCTTTGAGTTCCCATCTTGCAGCTTGTATCTGAGGCTATATCGCTAACTGATTACGGCGCCACTTGGGATGCGGCGGCCACTTGATGCCGCTTCCTCGTTTCGCCGCTGACAAATCGAAATTTATTATAAACGCAATTGAAAAATCCCCAGTGCGGCACTTGAGCTGCACATCTAAGCTGCTACACAAAGCAGATCCCGGGGTATCTCGGGCCAAGTCAAGGGCCCACCAGCCAAGTAGCTGTAAATGCCAACAATTGGCGCAACCGAAAGCTTTTCCGAGGCAACGCGCCGGGGACGAGGGGTTTTGGTAGCCCAGCCAAAGCGGATTCCAAAATTGACACAAAACAGACAAAAAGCGAAATCGCTTAGGCGCAACCACCCGCAACCGAGGAGCCTGTCCAACCATCGCCACAGCCAACCATCCCATTTCAAGTCGATCCCCTCTCTCAGATACGAGTGCAGCGGCAGCCAAAAATTGTGCAACTGGAGCGACTCTGAAATGCTGCACTTGGAAAATATCTTTGAGTTGTTTAATACATGAACAAATGTATAAACTTTGCAGGTTTTGTATTAAGATGGAAATAAAACATAAAATTTGGTTTAATATTTAATAGGCCTACATTTAAATTAATATATATTTATGAAAATATTTTAAGACATTGGAAATTAGAAAATCTTTTCTAAGAATTTTCTAGAATATAGTACTCGAAAATATTTGTCTCTGATTTTTTCGTAGTGCTTGACAGCCAGCAAGGATTCCTCACTAGATACTGGCGCTTTCGCAGGAAAGCCACACAAAATAGTCCTGCATAGTGGCCATGTTCCGAAAGGACTTTCGTCCCGAATGGGAATGCAAACACGGTGCATGTGCCCAGTGAGCGGCACTCCTGCACAATTGTTGTGGGTCAGCTGGAGCAGCAGGAGGAACAGTAGCCGGAGGTCCTTGGACGAACAGGAATCCCGGCAGTTGCACCACTCTGGGCACTTGACCGGGTTTATGCGAGTGTTTGTGGGGTGTTAAAGTTTATCAACATATCGTCAACGTGGCTGGGCTCTTGTTGTCTGACAACAGTGGCTCATATTTATTTATGGCTCAGCCGGCACCCGGCACCGGGCACTCGGGGCCAAATGCGTTCTTCCACATGACCCAGACTGGCCGCAACCCAAACGGCTGGAGGAGCACTTGTGGCCGGAGCTCGGACGCAATCCTGACAGTTTGGCAGCCGCTTCGCAGTTTTATGGTATTTTTCTGCCGCTCTGGAGCGTCGTTTTTCTGGGATTTAGACATGTACACTTGTTGTAAACAACAACCTTAACAAGGGTTTGCCAGGACACTCATAAGCATTCATTGGAAATCCTTTTCGATTTATTTGCGTATTCAAACGGAAACATTTAAAGTGATTGCGGATGCAAATTTCCCTTTACAAGTAGGCAGCACGAAATCGCTCTGATGTGCGACCCATCCTTTCAACACCCCCACCCCCCCTGGATGCTTTTCCTTTCTTTCGGTTGCCTGCTTTCTTTGCTTTCACTCTGCTGCTGCTGCTTTCTTTCTTTGCCAAAGTGTGCGTGTGTGTGGATTTTCAAGATCTGAGCGCGTGCCTGGCAACATTTGTGGTTGCCAAACTTCACACATTTTCTTAGGTGGGCTCTGCCTCTGCCTCCGCCTTACCTTTTTTATTGTTGCCAGCGCCATGAGAATTTCAATTTTCACACAGGTGCGCTTGTGTTTGTTGAAAAAATAAATATCAATCATACGCCCCAGTGGCCTCTCTGAGTTTCGGCCCCCACTAGCCGCCTTTATGAGTTCAGTTTAATTTGATATGGATATTTGCTTAAGCAATTAGAGGTATACACTCCAGACTCTCAACTTCAACTAGAACAACAGAAAATGTTGTAATTTGGTTTTAGCTGCAAGCGAATGTTCTTTGGCGTTGGTTGAGCATCATTCCCATCAATTGTTAAAAGTTGTTTTTTTTTGCCAAATGATCGCCTGCTTTCTTCTTATTATAATGCATTTTATTTTACAAAAATTAAGTTCAAAACAAACTTACCATCTGATCTGGAGCCATTTCAAACATACTGAACTGGAAGCTTTTGGCACTGTTGTGCGACCTGGTACGCTTTTATACGCCCATAAAGTTCGCACTAAACCACTAAAAAAGACTGTTAATCGGTTGAAATTGCTTGAACAAACCGAAAAATGCCGAATAAAGGGGCTCATCAATGAGTGGCGATCTGCTATAGAGTCAGCTGCTCCACTTGAGCCGTTATTTATTTTACGACCGATCATTTCGACTGTCATCATGTTAATTACTCTCAGGCAAACAACCTCTCTCAGTATGTGGGATTAATTGGTATATAGACAGTTCCCAACCCGAATCGGTTTTGTTGACACATGCTCACACTTTCGACAATTGCCACTTGACCACCAGCACTGAGATTGCGGCTTATCGGTCAACGGGAAAACCCTCTAAGTGGCTAAAGCGATTTGCCCAGAGTCAATAACAACACTTTAAATGGGAGAATTCGTTAAAGTTTTAGCCACTTTCACCTTCCAAGCCATGACGTTTATGCAAATCGTCCGGCTGCAACAACTGTAAAATGCAGTCTAAGGATAAATTTCTAACGAATTACCAATCAATTGACCAACGAAACAAACAAAACAACCGAACCGAACCGCACCGAACTGAAGCCGGACTTTTGGGTGGGGAGACCGCAAAAGAGGTCTGGACTGGCTTGTAAAACGATTTGGAATTGAAATTGCACTGCAACTGAAACAAAACAAAAACAAAAACAATTTAAATATAATGGAACCACGACGACTTGGTCTCCAGAGGGGCGCTGTAAATAATTCAGCAAGAGCCGAGGCAGCGGCGACTGCAAATTAAATCAAATAGTTATATCATGCCAGTAAATCGCTGTGGATATCGCACATACGCCCCGTTGACCGCAGACGCGACTCGCAGCTACTTACACGCCGCGCTCATCGCTCCGGGCATCAGTGCGCGCCCAGTGCTCAGCCGCAGCAGATCGTGAATGTGAACGGATATATATAACATATATATCTAAACAGTTGGCCAGTGTGCATCCCCATGTCTGGGAGATAGAGCGGAAAAGCGCACAAATATTTGCACATCGCAAAAGGGGCAAAAGACCTCCTGTTCCCATACACGTGCTGCATCGTCTGTGGCCGGGATCTGAAAAGCAAAAACTCCGACTCCGACTCCGTCTCTGCTTTTTACTCGAACTCCAATCAGGAGCCGTTCCGTCTAGTTTTTTTCGTATTTTTTGCCCGAGCTCCACCACCTTCATCCTGCCACCATGCATACGCCAGCTGCCAAAGTGTCGGGCTACGTCGTCCTGATGATTGTGCAAATAATCTTCCTGGTTCTATTCTGGCTGTTCGTGCGTTACGAAAAGACGCTGCTGCCCCCGGCAATCGACGCCGAAGACGCTGGATCAGCAAACGAACACGTTTTCAAATATCCGCGTGAGTAGCTGGGATTTTGCCCCCATCCTTTTGCTTTTCTTGGGAACAAGGACTTCCGTTTATAAGCCTCTAAAATGAACCATAAATGGCATGGCCAAATAGAGTACGATTTAATATTTTATTATTATTAATAGAAGTTAGCGAGTAAAAACGAATATTTGTTAGGTGTTTTTTTACACAAGAAATGATTTATTGGTGACTAAAGCAAGTCCTTTCTGCCTTCTATATTGGTTATTTCACATTTAATGCTATAAACATTAGTTTTAAGCAAATCAAGAAGTTTCAGACACGCCCAGCTTATCAAAGCTTTTCCACATTAACCAAAAATTAGCGAAAAAGTTTGCAGAAATCATTTATACAAAGTTTTTTTATAATCAAATTATTATTTATATTTTTGTTGGTTAATTAGTCCGCTTTGTGTAATAAAAGTCACTAAAAGTAAATATGCATGGCAACAGCGCAAACATTTCGCACTGACAAATCAAATAAAATAGTTTTCTGCATGCAGTGGAATTAATTTACACGGGACCCCTAAAAAGTGCACCTCTTGTGTGCGGAAACTTGTTATATATTTTTAGATTCACCCCTCCAAAACAAAAGCAATCGTGCAAAAATATCACATCTGGTATTTGTATAAATTTATATTATT
The DNA here is from genome assembly GCF_016746235.2 of Drosophila teissieri. Lineage (NCBI taxonomy): Eukaryota > Metazoa > Arthropoda > Insecta > Diptera > Drosophilidae > Drosophila > Drosophila teissieri. The sequence continues at coordinate 5,895,358 of NC_053031.1, read as the reverse complement.
GCTATATTATTGTGGCTTTATTTGTTTAAAGTTGTGTGCAACAAAAGTCGCTTCAGTAAACGCTTGTGGCGTACTCGTAGTTCGCAATGTATATTACAACTCTATAAAAAAAATATATAAAGTGGCTATTTTGAGATTCGCAGAAAATTAGTCGGAAATGTCACGCATTTTATTTTTGAACTCGTAAACTATTTTCACTCTTGATTAATTAGCCACGTAGGGCTAATGAAATACAATAGACAAAGGGGACTTGGCAACAGCTTGAATGTGTGACATGCTATATTTTTATGGCAATGACGCATACGAAATGTATCAATTGAAAATTTATTAATCTGTAAACAAATACTTTTGATCTTTAATTAATAGTAGTAAACATGATCCGAAAATAGATCGGTAACGCAAGAAAGAATTACTTAAACTGGAATTGCGCAAAAGATATTCACTGATATAAAAGTAACTTAAATAGGAAAACTACAATACAGGGAAATTCGATGGGTAATGAACAGAAACAATTAAGAGGACCCCAAGTCGAAGCTCTAAATCAAATCCCACATAAAGCTATTACCCATGCTAACCGAAATATAAATGTATGTCCTAGTCCTTTGCCATGGCGATGGGACGAGAAGATGTTGGGACGAGGATTCCGAGTCCTGGCATTGTTTGCCAAGTGTTGGCGGGTCATAAATAAATGAAGTTCTTTTTCGCACAGTCTCCGCAGTCTTTTGGGTCCCGTGGCACCAATTCCATTAATTACTTCTGCCATAGAACAGGGTACATTGTGCCAAACCGAACCGAAACGTTACGACGAACAGAACCGAAACGAACAATGGACACACACACACACGCGCACAGATGAATAATTAAAGTCATTAATTTCAATTTATGCAAATGCGTCTGTAAACAACTTGTTGCAATTCATAATAAATAAATTAAACCGTATTTCACACTAATTGCACCCGCGTGGACACACATACGCACACAGGGGATATTTGTGCGGTGGTGTTGGTGTTGCTGTTGGTGCTGTAATAGTGGGCGGCAGTGGGCGGGGCGTGTCCAGCATTGCGTCTTGGTACCCTGGTACCCTGGTGACATCAATCTCAATGCAATTGACTTTTGGCAGCAGACAATTGGGCGGTTAATTGAAACGACTTGACTCCATTAATTGGCATCCCAGCTGGCCCAGACAATGGTCATCCTGAAACCACTTGGCCGACTAACAGCTGCTCCCGTTTCCCCGCAGAGTTCCAGGACATCCAGGTGATGATCTTCATTGGCTTCGGCTTCCTAATGACCTTCCTGCGCAAGTACGGCTACAGTGCCACCGGATTTACACTGTTCATGGCTGCTCTAGTGGTGCAGTGGGCTGTGCTCATGAAGGGCTTCCTCCACATGGAGGGCGGCAAGATCAGGTGAGTTGCTGGCCTGGCCAACATTCATTTATTAATTGCTCGACTTCGGGTCCAAAGTCAAGCTGACAGGCCAGAAAGCAAATAAGTTTGCGATGTCAAATGAAGAGAAATGCCCCCAAGCTTAAAATGAATTCAGGCAATTACTTTAAATGAAGAAGTCAACCTGAGGAGGCGGGGCTTGGGGTGGAGTCTTCTACTTATGCTAAGTGAAATGGGCAGCAATCCCAAGTCAAACAGCAAACAAAAGTACAAGAAGCTGACAGTCAAATGTACTGGAAAAATGCTATAAAACATTTTCCATTAGAATGTGTGGCAAAACATATAAAATACTTAATATTAATATTTAAAAACCATTTTTAAGGAATGAAGAAATGGTTTACATTTTGCATTTGAATGTGTTGCAAAACATATAAAATACCTAATATTAGTATTTAAAAACCATGTTTTGGGAATAAAGAAATGGTTTTAAATACATAAATACTTTTAGTTTTGAAACTACAATTATCCTTTTAGAGATGTCAGTGCTTTTTATTACAGGATTAGGATTATATTTGTCAAACATTTCCGGAAATCTTTAATTCCTCTGAAATTTCTCTGTGTAAATATATAAACTGTTTTGTAATGCATTATAATGTATTCCATTTCTTTGTAAAGCGCTCGCCATTTTTTATGCGTCCCCAGTAGCACTTCCTGTTTATCGTATTCCTCCTCCATTTTGCGTCCACAGCCTCTCCCTGGAGAACATCATTGATGCGGATATTGCCGCCGCCGTGCCCCTGATTAGCATGGGCGCCCTGCTCGGCAGGACCACGCCCATCCAACTCCTGTGCATGTCCATCTTCGAGGTGGCTCTTTTCGCCGCCAACGAGTACCTGGCTCTTCATGTGTTCAGTGTGAGTATTATACTGCGTAGCTAAAACTCTCCCAATATTTGCTTTGTAAACTATATAAAATAATTAATATATATTATTATAATGTTATATTTTTTCTGTTAGATCTGCGACTGCGGCGGCTCCATCACTGTCCACGCCTTTGGAGCCTACTTTGGTCTGGCTGTGGCTCTGATGCTGCGACCCACCAGCGACCAGAACGAAGCGGGAAAGCTAGAGGGCGCCAGCTACACGTCGGACATCTTCGCCATGATCGGCACCACCTTCCTGTGGGTGTACTGGCCCAGCTTCAACTCCGTCTTGGCCGAGGGAGCCGGCGGCGAGCGGGCCATTTTGAACACGTTCCTGTCATTAGCCGCGGCAACAGGTGAGTCACGTGCCCCGGCAATTAGCTGGCTCGAGTGGAGGGCAGCTGGAGGACATTCCTTTCGCCTGTTCAGCGCAGTCCATCTCCCATCTCTGGACATACATCTTCCGGCCATCTTCGCCCACTCGCACATACATATCTTCACGCTCTGCTGGCTCTTCTCAGGCCTTGTTAATTATAATGTTGGCGGGCCTATTAGCACAGAGCACCCAATGAAATTGAAAAAGGATCCCAGGCAACTTCGTGCACATCCCAACGCTCTGTAGTCCTGTAGGTCCTTGTGCATGCGCCTCACAAACTAATTAAATGTCAAATAGTTTCGTTAACACATTTGAAAATTTATTTTGAGCACGTAGCGCACATAAAAACGAACCAGCCTGTCCGGCATTTGCTTAGTCTGATGGGTGGGTCAGTAGTCGCCGGCAAATCCCATTCAGATCCCGTCTGTCCAGGTCCTGGTCCTAGTCCTGGTCCAGGTCCAGTCCAGTTCAGGCGTATATAGAAAATGTGCTAAAAGCAGCAGCCCCTGGTTGACTCGCTCGGTTAATGTAAATAACAAAACACAAATTAAATGTATACAAAGGACGCCCGGCAGCAACAACAAGCGCCGTAATAATAGTACGGCCAGCAGCTGAGATAAGCCAACTAGGAATGGGCGACACTTGGCTAACTGTGGCCGGAGTCTCGCCCGGTTTCAGCTCTGCTTCTCCTGGCCATGGCATTAAAGCCCCCACGTTACAGCGATGGAGCTAACACCTAACCGGGGGATACGAGTCAGCAGAAGTTGCACGATGTGCAGACAAAAACTCAAATTCCCTGCAAAATGCCTTACAAATAATATTTCTTTTTTCCCCATATTGAAATCGAATGTTCGGGACTGGAATTTAATTTTTCTGGTTCAAGCAATGTACTGAAATATTCCATTTAATTTTATTGCAGTCAAGGTGGCCATATATATTTGCAATTAATACCAAATTCATTTGATTTGCTTTCCGAATCAAATATTTCTATCATAAAAATAAATTATTTCCCTAGTTCATTTCATGTAAACAATTACAAACAGAACTCCCATGCTAAATATACTTCTGTCAAGATTCATTAAAGAACACTTGACTCTGTTTTTTCGAATTTTTAGTTGGCCAAATTGGAATTCGAGCACATAAAGTATAAATGAATCAAGAGTATCACTTGTTAGCATTTAATTTTGATTTCTTTGCTCTGCGTGAAAGTGCTCTGCGAGAGTACATCTTAATTTGCGTTCAAAATTCCCGTCTCAATAAAGTGCATATTCAAATTTAGTTGCAATTCATATCCGACCAGAGAAAACTTAATCAATGCATTCCAATCTGAGCAGCAGAATGAGCTAGCCCATCCCATAAATAGACCTCGTAGAGTATCCTTTCGGTGGGAAACGAGGGAAAAAGTGGGATTCTGGGCGGGCGTTTTATGCGGAAGGATGTGCGATTAGTTGAGTCAACGTGCGGCTCCGTCCGTTGCAGTGGCCTAGACCCCGCTCCCACTCCAGTTCCCGCATGTCCTGCCCAGAGTGTCCTTGTCCATTCGGTGGACAAGCCGGTTGCTTGGCTCACTAGTTGTTGCCTTAATTAAACTAAAGCTGGGGTTCGGTTCAATGCTGAAATTAGAGGCGGTCTGGTGGGTGTGGCAGACGGTCGTAGTCCTTTGGTCGGCTATGCGGGCGAACTGGACATGCATGGTCTGGCCAGCAGGATTGGTTTTGGGCGGAGCAGCAGTGGGAGCAGCAGTAGGAGCAGGACCGAGGGGGGTTTGGGGGTCAGACGACGCCATTTGGTGTCCGAATGTGGCGCCAACAGCAAAAATACGCCCCCGTTGTTGTTTTCACACCAGGCACAAAATGAGCCGGAGCGCCGTCTGGACCTTCGCATCCAAAAGCACAGAGAAAAATTAAATGACAGAGGTATTTAATAACGAAATATTTAAAAATTAAAAAATACCTAATCCAGTTGCACGTTCGATATCTAAAAGACCACAATTAGCTACCAGTACAAACACGAGAAGTTTCAAAAGTCTTTAATGCGGACTACTTTAATTTCCTGCCGTGTGCTTTGAGTTTGGACCTGGTCAATAGGGTGGGCTTATCCAGGGACGCAGGAGGGGGGGGAATCTGCCCGCATTGGCCAAGAACGCTAAGCACAAAACACATTTTACAGTCGCAAGTGACACCATTGGCGTTAATTTAAATTGTTTAATGTTCGGGCTGGAGAGAAAAGCAGGGCAAAAACAAAAGCAACGCCAGCTGATGTCCTGAATCTCGGATGCCGTTGGCCTGGCTTTGGTTTACAGCTCGAGCAGGACAAACAGGGCGACCAGGACGACCAGGACGACTATGAGGACCGGCTGTAAAAAAGCTGTTTAATTGATTTTTAAGCCAGAATTTGCTGTTCCTCGTTGTTTTGCGTCGCCCGGACAACGTCAAAAGCTGTTTTGAAATTGTTGCGGTTAAATGCCCCTTCCACAATCCCGACTCGCTCAGCCCGTCGGCTGAGATTTGCCTTACTTATTTGCAGTGGCCAACCGACGCCAGGCCCCAAACTAATTTATGCAAATTATTATGGCTGCAACATATGCTCCGCCATAAAATGGAGATTTTTAAGTATTTAGTGTTATTCAGTCGAGATTTATGCTGGCTGACGGCCATAAACTGAAGCGTCCTTGTTGTGCTGTGTCCTGTGGCCATCGGAAAAGCGGAAAAGCGACAAAGGCGACAAAGTAGGGGGCAGAACCAGGGAAATCCAATGGGATCTTTCCACTGTCGTGTTTACATTTTTATTAGTTTTGTGTTTATTACCAAAGTGTGGTTTCCTCGTTGTTGTTGGCTTGGGTTGGCTGTGTCATTCCTGCTGCTCCAGTGATTAGCGAGAGCTGCTTGTGGGTCTTAGGGAAACTAAACAGGAGGGTTTATGAATGCAAAGGATTTGCTCCTGCAACCCAGTTTGCGTAGCAGAGAGACTGCAACTGAGTAAACAGCAATGGGTGTTTACCTATTCAACAGGTCGTATACGTGATTTTTCCGTTTTATGTCTCGTTTGCGATGGATTGAAAACAAGTAAACTAAAGGGTGCTCAAAGAGCTGTTTCTTACTTAATAGTGTTTCATAGGGTTCTCAAGTTAAATTAGTTGTCTTTTTATAAAATTCATTTGTAATATTTATATTTTGCAACTAATAATAAGTTTTCTGCCAGAGGTACTTCAACCCCACTCTATTCATTACGCACCATGAAAGGCAACTTTCAGCAATTCATTGCCCTCTAATGAACTGAACCAGAGTCTCTTTCAAAAATGCATTAAAATCATGTAATTAAGCCGGGCCATTCGAAGTCCGTGCGCTGCATTCAATCTGCCTGCAACCATAAATGCGAGCCACAGCCTCCCTCCGTGCTATTTTCTTTTTTTTGTGTTAGCCACATTCAACTGTTTTTGGGCCATCTTCCGAACCCGTAACCCCTAACCCGTAACCCATAACCCGTTGGTATTTTGCAGTGACCACCTTCGTTGTATCCGCGCTTGTCAGCCACGAGAATAAATTGGACATGGTGCACGTGCAGAACTCGACCCTCGCCGGCGGAGTTGCCGTGGGCACAGTGTGCAACTTGCTGCTGGGAGCCCACGGAGCTGTCTTAATTGGCATTATCGCCGGCACGGTCTCGGTGCTCGGCTATCGCTATTTAACAGTAAGTTCGCCACGCTGAAACTGAACACAGCACACTCGCACTCACACACAGAAAATATAAAAAAAAAGAAAAAACTTGAAAGGGGAAAACCCAAATAGGCTGCCATACACCAGCATACAGCCCATTCAAATCGCGTACCTGGAACCAAAACTAGCTAGCGGTGGCTTCGCTTTAATTAGTGCGCCTAGGAAAAATGCGACGCTAATGAGTAAAGTTTGTTGCCCGCCGGTCAGCCACAGCCGGAGCTGGAACTGGAGCCGGAGCCGGATTCCTCCGGACTTCATCCCGGATTCCGGCGTACTTCCATTTGCATTATGGCCACGCAGCTGCACCGAATTCCGTGGAGCAGTAAATAAATTTGCAGTTTTCAAGTGACACACTGACTGCCCGCCATGTTTCACTTTTATCACAATTTACAATTCACAATTTAATTCAGACACCGGCCATTAGTTATTTCAACTTTAGGAAATACAACCTGTTATCAAAACTGTTGAGAGTTTAAGGAAATTTAATTGCTTTCTGTCTTGAAGTGTGTAGAAAAGTTGAAGTCGAAAGTTGAGGAGGATTTACAACCAAAAAAACATATAAATAACTTTCTTAAATATTTTAAAGTTGATGATAAATCTAGAAAGTAACTAAGGGTATTATAGATCCACTTAAACATTTTGGTATATCTTCATATAGGCTTTCTTGTAATTATTTAAATTTATTAAGAGCAAAGAAAAATGGTTAGATAGGGAATCTATTTATTTAGCATTTATTCTGTTCTCCTTTGGTACTATTCATCCTTTGTTTTGGCTTCTAGACCTGAATGACGGCCCATCTAAGGGTGCACGACACCTTAATTAATATATTTATTTATTTTTGGTTGTATGCAATATGTGTATCAACAATATTAATCCTCTGTTCTGGCTTCCAGCCCTGGATGACGGCCAATCTGAGGCTGCACGACACCTGTGGCGTGCACAACCTGCACGGAATGCCGGCCCTGATTTCTGCCATTGCGTCGGCCATTTACGCCTCGATGGTCACCGTGGGCGAGTACCAATCCGAGCTGCAGGACATTTTCCCGGCCATGGTGGGCGCCAACGGAACCGAGACCAAAATCATGGGCGTGAGTATCGCTGGCCGGCATCTGTGCACCGACGGGTGTTAATACCTTTCGGACTCGTTTCCCGCTTTCCATTTTCCGTTTTCCGCAGGGTCTTGGCCGGAATGCCACTTCGCAGGCGGGCTACCAATTGTTTGGCATTGCTGTCACACTGCTCATTGCCATCGGCGGTGGCATTTTGACAGGTATTATAACAAAAATGATCCCTGAAATTTAAAACTAACTCTTAACTGCAAAAAACAGGTGCCGTTTTGAAGTTCAGCAACTTCCGGAACCTGAAGAAGGACGAACACCACCAGGACGAGCACTACTGGGAGGTTCCGGCTGCCGAGAACAAGGAGGAATAGTTAAGTGTTGTGCCTGCCAGATTGATCACAGTTCACGCGCCTCGAATGTGCCTTGTCTAACTACTTGCGACTACTTTACTATAATTATTATCTTATATACATTAAATGCACGCAACGCCATTGTGCCTGTCCCCACATCCGAAATCAAAGTTTGCCAAATTGTCTGCCATTTTCGTTTGCCCCGCTTTGCATTCGCAATTCGCTGATTTGATTTGCCGCCTTTTTTGCAGTGAACTAGAAAAAGTTGACGAGCTTTTGCTGTAAGCCAAGTAAGCCAAAAATAATGCCAAACGAAAACACCAAAACACCCAGACAAATGAAATGCACCAATGAACAGAGAGTGCCCAGGACAATCCTTTAGTTGCGTTGTCCTTGTCTGCTTCGCTTAATTTCTGTAGACATTTGTCGCATTTAATTAAAAACTCCAACAATTTACACATTTAATTAGCGTCGAGCACCAAAAAACAGTAATGCCAAAATAAAAAGCAACAAAAACGAAAACAAAAAAAAGTATTAGCAATAAAAATATTTTAAATGTGACACTCTCCTCCAACTCTTTTGTACGATTCGCATGCCGGGCGCAATTTTTAATGGAATTAAAATCATACACATAAAATCCAACAACGAATGAATGTGAATGCGAATGTTGGCGCAAAAAGTTTAAATATGCTCGCCAAACTTTTGGATGACGATGCCGCCGCCACCAACTCGAATTCCCAGTCTGCCGCCAACTTTAATTGGCGCCCATTTCTGTTGCGCAACTGGAATGCAATTGTCCCTGCCAACAATTTGTATGTGCGCGGAGCTCTGCACTAGGAGGCAGCTCTGTCCTCTGCACTCCGCTAATTAAGTGGCCCACGACAAAGTGCCGGCTAATTAGGCGACTTTTGGCCAAGACACCAGGACCAGGACCTCCACCGTCTACAGTCTCCCCTCCCATCCAATCCGATCCAGTCAGCTTTCTTAGCTCTTCCAGCTTTCTCCGCCGCACAGCTCAGCCGGCGATTAGCTCACCTGGCGCCGAAGGCCACTAATCGCCGGACAAAGGCGGACCAGGAATAATGTCTTTCAAACGACTAACAGTTTCGCCCGCCAGCGGACAACCAACGGACAATCAGCGGACAACTGGCCGATAAGCTGGCGGCCAACTACTTAAGTTGGCTTTGTCACACCACAGACGCACAAACAAGACCCAAAAGGCAAACAATTACCGCCGACAGTTCAACAAGTCTCAATAAAAATTGTCAGCCAACGTCTTGGCCTTCTGCGCTTTGGTTTTAACTCATTTACAGCAGTGAAGATAAGTCATTAAGATTGCGCGACCATTGGAATGGTTCCGGGTTGCAAAATCAGTGATTTTATAGCTGCTTCGAAAAAGAATTTATTAAATATATTTAAAAAATAAAAAACTGTATATATGAAACAGTTTATAAAACCAAATAGTGCCATTAAAAGCATCCAAATGAGTCAAAAAACACGGATACTATATTTATCCCATTTATCATTTCTAATGTATTAAATACCATAATGGCCGTTTCTTATATTATTAAACGTTTTATGATTCATAAATACTTCCTCTTTGCGTTTATTATGTGAATATCACAATACCGTTTAACAAATTTGTTTCCGCAACAGGCTCTAATGATTTGTGAAATGTATCTAAATTAGCGAAAACGAAAACTAGAACATGCCTTTAGTTGTTCAGCAAATCCATGACATTTTATGGCTGTCAATAAAAGTTGTCAACTGCAATAAAGAGCGATTTTTCAATGCGAAAGTGTCGATGGAAAACTCACATAATTGGCTCTCTCATTTCGTACGGCCATCGAGCTGCTGAAAGTATCTCAACATCAGATCTCTGACTGCCGAATAATGCTTTTTTAGGCCTTCTAGATACCGAACGATGTTTGCTAAGGTTTCACGACGACAAGGCCGAGTAGTCAAATGAGTGGCCAGAGCTGCCGCTCCTGTCTGGCAGACGTGTCTAGCCAGGTCCTGGGGAAGAAGGATTCGTGCTGGAGTCGGAGACTGGGAGCAGTTCAGAGGACATGGGACTGAGTAGATTGTGCAATTTGGCAAAGTATTCCCCGGTGCACCGTTCTACTCTTTGGGCGGGCCGAAGCTAACGTCTCTGTCTCCCCATTTTGTGTGGTTGTATGCGGGACTGCACTGGGAGAAATTCCAGGATAAAAATAAACTTATAGTTGGAGTAGTTGTTATGAATTCCTTCTTTAAAAGAATTGAATTAAATCAACTTACTTATAGGAACTTTAATCTGTTAAGATTAAACTGCATATACATATGTACATTTAAATTGGAGTATATACGTTATTCATGATTTTCTGGCAGTGTACCTGTGTGCCTTTCCCCGTGTCTAAGTGCTGTTTTATTGCATGTGGTTGGCCGGACGACCGCCTTCCTGCCTTCGATGGTCGTGTGCCGTTTGTCGATTGCCCGTCCAGACGGGCGGACACCCACACGTCTATAATAATAATTAACAGCCTGAAACTGAAAGGAAAATATGTCGTCAGTCCCAATTCCGTCCCGTACTCGCCGTCCTTTCGAGTCCCGAATCCCATTGGCAGCCTTTGAGTTCTTATGTTCCTGGCTGCGCCACCAAGTATGCAGCATATTTTATGCATGCCCGCCGCTAAAGGACAACTGTCGACTGTCGTCTGTGGACTTTCGACTGTGGACTGTCGCCTGTGACACGGCTGCCATAAAAAGTGCAGGCAGAGGAGCAGTTCAACAGGAGCGGCAGCAACAACAAGGACTGCAATTAAGGCAACTTTAAGCGCGTTGACAACTCTGCCGGCATCCCGACATTGACTTTGTACTTCCTGCTGCCCCCCTCTCCCCGCCCTTTGCTGCAACAAATTGTTGGCCATAGTTCTTTCCATTGTAGCTGCCTTTCGCTCCGGAATGTTGGACGAGACGAGCTGAGCAGCTGGGGATTTGTTGGCGTTAGTGTTAGTTTTAGAGCTCCTTGTTCTCGTTGTTGCAGGAAGCCTCGAACTCGGAACTCGGATTCGGAGACGGAGACGGAAGCTTGTAGAGCATTTTGCAACAGTAATTTTTTGGGTGTTGTTTCCGCCGGCGCTGACAGTTTCCTCTCCTCACTCCCCCCTCACTCTCACAGTCCCTTCCGCCCGTCCGTCCCACTTCTTTAATGGCCCGACAAATGGTCTGGTCTTGGCCCGATTTGAAAGGGTCGCCATTTGGTTAATGTTTCATCGAGGATCGGGCCTGCCGCTCCTGGGGGCCGACTGCAAAATTCATGATTTACGTTTAAGTGTCATTGGTGTTTAATTATTTAACCAGCCTCGGGTCGTTTAAGCCGCCTGTCAACCGGGGAATCCACTGCGTTGCAGGTGCCCCAAGAAATCCACGATGCGAGCACACACGTGCGACTGCTATGTGCTATGTGCTATGTGCTCGGCGGGGTCGTGGGCAAACTCCGCTTGGACTGTGCTGCTCCTGGTCGCGCTTTCCATTTCATTGCGATGCATGCACTCGGAGAAAATCGAGCTAGTTGAATGCGGAGAAAGATCGCTGGAACACACTTAATACCCATTAACACTCTTCTCGTATCAAGAGTTCTTGGTCCCATAACAGTTTTCTATTTGTTTCCTGTACGCAATTGTCTAAGTTTGGTGTGATACCATTAAGAGCACTGCTAATGCTTTTCTCTAAGTGCACGACTGGGGACTACCGAAAATTCGAGCGTGTTCTTTGGCTTGCCTACATAAATATGCGCACTGGGCACGCAACTCGGGCAAAGTGGCTGGGCGGGTTTGAGGAGAAGGCGACCCTGCACAATTTGCAATACTCCAGGGACTTTTCACTCCGCTGCCAGTTGATATGGATATGTCTGTGTCCGCTCTGGTCCGGGGTGTGGGGTTTTGCGAGAGGGAAAAGGGGGCGGACAAGTACATATGGGTGTGCTGAGTGCGTCAGGTGGATGGAAGTCGAGGCGAGGGTGGTGGCAAAGCGCCCTTTTGCATGCCCGGCGCACATTTCGTGGGCCAGTGTCGGGGCAACAAAACGTTCAGAAAAGTGAAATTAAATAAATTTTATAACATAATTTACGCTATCAAAACATGCACTCCCCTGGCACCCATGCCACCCCCCAACCCCCCGAAGCACTGCACTTGTGTGACTGAAATACAAATACCCTTCGCATCCTGGGACCTGCAGTGCCCTCTACCAATATTTTGGAAGCGGCGAAAGCACTGAATTGTAGGCTTCAATTAAATGTTAATTTTACAGAGCTTAAGCATGAAATTCGGTTTTATCCTGAGGGCTGGGGGATGACGATGCGGCTTCCACTTCTTGCCGCCAGCTTTTCATTAAGGCACTGTGTATAAAATTGTGTATTTTATGGCTGCATTTTAATCTTTTTTATTGGCAGCTCACTTTTCAGGCGCACGAACTCATTTCTTTGCCACCAATTCACCTGGCGAAAAAGTGGCTTAAATATGCCGGTGGAGTGCTTCCAAATGTTGCCCATAAATTAAAAAATATCGTTATATTCCGACGATGTTATCGAAAAATGTACATATATATATAAAGTTACCTATATTCTTGTTCATTGAAAATCAAACCTTAGCGTTTAAACACAGCAAAGTCATGAAATATATTTGGAATTTCATGCAGACACGCAATAAATATGAAGGGTTTTTCTAAATTTGAAGTCCATTCTCTCTTTGAGCATATTTTATTTTCTAACTGACGGATACTTTTTGGTGACCCACTTGAAGACGCTCGAGAGCATCGCTTTGCACTTGACTTCACCTTTTGGCCCGCCAATTTGGCGCATAAAACATGTTGCAAATAAAATGCATTTGCCACTTGTCCGTATCTGTGTCCGTATCTGTGTCCGTGTCGTTTGTTTGCCGCCATGTGGGTGGGTGTGGGGTGTGGACATCGTCCCAAAACACATTCAAAACACGCTGCGAACTTGAATACGCTCGAGTGTTCATAAAAAAAGAAGCAGACCCATAAAATCCATATTGACGGGGCATGGGTTCGCTTCGTTTCAGTTTGCTTCTGCAAAAACGGGACCATTGTAATAATGTCCAAAAATATGTTACCCACACGTGTAGCCCGGCATGCGAAAAAATATGAAAAATAAACGAAATGTAAAACATTCTGGCGCTGTGGATGCAGCAGGGGGATTTTCTGCCACCGTAAACCCCCTTTAATCGATGCAGCCCCTGTGTTTTTTATTTACTTTTTTTGCATAGAACAATATTTTATTTAACGCCAGCAGCTAGACAGGCGGGCAGACCAAAGGCTCCAGGTCCCCATTGCCAGTTCCCTGTCTCGATTGCTATCCCAACCCATTCAGCCATCCAGCCATTCAGCCATCCAGACAGACAATGTCAATGCACAGGCCGCGTTCATCATCGCCCTGGGGACTTCAGTCGGGGACTTTGAGCCGGCATAAAAATATAAAAAATATGCTGACAATAAAAATTTGTTGAGCGGCTCAGCAGCATGCAACATGCTGTTGCACGCCGCCGCCAGCAGGTCAGACGGAAGTCACCCACACAGTTCACCTACATATGAGGGAAAAAAGCGGATGATGGACTACTGGGAATAAAAAAATCGAACTCCATATACCCGAACCAATTTATAGCTTACGCAATTTGCAGTCTTGATATTTCTAGGAAAATTGCTAACAAAAAATTTAATTTTTTCAATTTTAAAAATTATTTAAAGTAAATGTATCTTTGTCACGATTTAGTAATGAGTTTGTATATATCTTGAAACAATTACACTTTATTTTAAGACAAGTTCAGATTATTATTAGGGTGTGTATTGATTGTCTTTTGAAAAACACTGGTTTAGTTATAATCTTAGAACATTTATTATTTGTTCTCTAGCCATCTGAATATTTTTAGCACCTTTCCAGGCGCCAGATAAATCTGCTGTTTTTCCTCTCAAAACCCTGTTAGTTCAATCAGAAGAGTAATCTGCGGCATCCTGTCCTCGCAAGATCATTGGAAAAAGTCTCACAGTTCAATGGCTGGCGGACTTCAATGGAGTTGCAATAAAAAGCGCGGAATTCGCCAGTGCAATAAAATAGAAACAGCCGTGCCTAAAAACCACTCAAGCATACATTTGGGCTTGGGCAGTGGGAATGCGGGATTTGTGTTTGGGGCGAGAGCATTTGGGGCATTGAAATCGGAATGGGAATACCCATCTGGCATAGTCAAAAGTTACGAAATCGGGCCGTGAGTGAATGCCGGGAAAAACAGACATTGACTAGGTAGCGAAAATAAAGTCGTAAACCTGAAATAAGCCATCAATGGCATTAAAACCCCGGCGTTGGCGACACAGCCCTTTTACAGTGCTCATCATGTGCTCTGCCGTATCCGTGGCATATCCAGGATATTCAACCGCCCTGTTTTTTGGGTTTTTTTTTTGTTGGTTTTTTTTGTTGGGTTTGGCGACGCCGTGTTTCATTTGTCAAAGTGCTTGGCGGCTCACAGAGTTCTCAGCGGCATGACTGCCGCTTTTTGTGGCTTTTACGTATGGGTAATATTATAGGCGGGCATTACTCATACGCCCAAATCACGTTGACTTTCACCATTGGCGCACATTTAAAGTTTCCTGATTACATTGCAAATTATATAATTTCGTTGTTGATTTTTGGCCGAAAGAAAGTTTTGACATCCGTTTTTCTAGCGGAGGTGGAGCAGGAAATGGTGTGGGCTTGGCCCACTTTCGTGGCGTCATCTTATTTAAAAATCAATATTTGCGGTGATACGTGTGCGGCATATTAATCATACGGAGCGTTGTCCCAGCCGAGCCGACCCGTGTTTGTGATTTCTTTTCCAGTCTTTTCACAGAGCAATTTCCCTCCTCCTCCCAGATATCCCCATTTTAGACACTAATAAAAAGTTTCGTCGGCAATACGTGAGCGACTTTGGGGGCTGGAACCCAGATACCCAGTCTGCCAGCACTATTAGAATAAGAGGAGTCGCCGCCGACTGAAAGCGAGATGAGATGGCGCCCTCACTTTCGCATAGTTATAATAAGCAAAGTTTTCTGCTGACTGGAGAGCGGATACTCCTCCTCTATTTTGTTTGTTGATAATCAAGTCGGGTTAAGTGCGAGTCAAGTCCGATGTCAAGGCTAATGAGGAAGGTATCAACAGCGGCTCGTAGCTCGTTGTGCCCCAAAGGACATTAATCCTCTGAATGGATGATGAGCAGGAGGAAATATTTCATTAGTTTTCCTGCATGGCAAGCGCGCTGGCCTGGTCTACTATTAATAATTTTTAATATTTGTTGGAACGTGTAGTCCTGGTCACCTGTTTGCCGTTCGCACCACTTTCCATGGATATATGAAGACATTAGCAGGTGGCCGGGTTTAGCCTGATTCCTGGCAAATGGCCACCGCCTACAACCAGGTTCATAATTGCCAAGCCGCAAATTAGTTTTATGCAATGTTGCGGCTTAGGTGCGCCACTGAAAGAACATTCAATTAAAACTTTTATTTATATTTGGAATATACTATATATGATTTCTTATATATTAATATTTTCTTTCAATTTCTCTAATGTTTTTGAATTGGTAAGCTGGAGGTAAATGGAAGCCGTTAGTAGTTAGAGTCGAATAGTACTTAGATTCCTTGCAGTGCAGGACCTGTTCCCATTTCGTCCTTCGTTCTGCGTGCACCGGTGTCTGCCTGCTTTCGCCCCCAAGGATATTAACTGCGACTCGGAGTTGGCTCAGCCAGTTGTTTGTGCAGCCAATAACCCGTGCCACCAACTGGCTGCCTTTGCTTCCTTTGGGTCTCCAGCTGGAGTCCCGGTGTCCTGGCACTGCTGCTCCGCCTAAACCGCTGCCCAACTCATGAATGTTTGAAGAGCCCGGGCTGCGGCAGCGACGACTCCCGGCTTTTCCCGGCTTTTCCCGCTTTTCCCGCTTTTCCCGCCTTTGCTGGCTTTCCTTTCATGCGCCTCGCTTCCGGCTTGGTGAAAATTAAACATGGCGTCAGGTGGGCGGCTTGTTATTGTTGTCTAGCTGCGTTTTTGTGTGCATATTAATTGGATTATCTAGAAGGCACCCCCCCACCACCAACACCCCCATTAGAAATGCGTGTGTGGCTTTTCCTCCGTAGTCACGTTAATCTCCAGGGGATTCTGCCTGCCAGTCCTGGCATGCAATTGCTTAAAAGGCATTTGGCCCAACAATATGCCAGCCAAACTTGCCTCTTGCTGCGGCACTCGTGGTTGGCTGGCTGGCCAGTAAAAAGACGCAAAATCAACATTAGACGGCGGCCGCCAACCCCCTGCATAAATCACTGGCAAAAAGCGGGTTAAGTGTGGGTTGGGCTGGGGTGGTGTGGTGTGGGTGGTGATGGTAAACAGCAGCTGCTCCGCGCTGTCTAAATATTTACACAATGCCAATGTAAATTAAAAAACAGGCAGCGGGCAACAAGTTGACTATACAATGTCGGGCAGCACAGCGAAAACAATAACTCGGTTGCGTTGCCAACCGAAACACGGAATACCCTGAAATAACCGAAACACTTCCAGCTGAAGCCCAATACCCAATACAGTATTTTCATTACACAGAATGACTTTCGGTTGCCGTATGCAAATGCAAATTATTACGTAGACATGGCCGGAGAGAGCCACTGAAGCGTTAACCAAAGGATGAAGCTAATACGGACATTTCTGATATCAAACGAACTCCGATTTACACAAGGAGAAAAAAGGAGTATAGCATATAAAACTCTCCTTATTCAAGTTGATGATTTACATATTAGCAATATTGATTGTTCATTATTATACAATAAATCTTGTACAATTCATATGGTTGCTTCATTTTTATATGCCTTAATTTACTTGGTCAAGTGTTTGAAATCATGAGTATATCATCATAAATTCAAGCGGCACTGGCTCGAAAATTTAAATTAAATAAACTCTCACTCCTAATGTTTTGGTTGTGTAATTTTTTGAGTGCCGGCCAACCCCGGCCAGGCATCATTAGCCACCTGTCTGTGGACTAATAAACTGAGCATTCAGACCCAAACGTCCGTTGGCAGAGGCAAGTAAGTTCGTGGCCACCACCACAGTACCACAGTCCAATACAGGCAGTCATCCGCAGCGGATTACACAAACCGACAAACAAGCAGCTTAAAAGCCCGACCAGGAGTTTCCATGGATTTCCTGCACCCGACTGCCATTCTTGCTGCAGATTTTCCAGCTCCTGATCCCCACTCCCTTTTGGCTGGAGCTGAAGCTGGAGCTGGAGCAGCACACGTGGACCAAAGCCAAGGAAGGGATGCCTTTGTCGAGTCCACATATTTGATGCTGTGTGCGTAAATTAACAAATAAATGGCATTTTTGTTTGGCTCACTACAGTTTGCATTCGGGCCTTTTGTTTCGGCCACCCTTGCTCGCATTGAAGCTGAAATTGGGCATGGATTTGGACCAGGAACAGAACCAGGACTGGACTGAGGGATTGGGATTGGGACTGGGCCTGGTCAGTGATTGGCCTCGCTGCTTCTTTGAAATTTCATAAATTTCCATGCAAAATGCGTAAAATGTGACCAGAGGGCCCCGATCCTCGCATGGCAATTGACTAAGCCCGCTGAACCGGGGCCTTTAAGCTAAAGCACACTGAAAGGAAAAGGTGGCAAATTCTAGATTTTACACAGAAATAGGCTTTAGAATTTAAAGTGACATCCGCTACGCATCCACTATCTCCCAGGCAAAACAACATTTTCTTTATAATTTTTCTCAGCAATAAAAGTGGCAGTATTCCCCCTTTTGCGACAGTGCCACTTTGATTTTGAGCTCTGAATGTCTGAAGAAGCTGCAAGTGTGTTGGCCCGCTCTGTGTCTGTCGCTTTGTGTTTGACCACAAACATTGCACTTTTCTTTTGTTGCATTTTTGCTTGTCGTCTATTGTCGCCGGAGCCCTTTAAGCCCGCAAACCCACGCCCATTCTCATATTGGCCAAAACCGTGCGGGT
The DNA here is from genome assembly GCF_016746235.2 of Drosophila teissieri. Taxonomy (NCBI): domain Eukaryota; kingdom Metazoa; phylum Arthropoda; class Insecta; order Diptera; family Drosophilidae; genus Drosophila; species Drosophila teissieri. The sequence continues at coordinate 5,877,529 of NC_053031.1, read as the reverse complement.
GTGCACCTGACATAATACTTTTGCTTCATGCTCGAAGGCACCTGTGGTTGGTTGGCTTGACTCTTTGGCTGTGACCTGGTGAAGTAGCCACAGCCTGGCTGCAATCATAACCACCTTCAGATGCCTGGATCAGCTGACCACAACAGTTTTACTATATATACAACATATATAACATGCAACATATTTGCCGGCCACTTTTTGCGGCTGCGGCATATTCTCTTGGCCACTGGCAGTGACTTGGATTAAGCCACGGCTTGGGGTAAACGAATTTCTTACTGATTGCAATCCCACTGCTCACCTGCAGCTTTCATTTTGCCAACTTCTCAATTAAATGAAATGAAAGTGGGCATTTTCCCCGCCTTCGTTCGGGCGCTGTAAATCTCGTGCAGGGAAAACTTTTTAAAATTAAATGACAAACACACATAAATAACTTTCGTGCGAGCGCTGCGAAATGCATTTAATTTGCAGCAAAGTGGCCGAGGACGAAAAGGAGGAGGTCCTTCTCGTGGCTCCAGTCACCGCGGCACCGTCAGCAGAAGCGGCCTTTTCAGCGGGCGGTCTCCTGCCTCCTGGCTGGGTGGTTCGTTTAAATGGGTGGTGCAGAAGTGGTGCAGAAGTGGGTTGGCAGCGGGTTGTTGGGCGGTTCGAGCGGCTTTTAAAATGATAAAAGTCGCCGCTTGTCGCGACAGCGAGACGCCGACAAAGCGGCGTAAATTTCAATTAAATGTGAAAGCAAAACAAATTTTAACTTTGCTCGCACTCTGCCCGAAAGTTCGTGTCAGTATCTGCTGTTTACACAGCGAAAGATCGAGATACACTAACTATATATCATGTAATCAGCAAATTGACAATGCACTTTTACGCCCGAAGAGTTGACGTTTAAAATCACAGCTACCATTTGTACACTTCAGTTTAATACAATCTTTATTTAAATTAATATTTATTTGATTTATAAACTTTTCCTTCTCCCATATCGAGTGTGGTAGCAAAAGTCGGTAATCCGGTTATCCTCGCACGCGTAAACCCAAAACTGGGACTTGTGTATTTGCAGAGTACTCGTGTGCCTAAATGTAATTGTGAATTTCATATTTCGCTGCGTCTGAATGTGTGCTGCCATGTAATTGCCACTGCCAGTGTATGTTGTTGTTCTCGTTGTTGTCGTTGTTGTTGTTGTTGCGTTTGTTATAATAACAATTACTTGAAAAATACTCCGATATCAGCGACGTCAGCGTCGACAGTGCCAGCGAAATTATTTAAATGCTTTGCTGTTCTGGAATAACAAGAGCACAGTGGGGATTGCCAACTGTGAGACTGGGTGATTCGGTGGGCGGAGCACCGCGGTGGGATAAGCTCACACACACACACTAGCTCACACACACGCCCACTTTTGCCCACTCAGGAGCCTTGTTAAACAATCACAAAAACATACAAGAGATCCCATTATGCAGCCGCTGGTGTATCGTATGCACTTAAAGAAAAAAATATTACTTTACTTCATGGTAGTAAAAAGATTTAAGGCAGCTACAATCGAAACACTAAAGTACTGCAAGTTATAAACAATGAATTCTGTAGACCTTAAACAGGAATTCAAATGATTACTCTGAGTAATACTTGTTGACAACCACCTATATGTTTCTCCCAGTGCAACATCATATATGTGTGCTCGTCATGCGTGTGTCTGGCAGAGTTCCGGACTCGGCCCGGCGCGGCCGTCAGACAATTTGGTTTAATTGATAGTTTGGATAATGTAATTATAGACAATTGCGTTTCATGCGAAACCGATTTGCCGCCAGCGCCGCTACCGCGTCGATTATAATGGCCAACAATGCTCAAGTGTGGAGTCCAGTGGCGGATAAGAGAGCCTTCCGAGTGCCCAGTGGAGTGGAGTGGAGTGGAGTGGAGTTTACTGGATGGATGGACTGTGGCGATGTTGGTGTTGGTGTTGGTGGTGGGGCGCAAAAGTTCCACTTGCTAAATGAAAACGGGGGCCAAATGAAGTGCGTCGCCATCAAGTGTTATTAACTTGTAAAACAAAGGCAAATCGCCGAGGGATCGCCTATACAGCTGCGCTGCGCTGGGCGGGATGACTAGTTGGCGAGGTCCAGCGATGGTTAGCCGCCCATCGGGCTCTTTGTGCCCGCCACATCAATCAATGCGGAATGCGGTAAAAGAACCAAGCGAACTCTAATTGGCAGGAGGTGGGCGCCCAGGGAGCCGGGATGATGACCCAGTCGCCTGGCCGCAGGCACATGCAATTAATTATGGTCATTTCCAGGTGCACACACGTATGTAGGCACAACTGCAGTAGGAGTGATCAAACGAATGGCTGGCGAAATAACAGAAACCCGAATGACTGTTGCATACTTTTTGGGGCATTCGCCAGGAGGCAGAGCGTAAATTCCAAAGGGAAAGGGGAAAAGGGATGAAGCTGCCTAAAGAGCGGTGAAAATGCGCGCAAACAAGCGCATAAACGCGACGCTGTGACCTCCGACCTCGGACACTGTCCCTGCCATCGAAATCCCCGAATTAAAACAAATGATGAGGTTTTTCGGCGACTTCACTTACCATTACAATAACCGTTGTTGTTGTCGGCGGGACAGTAAAACGGCGCCCAATTGCCAACTGGCAATTCGCAATTGGCAATTGGCGCTTCCGGCGGCTCATTGGCTACACCGTCGAATGGAAACACATCCCGTTCGCGTACTCGTCCGCCGTCCACCGTCCGGCATAATGCACATCCCATCCGTATCAATATCGATGACAATCGCCAATTGGCCTGCCAAATGCACAACCGACCAACAAAGCACTGAAAAAAAGGAATGATATCGATAAAGATAAGTAAAATATGTATAAACAACATGCCAGCAAATGGAAATAGGCACTAAATAACACTTTATGTGATTTTTACTTACAGAAATAGTGTTCCTAAAAAGTCTGGTGTCCTCCGTCGCAGTGTATCGAGTATGCATCCTGGCCAGACACGGTGGCAGATCTTCGTGATGCATTTTTATGATGCGGTGCCTGATTTGCGGACGCAAAGTGAAAATCACACGGCAATCGCATTGCCACCGCTCGAGCACTTTTAAATATGCCTCAAAGGCATTCGACAATGTACGCAATTTGCAGTTGCCGTAAGCCGGCTGATGGAGAAACAATTCGCGTTCGTGCAACTCCTTAAATCCGGCCGGTCTTCCATCGGGTCGCAGGACTAATAAAATTAATCAGCTTTAATGCACTGCCGTTGTCCCTGCAGTTGCCATCCTTTCCATCCTTTCCATCCGGCAGCGCAAATGTTGAATGACTGAGATAACAATAAATGGAATCCGGCCATGGCTCCCGCGCTCCGCTCCCTCCTGCCAGCTGCACTAAATAATTTCTAATAAAATAAAATAAATAATGAACGCAGCGGCAGCAGAAGCCCAGTCCGCCCAGTCCGGCCAGACCTTGCCAATACGGTCTAGCACCCACGGATGACCTCCTGCCCGCCATCATCCTGCGATCTCCACGGAGCTCGGCTGCCACATTGCGCAAATATTGCAGTAAGTTGCTTTGGCAATGTGTTTTACTTTTATTGCACTCGAGCCGCCGGGCGCTGCACATTTTTAGCGCCAGTCATAAAATCCGACGAGCATCTAGACGGGGCTTCAGCTCCAGAGCTCCAGCTACAGAGCTCCAGCTCCAACTCCATCTCGCATCCCCTGGCCTGGCCATCACATTTTTCCAATTTTAAGGCTGAGTAGCGCGCACGGCGAACGCCAAATGACCGTAGAAATGATTGCCAATGTGGGCGTTGGGTGCTTGCGTAACCAGGCAACTCCAGGCCATCCGGGTCATTTGTAGAGCGAACGGCTGCGTGGCATCCAAGGAAAAGCGGGGGAAAACTGAAGTTTGTAGGTGGAGGTGGTAGTGGTGGTGGTGGTGGTGGGCCCTACACAAAGCCTGCTCACGCGGGGAACTGTTGTTATTTGCTTCGGCTTATTTGCTAAAAATAAAATCAAACTGCAATGCCAGCGTCCGCGGCATAATAAAAGAAATTGCGTGAAAGGCGGCTTAAAGAGTTGGCCAAGAAGAGGCGGCAACGACCTGGGCAGGAATGTCTGCCCTTTCATGGCTCCCACTGGCTCACGTTCACTGGCAGATTTATTTTATTGACAAAATATAGAAGCATATGGCATTTCAATTATTAAACATTTTTAAATACTTTGAGTTTCTTTATTACATACTTTATTTGACTACTATTTACAGAAGTAGTCATTCTAATTCACATAGTTTATTTGACTACTATCTTCAGAACTAGTCTTTCTAGTATTTTGTTCAGTGTCCCATCTTTGCGTAGTATTGACTTTTTCGAATATTCTTAAGGTGTTAGAGAGTTTCTTCCGTAAGCAGATTATTTAGTGCAATTGCCGATGAATAAGAGTCTTGCAAGTCGCCTCTATTTCTTGGTGTTATATTAATTTAACAGCCCGCTTAGACTTGGCTGCTTATTCTGCCCCGAAAGACTGATGAAGCTTTCAGGTTTTATATCTCGTTCGCCAAGTTGTCAACGCAGTTTCAATTTCTATTTAAGACCTTTAAAAGCGCTTTTATGAGCTGACAACTTAGAGCAAACCCTCGTATTTCGTCCGCTGTTCACCCGCTGTTATGGCGCATTTGGCGATTTTAAAGTAATAAACTTGGCCCATGTCCTGGCCATCAGGAGGGGCCATTAAAACTTGCAAGGAGTCGGAGCGGAGCACTTCTCGAGGCTGGTAGTTTTCGGAAATTGGCGCCCGTCCTCCGGCCGCATTGAGTGACATCTATTAATCGTCGCAGGTCCTGCAGGAGCAGTAGGTTCCAATGGTGTCGGTGATGGAGTTGTGGAGCCGGCGGAAATACTTGGGCCATAAATCACCGGAGAACTTCATTAGACACATTTCATGTTCGGCTCTGCCAGGATGTGCAGATGTGGTCGCAGGACAGCTGTCCTGTCAGTTGCTGTGGGCTAATTAAGACGCCAGCTTCGATTGGTTGCCACCGAAAAGGTTATTAATAATGCCGCCTCGATTTGAGCGGGTTTTCTCCTTTTTCCCTGCACGAAGAAAATTGGTTTTTTGTTCGGGCAATAAATAAAAGAAGTATACCCAAAGTTGGGTTGATCCTTCGGCCAGGACTGCAGCTCTCAGCCGACCGCATTTCGAACTGGCATTGTGGTCAAGTTTTCATTTCTTCGCATTCGCATTCACCTTTGCCATCTTGCCTTTTATTGGGTAAACACAAACTCGACTGTTGCCAAACAGTTTGCGGTTTTCGCTCAGACAAAAATACTGGGAATTCTGCATAAAAACGCATTCACAAATCGGTTTATGGCCTGCTCTAAGTCATAAGCCCGATGAGCAAACTTTGCGACAATGGCCAAATGGCAGTAAACATCAGTCACATTGTGAGTAGGTAAGCAAAGTGCCGGCGGACAAAGTTGGCTCAAAACAGTTGGTCGACCGAAAACAAATCCTTTTATCACTTTTATGCATGTGATGAATGTTATTAGTTGGCTTTTGTTGGACCTTACATATTTGAAAATATGTTTTTTTTCGTCCATCTATTCAAATGGTATTTGTATTTGTCTTGCAATTTAAGACATTTACTCGTAGCTGTAGTAAAATCGAACCAGCTATTTTTATGACCCATCGAGGCTTGTCTTTAAACCGCTGACCATCTCAGCTGTCATAATTGAATAATAAACGCTGCGCCACTCGAAACTAAATTTCAAGCTGACATTTTGATGCACGCCGTGCTATCTTACCCAGTACTTTAAAAGTTCGAGAGGTATGGTAAGTTACTAGGTCCGTTTGAACTGGTCAAAAGGTGAAGCTTTAAACACTATACTTTATACGCCAATACCAAGAGGTCTTGGTCATTAAGTTCTAATAAATCAATAAGGGCGCCCATTTATAAGCCGGTACTTAATGCTCTATTCCATCCTATCTCGTTACCTAGCTTTTTTCCGTTTAAGAGCACGGTTCACTTGGCTGGAAACCTTTTACCAATAGCTCTGCCTCCACCTGCACATCTATTCCGCCATTCGGGAGCTGCCTTTTTGTTGGCTTTTTTGCCAAAAGCTTTTAGCTGGACGCATCGCATCCGACGGAGCGTGGCGACGTCGTCATCGTGTCGCTGCATCAAACGACATTTAGCTTGCGCATAAAGTTCACATCATTGCCGAGTTGTTTGCCATGTTAACTTTATTAGTGTGCACGGCTCCTGGATCCCGATCCCAATTCCGCGCCCATACCCCATACCCCATACCCCATACTCCATACCAAATACCCCATCCTGGCTGCTCCACTGCTCCCTGGGAGAGTGCTTCATTTGCGTTATTGATACGCCAGCCTGCTGTATTTCATTAGCTTGGATCGGCAAGTTTCTTTTAGCTGCCGTGAAATGCAATTTGCCGGCAACCAGCGTATGTCGAATCGTAAAAATTATAATGAAGTTGCCGTCACACAAACTCTACAGCCTGTCATAAGCTGCTTTTAAGTTATGTTGGGTGACGAAAAATAGAACACCGAACAATATGAGCTGTTTGCAGGGAACTTATTTTCAAACTCCTATTTAAAGCAAAATTATGGACTCCTTTTTGTCATAACATGTCCGAAATATGCCACACATATGGAAAAAATACTTCCTTCTGCAGGTAATAATCTACCCTAAATGTTCATATAAAAAATATGAACTTTTATTTTTAACCGATTTTCATATTTTTGAATCAATCCATTCGGTTAGGAATATTAATATGATTCAAAAGATGTTATAGACAAAAGACTACTTCTTTTTGACCGCATAACCAAAAGTCTCTGATTTTTGTTATGAAAAAAGTTAGCAGACTAATAAAATAATCACATTTTGTGCAGCTTGTGATAAGGGGCTACATCATGGTATTTAAGTGTTTAAGTTTATTTAAAATCGACCGAAACTAAATGCAACCATTTTACCTTGATTTCTACTGGAAGTAAAGGAATGTTATTATATTTACAAATTACCCTTTTCTGTAGATGAAGAAAACAATTTGGAAGTTTGTACATATTTCTCATTCATATTTTGCACATTGAATGAAGCTAGAGCTAAGGCAATTACCCAGTCAAATCGACACACCGACTAATACCTGTAATTTATTATGGACTGCATTCTTCCATTTATTACCCTTAGCCGTCAGCACAGTAAACCCCTGTTTTGCTCGAGTGGCGGGCATAAAAAAATACATATGTTGCGAAGGTAATAATAAAGCCACGTAAATCGCACGCCATATTGGTCCCAGTCCATAGACATATGTCAATCACGTGTCCCGGCTGCAGTTGCCTTTCTCCGTTTTTCGCGCTATAGCAGGAGTAAAAAAAAGTAATAAAAAATACAGAACCAAAAAGGGTTGAGGGTATAGTAAGCCAGCTAAACTGCGGTGGAGAGTTCACTCAGCGGGGCTAAGGTTGATCTCTCAAAGTGCATTCCGGTAATGGAAAAGGAACTGCGAGCTCAAAGCAAACAGCAATGGAGGAGGTTCCTCCTGGCATTTTTCGCATTTCCGATTTCCGATCGGGGCTGCAGTGTCAAAGCCGTTCGCTTGATTGATTTTTTTGCACCGCCTGCCTGCCTGCGCTGCCTGCCTCTTTGCCTGCCTGTCGCTGGCTGGCATATCGCGGAATAATAGCCCCCCTGATGCACCACCGCACCACCGCACCACCGAACCACTGAATCACCCCCTTCGGATTGGGCCGCGGGCACTTGGCAGGCCGCACTTAGCTGCCGTTGCCGTTGTCGCCGTCATTTTGTTTGATAACATCGTCTAGCAACGTGTCTGGCCACCCGTGTGACGTAAGCCCAGCACATTTCCAGGACCCCCTAGTCACCCAAGGACCATCCCCTCAACCCTCCAACCCATCCCACACTCATGTATCCACACACACTCATGTCTGCATTGTGAACTCCAGCGCTGGCGCCTTTGGCATAATCAGTTGCAAAAATTTGACACGCCGTGAGTAAATGGGCAAAAAGCGCACTTTTCCCGCTTCCCCGTCGCCATTTTTCGAACTCCATTTTCCAGACTCACACATACATACGCACATGGTGTGTGTGCTTTATTTGCATATCTGTTTTTGATTTTTGTCGCCGTTGGCGTCTATTCAATTTGACGTGCCGCTCGGTTGCTCAGTAGCAGCCCAATGAAATCAATAAATCTGCTCCACCGTTTGGATCCAATTTATCACTTTGCAGCAGCAAGGGGCTTCCCTTCGCCCGCTTTTCCCTTTTTTTCGCACCACTTTCCCCAGCACTTTTCCCCCATTTTCCACTTTCGCGTGCAGTGCCACGCCCACAGACATGCGGCTAAGGGGGCTTATCCGCGAAACGGTGTGCATACAACTTTATTTCTAGGGCAACGCGGCGTATGAGTGATGTGATGGAGGCACCAATAATGGCCAGGCAATTTCTTATGCCCACCTGAAACTCATTCAGGCTGCGAAACGTATGCCTGGGCCGCCTCAGTCAATAATGAAATTTAGCAAAATATCCGCGGCACAAAAGAAGCGCGAGTCCTGCGGCGTTGAATTCCCGAAATTTCGGGGGCCAGAAGCTTTGCATATTTTACGGCGCCATCGAGCCATGTGCCGAAATGTTTTGTGCGCGCTTAAATTGCGGAAGTGATAAACAGGCGGCTCCGGTCCAGGAAGCATTTTAATATTTCAAGTTTTACTCGAGGCAGCAGAAGATGCTTTGTGCTGCGCGAGCGAAGCAAAAGCAAGAGGCAAGACAATAAAATGAGTAGAAACACTGTTTTTGGTTTATTTTTTTTACATTAAATATATTTAGATGGTTTTTCTTTCAAAATTGTTTTCTGTTTTCTGGATTCCATGAGCGGGACCTCAGTGTGGCGTTCGAGGACTTTAAGCCGGCGCCCCAGCAAAGTAAAAGTTAAACAAAATATTGCAATTGGAATGTGTTCTGGTTTCGGCTTTTTGGTGGCGCCACGCCCCCCAGAAGTCGCACGCCAAAAAAGGTCCTTTCATTCATGGTTTTGTGTTTTTGTGGGCTGGGGTTGACATTTCGGTTTCGGTTTCGGTATCAATTAAGCAAACTTCTTACATCAAATACATTTATATTTCGATTATATTACTTGCTGTCCGTTCGCTCTGTGTACATTTAAGTTAAAATAATTAAGTAAGCTACATTAGTGGTTTATATTCAAAAATTACTTTACTCGCTGCCTACTTCCATGCGCTGCTTAGCCGTAAAAAATACAAATAGAGGAGATACAAATCATCATCAAATGGCACACGAAAACGAAACAACCAAACATTTCTTAAGCGTTAAGAGGAACACAAAATCTTTGGTTAAAATTTGTCAATTCTTAAGGCTAGGTGTTTAATCAAGTGTTCGTGTCGATAATAATTTATTATTACAAGCATTTAATGCACTAGACAGAGTGGCTAAGTCAATCGAATTTCGCCCAACTCCTTGAGGCAACTGAAAATCCTTTCACAATCTCTAGCATAGTAACTTCGTGACAATCAAATGAAATGAGTGTAAAATGGCTGAGTATCAACAGTAATGAAATTAGTGCCCTGCTTAGATAGAAATTTCTTAGATTCACTTTTTCTTCACATTTATTATTTGGTTTAATTTTTTTATTTTTTTTATATTTTTGTTTGCTTTCTTTGTTGTGTTCAAGTTCTTAGTGGGTAATCAAAACACTAAATACATTAAGCTTATATTCAGTTACTTAAAATAGTTTTGTGTTTTCCGTTTTGCTCTCGACTATTTCATTATTTCGCTTGTTTCAAGTGTTTTATATTTTCTTGCCCCCTTATTTCCTTGGCGCTTTTCCGGGCTTCTGATTCCCAGCTCTTTGGGATTTTCCCCGATTTTCCTGCTGTTTGCTTTCACTTCACTTATCTGCTGATTGTCCACTAAATCTATGCTTGCTCCTCATGCTCGGCGTTCTATTTTTCCGACTCTTTCTTTTTCCGGGGCTTTCTGTATGAAAACTTCACCCATTTTTTACACAATAAATTTGCATTCGGGTTTTGCTTACTTTAACTTCTTTTGTATATGAATTATTAAACACATTAATAAACAGATTTTTTTCTCCGTTTTTTTCTTTTTTTGGTAAATCATAGTTTTGTGCATAATTAAATACGTAATAAATTGCCAAATAAAGTGTCATGTGCATCCATACTAATTTGAATGCACGAATCGTCGGCTCTTTTGGTTTTCTAAAAATGACATTACCCTTTCCCCCAGCTTGCATTTATTACAATACAATTAAACATACAGTATTTTCCATATAAATATTTTGTATATATTAGCATAATTTACCTTTATATATTCAGTCTTAAGCTACAAAAATCGTTATGCATATTTCTGTTTTGTTTTCTGTATTATTATATCTCTTTATGGCTTTGTTTTCATTAATTTGAATCTATTCAAATAAGTTATATAAATTCGCAATGTATTCATTTTTATTTCTTGTTTATGTTTTCAGTTTTATTTCTGGTGCGGCGAAAGTAGGAGAAAAGCAGAAAAGTGTTTATTGGGTCATTTTCCCGGGACACGGTTTTGTTAGGGAAAATTCAGGCGAGAATTCTAGGGTAGCAAACAGTCTTACAACTAAAAAGCAGACTTAAACTCTAATGGGGAACTGCGGGTGGCCGGGAATATTACGTTTACCTATTACATTTATCAATAATTATTTATCGACTATCGGCTATCGTCTATTGCCTATCGACTAACGGCTATCGTTGCAACTTTCAGCGATTGTGTCATGTTCTGCGTTTGCGTTTATCTTACAGGCATGCCTCATTTTAGTGGTTTTGGCCAGCTCTGTCTCTCCTTCTAAGACGTTTAGCGCTTTCCAAGTTTTACTGTAGTATGTACCTTGCTCAAGTAAACCAAAAGTGTCACTATGGCTAACCGTTTAAACTAATTCTATGTAGTACAGTGTAGTGGTAGTCATCATCCTGCGATAAGTTGAGTATCCTTCTTCTTTTTAAATGAAACGCCAGTTTGCTCGGAGGTTCTCTTTTTGGGTTCGTTTTGGGCTTATAGTTTCGGTAATGTATCTGTTTTTGGTATCGGTTTCTATATCTCAATCTGAATCTGTATCTGAATCTGAATCTGCTGCTGAAGTTGTTGAAAAGTCGAGTCTATCATTACAGCTAACAGCTAGGTTTATAGTATTAAATTTATCGAATTTCGTTACCCCTTTTTACATATTTACAGGACTGTAGCTGGTATCTTTCGTAATTATCGTGTTGAAGCTCGTTTCCCAAGGGCACCACATCTCCAAGACAGTATGTACAATGCAGAACCAAACGTTGGGGTCACCATTTAGCAACCGTTGACGGAGCTGACTCTTCAACCCCGGCTGATCAACAGTGCGACCAGACTCACCATAATCGCCATGCCCTGGGCCAAGGGATCAGCTCCTGCCGTCGACATGTCCTGGCCCACGTTGCTGCGCACATCCATCAGATCGCGGGAGAGGGGCAGCTCGGTGGGATCGCTGAGTTCATCGTGGCAGGGCAGCATTTCCGGCTTCAGCAGGAACAACTTGATGTAGATCGCGTTCTTGGTGGTCAGAATGTCGAGGGCGTCTCCCGACGCGGAGTGCGACGTCATCAGCACATCCACATCGTTGTGACCCACAGCCGGAGCACCGGCTCCATAGAATCCCTGCTTGTGCAGGCTGAGATTGTCATCCAGGTCCAGGCCATGACCCAAGGACATGCCGCCGTTGTTGTCGTCGTAGTAGTCGTATCGCTTGTGAGTCGGTGCCACTGCCGCCAGGTCCTTCTGCTTGACCTCCTCCTGTCGCTTCCTCCGCCGGCGCATCTTGGACTCCACCACGTTCTCCGCACTCGAGGCGTACTGCCGCTGTCCCCGCAGGGCCTGTCGGGATCTGCTGCCCAAATGCTTCCTGCTGTCGTCCAGAGTCAGGCCGCTGTAGCTGCTGCCCACCACGCTGTTGCCCACGCCGCCCATGCTGGCGCTATTGCTGCCAATCGCCGTGAATCCTCCGATATTGAGCACGTCCAGGATGGTCGGCGGCACGGGGTCCACAAAGTGCGACAGTTTCGGCTCCTGCAGCGTGCAGTGCAGGTCCTCCAGCGAGTCACGCAGCTGCAGGTGACGTGTGCGATTTTTCAATTCGAAGATCCACTGCAGACGACAGTCGCAAATGAATTTGTTGTCTGCGGAAGACAGGTGAAAAAAAAGAGGAGATTTTTAGGGGGTTAAATATAACTTGCAGGCGGCTGTGGGGTTGGGTTATTCGTGAAATTGCTTTTGTCAAATCGTCGCCCCAAACCGATTGTCCACCGTCTGAATGTCTGAATGTTTGAATGCCCGAACGTCTGCCCACGTAAGCGAATGATTTTCCCCTCAGCTGCTAAGTGGCCGACTGCAACAATTGGCTGTCATTTGATGGCCGATTGCCACTCCAGCTATGGGTACACCGCAAGAATTTCGCATTTCTTCTAAATTAAAACCAAGAATGTTGGTATATATCTTGGAGCTCGATTAATGTATGAAATACGAGTTAGATGTCTGCACTTCGCGCAGTGCACGGACCCAAACTTCAGCTTCGGCTTGGCTGAATCCTGCCAGCCGCTTTAAATGATTTTGCCCACATTCGAGAGTCGGGAGTCGGAGTCGGAGTTGCAGACGGAGTTGGTTGGAGAAAGAACAGGAACAGGAACAGTAGCTGGAGAAGTAGTCGTAGTCGGAGGCGGATGTCGATGTCGTTGTCATTGGGGCTGCTCCTCACGTTAAACGCCTCAATGACATTTCCAATTTAGACAGCAGCCTCCTCTCATTCGGGAGCGATTGCAGCTGGGGTTTTGACCACTCCCGTCTGTCAGTCAGTTGGACAGCTAGCTCCGGTTCTGTGATTCTCCGTATCCAACCCCCCCAGCTCTCCATCTCAAACTGTTGTCAATTATTTTGTAGTACGCCTGGCCATGCGTGGACCTAATCTGCCCCTGCCTCTAATCCGGCTGCCGCCTTCGAAACCCCTTTTCAATTTGCTATTTGGTTAGAGGACATGGGCTGACTGGATTCCAAATTGAGCGGATAAACAAGTGCCAGAGTGGATCTAATCGCCGACAATGGTCTAATGAATAAATCAAATTGCGTTTCAATGGGTTTCCCGAAGGAAACTTCGTCCTGAAAAGGGGCAAATGAGCTACCCTCGTGGGTATAATTAGGCCCCAAACACATTGTGACACAGTTTGCCCTGTCAACATGCCGCATAATTAGCATAAGCGTTACGAAAAGTATTGACTAACTGGCAAACACACACATGAACACACTGGCTACATCATCATCATCACCATCATCACCATCATTATCACTGGCAAGGCACACACAAAGTGAGTAGCCAGCCAATTGAGTTGGCAAACGGGTGTCCTTTTCCTTCCCCGAATGACAATAATAATCCGAGGCATATTTCTGTAGTCCGGGCAAAAAGAAAAACTTGCCACGAAACGCTACGACAAAAGGAAACTTTGCTTGGCAAAATAGTCGGCAAATTAGTGCGGGGCGGGGGGTGGTCAAAAGCCAAGGAGAGGCAGTCAAAAATTCTAATTTTCCATATGAAAGCATGCAAAAACCATAAATAAAGTTAAATATGCACAGCCGGAGGAGAGCAGACTATGCACTATGTACACTTGGAAGCCGGTCCGGAAAAATGCTGGAAAAATGGCCAACGACTTGGCAACATTTAGCAAGCAAATTACAACAAAATTAACATGATAATGAAGTGACCCGGCTGGGTGGTGCGGCAAGAGCTAGAAAAGCAAGGAAGTGGATGTGGAAAAGGATGTGGCCATGGGTGGGTGGCCATTGCAGTTGGCAGCTGTTCGCAGCTGACCAAATGACAATGACTTGCCCCCAGACAACGTTCCATAAAAGTGCTTAAAAAAATAAAAATTACAAAAAATACAAAAACTACATATATAGAGAAAATAAGGGGGGGGGGTGGAAACGGAGCCGAGGACACTAGACTGTCGCACTTTGTGTGGCATAAAATACTTTTATATTTTTAATGATACTTGGCCAAAGCGGTAGGAAGTGTTTTGGTCTGCTGCACACGCTCCGGCACACAGACACACTCTCCCCCCTCCCCCCTTACCGGCTCTGTTGGCATGCAATGAACTCCCTCAACCCATGTCGACCACGCCCCCTTATTGCCATATATGCATGTGTGTGTGGCTAGAGAACTGCGGCTGTTAGTCAACTAGATGACTTTCAACTTTAACAGCTCATGCTCCTCTCACTCATCCCCTTCAGCTAACACTGTGCCAAAATGTGCATACCCCAAGTAAATGAAAGTTTGATGAGTATGTTTTTCAGAATATCCTTTTAAATGTGAACCTTATCTCAGAATAAATCTTTAAGTGGTAATTGAAATGAGTACTACAGCTCTAAGTATAATCCTTTCCAACAAGTTCAAGTCGACCAAAGTTTCGTTCAGTGTATGATGACGCCGTAGCTTTTCTTTCATTTTGGGTTAAAATTTGGCGAGGGGACAGAGAACTGTCGGAAACGTTTTTACGGTTAGCAAAGGACATTTACATACACACTGACGCAGTGGGAGGACCTGCCCCACATGCATGCATGCGTCTGTGTGTACATTAAATTTTATTATTGTCATTTTCATGGCGTTGTCGGACGGATTCGGACCCCATTTCCCCATCCCCTTTTCCTTTCCCTTTTCCCCTTTCCCATTTCCCTTTTTCCGCCCATAACTTTTCGGTCAGCTCTATTTACATAAGTTCAGTTTTGTGTGCGAGTGTGAGTGTGTGAGTGTGGTGCAGCCAAATTAGACTCAACTGGAAGTTTGTTTGGTCAGTGTTAGTGTGCCGATGTGTCTGTGAGGCATTTCATGTGTTGAAACATATTCATAATTAGTTGTCAGTACGGGAGAAATGGGGTCGCTGAGGATTCCTTTGATTGGCTTTGTTTGCACAAGATGTTTGCCCTTTATCGGGGGTATATAGTATGTATAAGTTTTCCCTGGTATTATTTTACAGTGGAAATGTCTGAAATGGCAGCAATCCTTCATCAGGAGTCCTGACAGCCTCTGCCGACCCTCTAAATGGCGTTTCATTAACATTTATTCTAAATTTAATACACTAAAACTGGAGCTTGCCCGCCAACGCAGGGCAAAGTTTCAAAAGGAAAAGGCAAAAATTCGCATTAATTGGCCGGTTTTTAGGTGCTGCCTGGCACATTAACCCATGCTGGCCCCTCTCGGCACCTACTTCCGTACATATATTGAAAAGCGCAAAGAAATCGCTGGGTTTTTTGCCTTTTTTTCTGTTTTTTTCGTTTGGTTGAGGGGTGGAAATATCAACACAAACGGCCAAAGTTTCTGCACGCCCCAAATCAGCACAGCTGCTGGCCTAGTTTTAAGGCCTTTGTTTCACCCTGGACTACCATTTTTTTTGCTGTAACTCCGGACTCTTTTCAGTCCTCGTCCTGCGCCTCTCTTCAGGCTCCCACCCGCGTCGGGGTCACCAGGAATCCATGAATGCCGCGCAGCTTTGTTTGAAATCAGCTCATTTTTGGCGGCTTCAGGCTTTTGGCCAACTGCAAAACCTGCTAGCTGGTTGCTGGTAACTGCTAACTGGTAGTGGCTGGGACCTGGGTTCGTTTGCGGTGGTCCGCCTTTGGCTGCCACCAGGGGACAGCACGCACAGTTGCCAGTTACTGAAAGCTGCAAGTGGAGGCGAACTGCGGTCAAAGGGGGCGTGGCAGCGCTGTCCTTGTGTGTGTGAGTGTCTGTGCGGTGGACTCTGCTCTCTGGAGGATTTTATCATTTTTTATTACATTTCTCGAGAGCGCTATGTATGCAAATGAAGTCGAAAGTTTCGCTTTGTGTAGTAGTGCTAGTTGCCTTTGTTGCCGTGCTGAGTACGGGAGCTGGTGATAAAGGCAAGCTTGTTTGGGAAGGCGTGACGGGGATCGAGTCCACCCATTGGCTTCGGATACTCTTTTGTCCACATGATGCACACAGCATATGATAGGAGGAGTGATAGATGCGAGCCAGAAGGATTGGCTTTAAGTTCTATAAGACAATACAGGGGCAACGCATTTGTGCAGATGCCATCTTTAAGATCGATAGGTAAGAAAAGTGATTCAAAAATTGTGAAAATCGTAAAATATGCGATGTAAACTTTAAGATGTGTTTATTAGCAGCATTTTAATGAAGTAGAATTCCTTAAATTTCGACGACACTCTTTTGAGGAGTTCATCTGTCGCAGAGTCAAAGTTAGTCGATGTGATACTTTCAATCTCCCCTCGATTTCCCTCTCACTTAACGGCAAGTTCTTTTATTTGTCCAGCGGAGGGGAAGCCTTCAAATTTGCGGACCTTCTGCGTGCCGCCTTTTTTTTAATGAGCTTCATTTTCAAAGTTTTTCTCTGGCTCGTTTTGTATTTTTTCTGTTGGCTTGTTCTCTGGCTTGTTACGGCTGTGTGTGATTTTGCCGGATCATTCGCAGTGCGTGTATTTAATTTTGCTCGTCCCTTTTGGAATGGAATATGGCCAAGGGATGTGGAGGTGGCCCGGCAATTTTCACCAAGTTCATTCAAAATCAAATGGGGTTCCACTAAGTTGGGGCCAAAAAAGGCGGAAGGAAAGAGGCGGCCATTGAAAGCCATTTGAATGGCCGTCGCTTTTCTCGCCAATTTTCTTTATTTCGCCAAGTGAATGCTTCGCTCATTGAATGTTTTTTATTAGGCCAAATGAATGCGAGCCGCTACAGGAAGTGGACTAAACTGGAAGTCCTCTTTATTTTCTTTCCCTTTTCTCCTTTTCTCCTTCGCTCCTTTATTTTTGCTGTATTTTTTGTGAAAAGGCCGTATAAACTTTGTAATGGTTGTGTTGTTTTGATTTTTGCGCAGTGTTTTGTACATAGTTTGTAATTTTAATAACATTCAACGGGCTTTTTTCCCGCTGAAGCGCGGGATTTTCCAATCAGCCGTGCCGAGCGGAATCAGGAAAAAATTACACTTTATTTCTTTCATATCAAATTATTTTCGGCAATCGAGCGTGAAGTCAAATAAACAGTCGGCAAGATCAAACAGCCAGCCGGCTGCCAAAAGGGAAAGTCATTGCAAGCGATTTAACAACTATGCCCGGGGATAAATATTTTATGAAATCGCATAAACAAATCAAAGACGAATCACAGACGGCGCAAAAAAAAGGAAAATCACTTTCGCCAAACCAAAAAAGAAAAACGAAACTGAGGGAGGCTTAGGGCAGAAATCAAGGGCGGCGATCAAATATGACCACTCAACCGCGCCAGGACTTGCACATTAGCCCTCGAGCATCCTTGCCAAAATATTTGCACAGCTGATGTGGGGGGATGAGGGGTGGTGGATTTCAATTGGAAATGAGGAGTGTGGAGCAGGGGGATGTCTATGCCGGAAGAGGGTTCGCGGGTAATGTGTTTGTTATATGGTAAATCGCATAAAAAATACAGACAACCCATAGAGGGTAGATATATGGTCATAACAATAACAACTTGTTACCCCCCGATCAACTGGCGATTCGCCGGCCTAATGTTTGCCAAAATAGCCCCAGCATCATCGCCGAAGATTTCCGGCCCACTCCCGAAATTGAATTGTATTTAATAAAATATACGCGAGGGTTGCGTATGAGGTTCCAAAAGGCACAAAAGCCCTGGGGGTAAGAAATGTATAAATAAGTAATGAATCTTTTGTTATTGCTCTGTGATTTGCCAAGTCAAGTGGATATTGCCCATCCCCGGGTCTCATTCTTTTTATCCAGTGTGTGTGCGTGTGTGTGGGTGGTGTTCAGTCTATTATCGGTGGTGATATGCATTATATGGAGACACTGGCCATATATCAAGCATCAAACTGACATAAATTGTCCGCTTGATCGGATGGATTGGGGCACACATACATACGTACATGCATACGTACTGAAGGATTGGCGGACTGAAGGACTGCAGGACTGAAGGACTATGACCACACGCCGAGATGCACCGTGCAGTTGGCCATTCATCAATGCCAACACTCTCATGTCCGCATCGCCTGTCATCCCCGATATATCGTTGCACTGGCCACTCGCTGCGATACGGAATACGGAGTACGAAATACGGAATACGGATATATTGCAAATTGAAATTATTACATAGTGTAAACTCTGGCAAGGAACTGCCTCCATCTGTTTATTTATGGCCCGGCTGCACTGCTAATCGATGGCCGGGGAGCAGAGTTATGCGACACTCAGTGTATTTTATCGAATGCGGCATAAGTTGGCCAAAATATTCAATTAAATGCTAGTCGTACACAATTTATGTTTGCCCAGTGCCATCCTAATGAGTTTTGGCTCTGTTAATATCGATGGGAAGTATGCAAATAAATATGCCTGCAGTTATGTAGCAGTTATGCCAGCAGCAGACAGTTTCTCGTTTGCAGGTACACGGAAAATAAAAAGCCTATCACTGATTAATGGGCTATAAATTAGTTTCGAATCGAAAATAAATATTTGAATGTTTCACCTAATACGAATTAATTTGATGCATATATCCTCATTGATTTATACCTGCCTTAATCCAAAGCATACGGATCTCTGCCAATGATGAGAACATAAATCGCCTAATTATGTCCCAAATATATTCTATTTGCCTACAGTCACTTCCTCCTTGGTAGATTCTCTCAGTTCAATTTAAATGTTTTCCCAGGTGTAGTTCATTTTTAATGATGCCATTCGAAGGCCTGGCTGTTTACTGTCAAAGCCGAACGAGTATTGATGAAGGTGTTTACTCAGCGCACACATCCTGCGCACTGAAGGACATGTTATGCTCCAGCGATCCATCTAAAGGAGGCAGGACTAACCATACAGCCATACACAAACCGGCAAATTAGGCAAAGCCTGCGTGGCGGGTAGAACAACATTCCAGTACATCAACTACTGACGAAAAACCGCAGCCAAAACATTACCCCAGGGGGTAGGTGGTTCGGAAAACTCAGGGGGGAGGCAGGTTGGAAAACTCTGCGGGTGGAGGTGCGGGCGTGCATATATTAAGATAGATTACCTCACTCACACACATTTCGGCGCATAAGTGCTCCAATGACAGCCCCGAATTCGCATTAAAAGCAGAGCCAAAGCCAAAGCCAAAGCCAGAGCCAGCATCCCTCGGAATCCGAGCGGGCTTATGCGGGAAATTAACACGCCTAATGCCCGGGCACCTTGAAGTGCGCATAAATTATAAACAAGCTTCATTATCAAGCTTCATTCACCGCCGAAATGTCGCCGACATCGTCAAACTTTAAGTCCTCGGCTCGCAAACTATGCGACTTTGGCGCTGGCAATTATAATAAATTCGGTTAATAAAGCGCGTTAATGATCAGCCATCAGCAGTAGCAGTAGCAGGAGCAGAGCTCTGGCACTAATCTGTATCTATCTCTATATCTGTATCTTGATATCTGTGTCCTGGCATATGCAAGGACTCTAATTGCCGCATTGGGCCAAATGACACGGAAGAGGCTAAGAGTTTCCGGCTCTATTGTCGGCTAAGCCAGATTGGATTAAGTTTTCGGTAGCATGCTAGCTAACTAAAACTAAGTGGCAGTCAACGAAAGACTTTTCCACTTCATTTCGAGCCAAAACGACGATTTCCTTCGCTCTTCGTTTAAAGTTTGTCCTCAAAAAAAACACTATAAAATATGCAGAATGAAGGAGGAGAAGGCGCACATATGGGCACCCCTCAAGGCGCAGAAAGTTGTCCAACATTATACAATAAAAACTCATTAATAATACGCATTTAAGTTATAATTGAACTACTTAATGTGGCCGCTGGCCCTGGAAGTGTGTGGGGAAATTGCATGAATATGTCCATTAGCTTTCAGGCGCCGCTTTTCATGCCACCGGAATTTCCAGCCATTTCCCTTTGGCATTCATTGTTTGTTTAAAAAAAAGTATGCCAGGCGAGTGAGTGCGCATAGTTTCAGTTTTCATTCAATCGAATTGTTGCCTGCGGCTATAGAAAAAAAGGTGAGTAATTAAAACGCTGCCCGGCGAAAGGCGAATGGCAAATGGCGAATGGTGAAAGACAATTAAATGCATGCCGCGCACTGTCGAACAAAAGATGAGCGATGAGTTTGCGTTTAATTACGTGGACAGGCGGCGGAGATTTTAATTTATGATGCGTGAATTTGAGCTCAAAAGCATGCCCACATCGCAGAACCCACATTCTACATCCCACATGCCGCATCCCACATCCACATCCTTGCCACCATCTCTTTACCATCGGAGCAATACTCGCCGCCAAGGAAGTGCGGAAATTGAATTCTAAAATATTTATAGCTCCCCTTTTTGGCATACTTTCGGGGGCCGAGGAGTGATTTATGCAGTGCTCAGCAGCAAATTGCAAATGAAACGCAATGAAACGAATCGAAACGGAATGAATTACTACTTATGCATGCATGTTCGCCACATAAACACACATCTATCCATCCGCCAAATAAATATGTATATATGTACCATATGGGGGTAGGGAGGTAGCTGGTCTAGTCCCATCAAATCGGAGTCCCACTTATTAGTCTGGCTGGACACATGCTACACAATGCTGAGCCATAGATTTATGGCTGGCAATCATCGGGATTTGCAGCAGGACACGCAGCACATGGAGGACATGCAGGACATGGACGACTGGGAGGACATGGAGCAACTGCTGCCCTGACATTGACTATTGAAAGTCAATTTCGGGTGCGTGCCACACGCTCATTTGTCCGGTTTATGGCCAACATCATTTGTTTTGGCATTTTTGCCAATGAGGCGCAAACGCCTTTTATGCGTCCCAATAAATTCACGCTTCCGGCATCTAAATTCGCCTCCCATTTTCCCATGTCCTGCCCATGTCCTGCCCCTCGAAATCCCTAATACCTGTTTATTGTTGCAGCTTCGTGCGCGCAGTGTTTACAAGGATGCTGATGCTGCATTGCAAATGAGTTTCGCTCGTTTCAAAGTTGAAAGTTTAATTTGCTGCCCAACTGGGCAATTTAACCGCCTGGGGTCAAGGCCCTGTGCCATGGGGCATAGAAATTCGAATAAAGTGCATTAAGGTGGCGTGTACTCATGTATTAATCACCTCCAGTAAGTGCTTGCAAATTAATCGGATGACTAATTATTGAAATTTATAAAGACGTAAACAGGTTTAGCACGACGCCCTAGGGAGCCGAATTCATTTAAGAAAGGTTAAGCTTAGTACTTCGTGCTAGTGAGAGCTAGTTTTATGGGCAGTTATATTCGACAGGCATAAACTATTGTGTGAAAACATGGGGCTGCCACAAATTTTACCCATAAAGGTCCCCAGTACAATGCATTTAAGTGGAGTGCATTTGAATTATGTGGTTTACACGATTATAGGTGGTTTAAAGACCGTAGAGAATTCTCTATTGCTTAAATTAAAACTCAATCCATTTACATTTCTGCGATTCATAGTTTACATTCTATAGTTGTAAAAATCAATACGCAACTTGAGCCATTTTAACCTCGGTGAAACCAAATATCATTCGATGAGCTCTCTGCAGGCTCTCACTTTCCGTTTGGCCTCATGAAAATTTATGAACTCTGGCATTTTACAATACTCTATTAAGTGCTGCCAAGCCAACAGAAACAGAAACAGAAACGGCAACAGAAACTGAAACTGAAACCGAAAGGGTTGAACCGAATAATCAAATTGCAGTTTCCAGCTGTCATGTCCACACAGACGCAGAGTTTTTACATTGTTTTTGGCTATTTGGCAGACCGGCAAAAACGGAGCTTGTGAAAAAATCTGTTAGAAATCCTATTTATATTTCGAAACAATAACCATTCAATTCCATCTAACGACTAGGGCGCTGGCCACCGGCGAGCATAACGAACCAATTGAGCTGGCCACGACCCCTCCCTCGGGGGGAGGGGGAAACGTTGTGGGCGTGGCATTTATTAGCAATTGCTATGGCGGCGCCTTTTGTGAAAAATTCGAGCTGCCTTTTAAAGCGGAAGCATTCGCAATGCCTGCCAGGACATTGGGCGGTCGATGGAACCAACAGGACACCACAGGCGCGACGACACAAACAAAACGTGATTCGCATACAAATAAACAAGGCTACAGAGGAATCCTCCAGCTCCAGCTCCACTCAGCCACCCACTCAACCACCCATTCACCCACCCACTCGACAACGAGCACACATGACCCTTTGGGGCATCGGAATTGAAACAAATGCCACAATGCAGGGCGTGCCTATAAATTTTTCACCAAATACATTGGCCAAAGGTGCAACTGCAACTGCAACTGGAATGTTTGGGTGGTGCACTGGGTGGTGCAGTGGGCGGTGCTGGCAAACCAGCATGTGTGGGTGTGGTCCGTGGCTCAAAAGGTCCGTGAAATGGCCAACTGGGGCATTGTTTAGGGGCCGGTGTTCAACTGCCCGCACACGGACAACAGTTGAATGCAGAAGCAGGCTTTGCCCGTGGTCGATGTCACTACTCGGCAGGACACTCGAAAAAAGGGTTGTCGCTTTTAGAAAATTACTTTTCCTGCCACTTGCTACATAGGCAAAGTCATCTGCCTTCGTACTTAACACATCTCTTAGCAATTTCGTAAACGCAAACATATTCCTTTACATTCCATATACATTTTTAAACCTTTTCCAGTACCCTTAAACATAGAGTAAGATACTCATTCCAAATTAAGGGAACCAGTTTCTTTGCCTGCACCGTTGCAGCCAGCGATGTGTTCCCAGAATCTCGGCAAAGCTGCTTAGCTGCTGCCTGCCAATGGCAATTACGTCCTGGGGCAGAGTTCAAGTGGCTGCACAAATCACGGCGCGAAATGAAGAGTCAACCATCGACCTCTGGCTGCCAGACTAGATGCCCCACCTTCACATCCACGTCCACATCCACGTCGAGTTAGAGCTTGATGCATGTGCTGCAATTTCGAAGCGAGTACATGCTGATCATTTGTCCTGGGAACTGCAGCTCTGGAGCCGTAGCCGTAGCTGGAGCAGAAGCCCCGGAAAATCCCCGAAGCCCAAAGCGTGTGACGAGCATTTTGGCAAATAGTTTTGCCCACTGCTCACCTCGATGGCAAGTCCTTGGGAACGGGCTGCCCAGGAATTCCATCAGCTGATCGAT
The DNA here is from genome assembly GCF_016746235.2 of Drosophila teissieri. Taxonomy (NCBI): domain Eukaryota; kingdom Metazoa; phylum Arthropoda; class Insecta; order Diptera; family Drosophilidae; genus Drosophila; species Drosophila teissieri. The sequence goes on along the minus strand of NC_053031.1, from coordinate 5,854,348 downwards.
TAGTCGTTGCCGCCGAAGCAAATACTTTCGTCCGGGGAATGCCGCTTGTCAGTGGAATGTGGCTGTGGATGTAGCCAGTGTGGAAGATGGGTGCAGATGGGTGGAGCTGAATGGAGGTGGATGGACGGAGGTGCCATCCCCATGTCACGTTTTATGGATGCCAGTGCGAGTTTATCTTTGGCCGACAGCGGCAACGTCTGTTGCGAGTCAACGCTGTCCTGGCTCCCATGTCCTTGGCCATTTTGTTGCAATTTTTATGTGCTCTTATGCACTTGAGTTGGCACCAGTCCCTCCTCCAGCCGACAACCACCGTCGGCCCACCTTCGACACTTGGCCATCGTTCTGCCAACGTGTCATCTTGCCACTTGGAAGCATTTTCTCGCTCGCTAAATTGAGCAGCATTTTTCCCTTTTCAATCTTCGAAAAAAAGAAATCCCCCCATTCACATTTCTGTGAGATTTCGTTTGAAGTGCGACTGTCACTGTCGTCGCAGAGCATTTAGCCTCATTAGGAGCTACAACTTGTAGGCAAAAGGCAAAAAGCAAAAAGTTGTGCAAATTTAATCAGGAAATCGTATGTAAATGTTTGAACTTTAGGCTTTGGCTTTGGCTTTGGCTTCGGGTCTAATGAAGCATTCAGTAAGTGGCACATTCAAAGGCCGGAAAATGTGCCACAGTGCGGGATAATCACTGCATATGAATTAAAAAGTTTTCAGGGGGGAAAGCGAATGCGAAAATATTTTGTAGTTTAAAGCAATTTGAAGTCATTTGTAGCCAATTTGTGAAATGTCTGCGTCTGTGTGTGTCTGTTGGAGTGTGTGTGCCAATGCAATTACAGTTGCTCACTCAAACACACACATTTGTTTGGCAATGCCATTCCGCTCAGCCATTCCGACGTTTCATCGTCACTCGTCCTTTTTTCCAACTTTTTGCATACTTTTTTTTCGCACTGCAAATGAGTCATGCTAATGGCAAACCATTAGCAAAAATGCCACTGTATGGGTGTATGGGTGAGGGTGATAATTAAGTTGTGTGCATGTGTGTGCATACATATGTGTGCTGGCGTTTCGCAGAGAGAAATGTGATTTTGAAGGCTGTTGTTAAATATTTAAATGTATTCCATGGGCGAAAGCCATTCTCTTTGTTGCCACTAGCTTTTGCTTTTGCGCCAAAGTCTAATTGCAACCTAAGCCGAAAGTAAAATTACTTAAATTGCACACAGGAAGGCGATTCCTTCAAGGCGGCAAACAAGTGGGCTAAACTTTTGGCTGAGGCCTTGAATCAAACTTATTACCATTCGAAAAAATCAACGAAATTATTTGAAAGTGAATAGGATGGTATTATGGCAATCATCTATTGTTGCACATGCGATCTGTAATTTTATTTTTATAGATTGGAGTGCATTTTGCAGAGCTGTCATTTATTTAGGATTTTGTGCAGGAACATAATATTCCAAAGTAGTTGCCGTGAACTTAAGCCACAAACACCGAAACTGTCCATTACTTAGTGAAATTAGTTGCCAGCTGCAGCAGTGGCCAAAAAAAGGCCGCGATGACAGGCCCACAAAACGGAGACTTCCTATTTCATTTTCATTTACCTTTAATTGAGCTAATCAACACGCCATTTGCATTCGCTATTCGCCATTAGCCGTCGCGGCAAACTGAAACCGAACTAAAGTGGTTGCGACGGGGCAGATATTTTATTGTTATGCGTTCGCGCCGCAAAGCACTACAAAATTGCACTTTAATGACTAATTTAGACACATACGAGTGTATGCGAGGACAGACGAGGACATAGGAGGCCATAAAAGGACGTTTGCTCGGCGGCAGTGGGACGTGAGTGGCGCCGGAAGTGGAAGTGCACACTTGAGCAATGGCGATACGACATTTCCTTAATGAAGGCGAGGGGCATAAAAGTTGATGGCCCTCCGGCTCATTTGGCCAGCAGCAGCAGCAGCAGCAGCAGCATGCAGCACATAGCACATATAGCACATATAGAGCATATGCACTAAACGGGGCCAAAGGAGCAAAGGAGCCAACGGGGCGTATGTGTAATTATAACAAGTTCGGACTTCTGACAGTGCTCCATTTTGTGCACTTGTCAGCTTTTTGTCACTTCTCCCCACGTCTCCCCTGTCGCTCGATGGCCTGTCAAAGTTGGTGCGCTTCTGCGAGTAAATGGCTCCATAGCCATGAAGTTTGCAACTGGTAGACGGTAGACGGTAGACGGACGACACTCACCTGACACCAGCAGCTCACTGGTGCTGTTGACCAAATTGTCCATAATTGGCTGGAATGTGTAGAACGTCAGCGTTTCCAATTTGTTTGCCTGCACGTTGATGGACAGCAGGGCGGGGGTTCCCCGCAGCAGGCCATTGTCGATCTTCTTCAGCAGATTGTTGCGCAGATTCAGTGTTTTCAGTGTATTCAGGCCATCCAGGGCGCGCTCGGAAATGCGCTAAAAATGTAAATGGGTTAAGAAGATTAGTTTTTAGCTTGTGCTTAAATTTGATTAAACGTAAATAATTTTTTTATTTTTTTTGGGGTTGCAAAATGTTATTTTCACAGCGGCGACCACATGGCATCTACTACTACTATATGTATGTATATATATATACCATATTTGGCATACAAAAACCGAAAAATATTTTCGTGCTGCCATTTTTCCGCATTTCTGCGTATTATTTTCATTGTTTTTCACAGAGTTTCGCTTTCCGTGTGCCATTGTTGTTGTCATTGTCTTCATTGTTTGTTTGCGTATTTATTTATGTGTGTGTATACGCCATTTATACATGTACAATCACACCAACACTCACACATAAACTCTGTTTTTATTTTTTTTTTAACTTGTATATATGTCCCAATTCGTTTGTCTTGAATTTTATTATACGGAAAAAGTGTTTTCTTTTATTTCTTTATTTCTGGTCTGCCGTTTTGTTTGGCTGAACAACGAAAGTGAAGGCAGCGTATTCCGCCATTATTTAATATTCAATATGCTTTGTCTGGGGAAATGGAAAAATTATGCATATTAAATGACGAGTCCAAGGCGAAAGGAAGCTGGTGGCAAAGTTGCTCCCTGCTCCCGTGATGTGGCATTGAAAAATAACCTCAGCTCATGTTTCTTTTTCATGTATGTGTTTATTTGCCCGGATGATTGACATATAAAAAAAATATGATTTTATTGCGATATTTTGTTAGTTTGATGGGCGATCCTTCGCTGCCTACGCGCCCAATTTATTAGCTTGACAACGGCGAAAAAATATAATTTACGAGCGATTTATGTGCGGATTGAGTAAACAAAGTTATGACAACGGGATTAATGGGTACACAGGGATTCGCAGCAAGGATTCCCCTTTAAATAGCCAGAATGTAAACATTTTGTAAGATTTAAGTGCGTTCATTTCAAATGCACTTGTACTGAACTTATTAAAAGTTACATGACAAGATGTCAATTACTATGGGTAACATTCTGAAAACTTTTTGGCGACAATACTACTTGCTTGTCATTAGCTGCTGACATGTGTAATGGCTCTGGCAACTATTTTAATCTTCAAAGCAGTGCGAAAGCTGCTTAAAGCTGCTAATTTCTCCTACACTTTCACCTTAATGCACTCGGTTAGCCCCTTAGCCCCTTAACCCGATTATCTGTTTATCTTCATCCCTAGACCATCCACACATCCACACACACCACCACACCCACAGACACCCGCACACCCTCACACACCCTCACACACCCGCACACACATGCAGCGTTTTATGTTGTGTCAGAGCTAAACCTTTCAACGGCAAATGATTTATGAAGTGAGCAAAGGGAAAAAAGAAAAGTAAATATATATGTATACATAGAAAAAAAGGGAAAGCGGACGGGGAAGCCCAAGCCAAACATGCAACACAATTTGCTTTCATTGAAGGCGACAATGGCACGAACAACACCTAACGAAGAAAGGGAGTTTTTTCGGGTCCAGGCAAATCCGGGAATCTGGAGTCCGGGTCCGGGTCTCGAAACAAAGCGCAACGTGGGCGATAACAAGCCCAATCATTATGGCTATGACAATGCGGCAAAGGAGCCCAGCTGAACAGGACCCCACTTGAGCGGCTGCTCTCGAGTGTCCTAGTGTCCTGTCCTAGTGGCCTGACACATATGCGGACTCGTCTGAGTGTGACATGATATGCGAGCACTTTGTAAAATGGGAAAAATGAAGGAGCAGCCAAGCAGCCAGCCAAGGAAGGAAGGAACAATGTTGGGCCAGGATATGGATATTCAGGATTTACGCTCATACGGCTGCCTTACATAACTTTGTGAGCTGCGAGTGTTAAGCGACATTTTTCTATTTTTCTATTTACCCACACACGCTGGCCATTTTTATGGCCGCCAGGATACGCAGGACACAGAAGGGTCTCTGCCCATAGACTACCAACTACCAACTACCATCATTCGCCGGATATCAGATGGCAGCAAGGGAGCGCCATAAATCCATTATTCCCATGATTTGTTATTCAATATTTTGTAAGTAGATTAACTTGCGGCGCACATTTGTTTGCCACCGAGCGCCGAAAGGCGACTGTCAGCGTGCGGTCCGTTTGCAGAGGGTAAATGTGCGAATTAAGCCAGGACTCGGCGACGAAAACAGGACACCCAAAAACGTAGAAAACATAATTTACCAATCTATTTATCATATTTTCACCCCACGCCCCCACACCAACATAAAACGGCCAACGGAGCAGCGATGCTGAGTGACCACTTAAATCACCACAAGAATAGACATTCGAATTGAATTTATGACACCAGCAAAAAAGTTGCCTGTGTATTTTGGCCCCAAGGATATGGCATTTATGGTGTCCTGGCATCCTCGTCCCTTCTGTTTCTTATGGCCACTCGGCAATTTATGGCCCCTTAAGTCAGCTGCTCCAAGTTGACCAAGTGACCGAGGCAGACAAATCTTTTTAATCCACTTGCATTAGAGTTGATTGAGAAGTTTCGTGCTCCTAGATTGCATTGCCCTATATATTGCTCTGTAGAGGTGGCTATAAATAAAAGCAGTCAAACAACTATTTCGAGTGCTATAAATGCGCACTTGTAAAACTCAATCAATCTGGCAAATAATGTGCAAGCTTAAATTGGTTTTCTGCTGGGGGAAATTACCGAATGAAAGTACCAATAGAATTATACACTCACCTCGATGCGATTATCGTCTAGTTCCAGTTCACTCAGGCTCCACAATTCCGCAAAGACAGTGTCGCCGATGAAGTTCAGATTGTTGCGGGTCAGCTTCAGCACATTCAGATTGCCCAGTCCTCGGAAGATCTCGCTGGTCAGCACATTAATCTGGTTGTGGGCCAGGTTCAGGAAGGTCAGCCTGGCCATATCGGCGAAGAGACCCTCGTGCAGAGTGCTGATATTGTTGTTGTTCAGGAAGAGCCTTTCGCAAAGCGGCAGATTGCGGAATGCATAGCGGTCCATCTCGAAGATCTGGTTGTGCTCCAGGTTCAGCTCCCGCAGCCTGATGTGATTGGCGAAGGCGTCCTGGTCCAGGGCCATGATGTGGTTGTTATTCAGGATAATCCTCTCCAGGAAGGGCAGATTGGCGAAGGCATAGCTCTTGACAATCTCCACCTGCGAGTATTCAATCACAATGCTGCTCAGGTTCTTCAGCGGTTCGATTATCATGGTGGGTATGTAGTCCAAGCGGGCATTGTTTTGGATCACAAACTTCAGCTCCCTCAAACGCTTCTGCTGGTAGAATCGCGTCCAGGTGGTGTCGTTCTGATGCAATCCCTCCGAGAACACCCAGCACTCGGCCTTCTGCACCGGCACATGGTTCTCATCCGGGGTGCAGTAGCACATCAGCTTCATGTCCCGCCGCCGGGTGCAGAATCCAGTGCTGTCCATGGGTCCACTGTACCCGGTGCTTCCCGAGTTCACGGCACTGCTGCTGGTGAACACGTAGCCGGAGGAGGAGCCCGCTGTCGACGAGGAGCCACTGTAGTAGCCATTGTTCATGTTGCTGCTGCTGATGCTGCCGCTGCTGCTGGAGGAGGATGAGAGGACGCTACTGTTGCTGCCACGCCCCCTGGTGCGGCGGTCATCCTTGGCGCGCCCCTCGGTGGGCGTAACCAGGCAGGCGCCAATTAGCAGGAGCGAAAGGAGCAGGAAACAGATGGCGCCGTCCGCCAAAGTCGCCATTTTATGGCGCTGATGATGCGGCAACATGGCCAGCTTATTCCTATCGCTCGGCGGAGCGGATTCTGCAAATTGAGGGAACAAAGCAGAGTGACGTGGTCAATAAAATTGGTCTATCTTACAGTGTCTATGGGCTACCTACACCTAAAAAAATAAACAATGGTTTATTTACTTGGAGGATTTTAGATTAATGTTGTATGTATATGCATATATTCCTTTCTCGACTAGAGTATTTCATCACCTATATTTTTGCAAATGGGTAGATATTCTCACTAACTCCATAGCTCATTCTCTGAGTGTATCAGCCAAGGTGGAAATGCTTTGAACGCAAACCTCGATTTTCATGGCCTGGTTTTTGTGTTTGAAAATATCCCGAAATAAACTCGCGCCTAACAAATGGATTTCATTTCATGTTTATGACAACTGAACCTTGTTTAAGGTGGCGAAAAATTGAAACTGGCATCAAAGTTGGCAGCCATTCATTGGAGTTTATTTCCCCACTTGATGGCTGTATTGTTCTCGCTTCTGCGGGAAGTGCTTCATAAAAATGCTAATTAATGTTGTTAACTTTCTCACTTTTGCTCATATTTCATTTGGCCCAATTCGCGGGATGCCGCACTGGATTCATCCTCATCCTCATTCTCATTCCCATCCCAGACCCGCAACTTATTTCCCCCTTTTACTTGCGCCCCCATGAAAGTTGAATTGGCTCGTTGCGAGGCCTCCTGCTGACTTCATTTGACGCTCGGTTGCTTTGTCACTTGGCCCTTTCCCAATCCCAATCCCTTTCCCATTTGGGCCATTACATTTTACCCCATAAACAAATTTATCGAGCTCATAAATAACTGCAACACTGTCGCTGATTGTTCGCTCAACGGCAGCGGTGGAAAGATGGAGATGGCCTACGTTTTTGCTGGCCCTCCCACTTCATTTTGCATTTCAAGTGTCATCGGGCAAAGTGCTCTCTAATTATGCTCGTATTTTTTAATAAATTAATAAGTCACACGGACACCGGGCATATTTCGGCATCTGGTTGCTGGCTTTTTGGTCTTTTTGGCTCTTGACTGCCGGGTTGGATGGCATAATGAAGTGTAAATAAGTTATTGTCAGTTGTCAAGTGAGTTATCGTCGTTATCGGCAGTCAGCCCAGTGATTTGCATAAAATATTGTCGCAATTTCCAGGGGGGGGGATGGAAAATCAAGGGGATTAGGGGGATGGAAAGCCGAAAGTCACTTGAGTTATTGACTCGGGCATGCTTCATTACATTGATTTCGATTATAAATTTTAAATAAAACGATGATAAGTGCTGCGTAGCATGATGCGATGCTTATTCCGGCTTAGCCAGCTTCCCATCCCAGCTCCATCTGCTCTTCATCTGCTCGTTTTGGGCAAAGTTCAGGGCTCAAGGAGCATTAGAAGTGGCTCACACCGCAGGATTAAGTACTCAAAATATACATGAAAACTTTGCGCAGCCAGCCAGACAGCAGGCAGCTGAAGATGACTTGATGGCTTCAATTTAAATATCAAAGCAAAGTCGAAACTAAAATGTCCTCAGACATACACACACTTATATATCTCTTTCTATATACATATATACCACATCATATTTAGCTGGATATATAGGTGGCAATGGAATGGGGTGGTTGTCTCACATATTCTGGGAATTTTTAAGTGTTCCGTGAAGCAGCAAATCAAAAAATATACTGCATGAGTGTGTAATTAGATTTTGCCACCACAAAAAAAAGAGAAGAGGATTGGTTTTCCACTGAAGCAAAATCAGTTAGTGGCTCTTTAAATTCGTCACACATTCGTGTCTATTTCCCAGTTATGGACTTAGCTTTCACACATCACACCTACTTTTTTGCTGTGCACACATGGAGCAACGCGTCGCTGACAGCCAATTACTCAAAGGCCTGAATGGAAAATGGCCAGAAGGGAAGGGAAGGGGTTGGGGGTGTGGGAAAATGGCTGAAAGAGAGCGTTACAAGCAAATGAAAAATCAATTTGTTGATTATGCATAAATCATAAGATTTATGCGACTCCTCACTCAGCATTTATGAGTCATTTATCAAACGAGCAAACTTTTCTCCACTGCCTTCATGTCAGAATCACAAAAACAGAAAGCGACGAAGCGAATCACAAATCGAAGTGGCACTGGGGGCAAAAAACATGAAGGGTGCAAAAACGCTCGAGATGTTTCATTCATCTTCAGTTGATCTAAATAATTTATAAATATATATATAGGCGATAACAATGTCTAGACCGAGAAGATTTAAAGTCCATGTATACATAACGATGGCATCTTTGCACGGGATTAAATGCACGCTGCGTACAAACTGATCTGCCTGGCTTAAGTTCTTCATCTCGGAACGTAAGCAAACACCAGCAGCAGCAAACCTTGACGACAAACAATTACCAGGAAAATTATTCCCCCAGGGAAAATGGCAGTAACAGCAGAAGCAGCAGCAGCAGCAGCAACTAGCAGCAGGACTACAACTATAATATAGTTGGCAGCAGAAACAGCTGGGATAATGGGACTGCAGCCAAATTAAAGACAAAAACTTTAACGGGGATAATCACGACAGCAGCAACATCAAGCAGCAACATCCAGCAGCAACATGCAGCAGCAGCATGGGCAGCAAAACAACAAGGGCGGGGCAATGTTGCCGTTGCAAGAGCAACATCAGCCAAATTGGGAAGCGTAACATGATCAAAATGTGGGGCAGCAGCAATATTTGGTCATCTGGTAACAAACAGTGACCAGAAGTTACTCTATACAACATAAGCAAGCCTAAAATTAATGGAGTAAAGTTAAATCAAGAAGTAGAGCAACCATAGCTGCCACATTAAGGAGAGTAGGGATACCGAGGCAACCTGCAACACTGGCCATATATGCAGCTGCAACACGAGCCACATCTTCGGGTGAAACAACAGCAGCAATACTAATTGCTCAGGTAAAAGTGTTAAGCATTAGACCAACTCAAGCAGCCGTAACAAGCATAGTTGCTCAGATGGCAACAGTACATACACCACGGTGCTACAACATTAAAACTTTCAGCAGAGCATTAAGCATGGGCAGCAGCGATAGTTGCAACACCAACGAAAGTGAGAGCAAGAGCGGCGGCAGCTTAAAGGAAAGTCAGTGCAGCAACTGCAATAATAACATGGCCAGCAACATTCAGGACAACAGCAACAGGAGCAGCAACTATGGACAGCCAGGATACGGGTTGCCTTAATGTTTCGCCCAGCGCAGTGTTGTTGTTGCGGGAAAATTGCAACAAGAAGCAATTTGTCTTGTTGTTTATAATTTCGATTAAACTTTCGAAGCGAATAACGCATATGTTTGTGTGTGTGTGAGACTCTGGAAGTCCTCGGCTGGGCTGAGTTTGAGTCGTGCTGGTGTGCGTGCAAACAATGGGCCGTGCAAAGGCGGCGAGTCCTTTGGCCGGGGGGAAAAGGCGTGTGAAAGTGTGACAGAAGTGTCGACAAGGAGCGAGGCAGCAACAGCAACAGCAACAGCAGCAGCAGAAACAGAAGCAGCAGCAGCGGCAGCAACATCAACCGCAGCAACAACAATGATGACGGCGACCCAGTGGGAAATTGGAGCAAAGCCGCAGCTAAGCTGACAGCCACGCAAGCAATTTCCCAGGGAAACCGGGCAAACACAACCACCGGGGCCAGATAATATTTTCCAGCAATGGAAATTCTTAGCTTTAAAAAGGCGGCTCTACCAAGAAACTCGACTCGTTATGGCCTTGTTTGCCGTATCGGGAAACTTACGACAAGCACACACATTCGTAAAGTATACAAACCAAGTCTAAGGTTGATCAAGACAAAAGCTCAGAGTCGGGATACTGCTGTGTGGAAATTGTTTTCAATTTTCGTTATTTGACAAATGGTGACACTTCCGCTGTGGCAGCCAGGACACCAGGACACCAGCATCATCGCAGGGCCAGGACTTTAACAATATGTGCACACCAAGCCACGTCTGCGTCTGTGTGTCATGAGGTTTTGTCAACAATAAGTTTTTATGCCGGAAGACTCGTAGTTGTTTATGGCAGTCCCCCATCAGATGCAGCATCCTCGGGCTCAGCCGCATCATCATCATCACCAGAATCATCAGAATCATCACAATCATCAGAATCATCGCCAGAATCAGCATTTCTCGCAGCGGGTTTGTGTGCACGGCGGAAAAAAGGTTACACATTACATATGCGCTTCATATAGACATATAAATTTGGCAACTTCACTCTTATGAAGAGTTAATCATAATGGGTGTATGGATTGTTGGTTACAGTTTAAACAGCGAAGTGTTCTTTACAACTCTTGAATCAACTTTATCTTGCCTCGCATTTATTTTGCGTCCGTGTAAGATTCCCCTTAAATAACGTGTCCTCTTCCTCTATCATGTGAATATAACTTTAAGCTGTGACATGAACGCAGCTCGGACGTGCCTGACTTTGAGTGAGTGACTCTGACTGACTGACTGGCGAGGTGGGATTGGTGGGATTGGTGGGGAATGGAGCCACTAAGGGTTAGTCGCTTTCCATTTAGCTGAGCTGCAAATAAAACGACAGCTACAAAAACTTGGTCAGTTGGACAAACTGCAGTTCCTGTCTTCGCTGCGATGTACATATCCTCTCTGACCCGTAAACTCCAGGACTCTCGTCTCATCTGACAAATGACGCAGTGGCAAAACGGCAGACGAAACACAGCCATCAATCAGTGGGCCAAGTTATGACGTCCGCACGTTTTATTCGCATTTTTATTAAGGCTCACAAATATCCGGATTTGTCCTTGGCTTGCGTCACTTGTCAGCGCCAGTTGGAGTCTGTTTCGATCAAATCTGGCGGACTTCTTTGGGGGGAGGGGCAGAAGGATCCTTGGCCATATATATTTATTGTCAGCCATGTCACACTTCATAAATATTTCATAAATTGCTTCGCATTTATTTTGACAGTCGCGCCAAAGTTTCGACTGCCATTTGTTAACCCTTTCACTTGCCGCTGTTACTACAAATATTTTTTTTTTGCTTTGTTTCTTGGCCCGCTTATTGTTATTTCGGTTATCATGCGAGGCAGTCATTGCCAGCTGTCACACATATTCACATATTGTCCTTGGGGAAAGGCACCTAAACGCCCCCCGCCCACCGCCCACCAATTCAATGTTCCCTATTGCCATATTGCCAAAAGGCAAAATCTGCAGACAGGACTCATTCTCGCACTTTTGACTGCTTTTAACTTGGGTTCCATTTCCCAAAAAACTGCTCCTCGACTTGGTCTTGTACGTTTTTTAGCTTTTAGCATACCTGTCAGCAGAATAAAATGGAAACTAGTTGCCAGTGCAAACTTTCGTCTTCGCCTTTTTGTTGACACATATTTCTGGGCAAAGAGCTGGCTATGCCACTATGCATATGCCTGCCACGCCCCCTGCGGCATTCAGACAGACAACGCCCCACTGCACTTGAGCTGGCTGGCACATTACTTTGGCCGTCACTCCACCGATTTTTTTGGTCCTGATTCCTGATTCTTGGTGGCCTCCTTTTCGGCTGTACTTTAAGTTTCCCTCAGCTCTCGCAGGACTTTCGAGAGTCCTGGCAAACTGCTTAACGCCCAAATTGGCAGCACCTGGCCAAAAGTGTTGGCTGACTGTCCTGCCAGATAAGTAGTCGTCCGAGGCTTTTGCCTTCGCTTTCTTTTTTTTTTTGTTCCTTTCCTTACAGGATTTTCTTCCCTTTTTTTGCGAGCTGAGTGTTTTGACTTTCAACGAGGAGCGAAATTATTTTCGCTGTTGCAAGTTTGTTGCAACTTTTCCCTGACGCAAAGTGAAAATTTGTCATGCTCGTTGAGCTTCTTGAGTTCCCCTCCTCCGTGATTATATAATAAATTCCTTCAGCCAGGCAAAAATGCTCCGCAAAGACAAACACAAACACAGGCACAAACAAACATAAATACAGACTTAGCGCAGACAGACTCGTCTGAGAAAACTTTTAACTCACTTGCCAAATATTTTAGCAATTTTTGAATAAAACATTTTCAAGATTCCGGCCATCTCCAGCCCGTTGACAACACCCGTTTATCGCCCTGTCATGTACACAAAACCCCCGTTTATCCACCTGTTTCAGCGCTTTAAAAGCGAGTTTCATAGGGGCCTCTACTTAATTAGTTCGAATTCCTGACGCTGGAGAATTCCTATCACTCGCATATATGTATGTACTGTGTATTTTTTTCAGCCCCTCAGGACATGTTCTTACCTTTCGATTGAGTCCTGGAAAAGGCCAAGTCACGTACTCTAGTACACAGTACTCAATCTGCTGACTAATGCAATGTATCTGCAAATATATAGGGAGAGGGAAAACAAATTAGTTTGATATTACTTATTATTATAATGTCATGTTTCGGTCTCGTTACAGACATGTTTTTCAGCCACAAAATTATAGCGTTGCTGGAATTGGTACATACTTTATTCATAAGCCCCTGGGAGGGCCTCAAATGCTAATGGAAATTGCGTATTAAATAAATAACAGGGAGAATATTATATGAATCGAAAAATAAACTACATTATCTAATCACAATCCGAAATGAGCTAAGCAATTTATGGATTGTTCAAACTTGTCCGCGTGGAAATGTATGCGATCATACTAATTAAACTCGTTATGGTGAATATTTCTGAATCATAACAAAACATTGCATGTTTTCCGTTCGGAAAATGTTATTTTTAGTTCAAATTTCGTTAAATTAGTTGCATTCAAAAGGATCCGGACTCCACCTTTTCAACGTAATCCATTGTGTTCTATGGAACCTCGGCCTTATACAACTTCATAGGCTTCGAAGATCAAAGGCTTGGCCCAGCCAAATCTAATTGCGTTAATTTTCCAGTAATTGTGGTCTGGCCTAAGTTCACTTCCAGCCAGGACATGCGATAAGGTAAACAGCAGAAAACGGCCAGGAACAAAGGGAAAAACTATTAACACGAAGGGGGACACTGTGGGTGAGGTCCTGGCCGCAGGACGAAATGGTGGCGATGGCGGAGGTGGTGCACATGTGTGAGGAGAATGCGTGGATTGTGCACGGGGTCAGGGGTTCACGGCTCGTGGGCGTGGACGTGAACGTGGACGGCGCGTTATTCAAATAGTTTCGGTCGCCAGGCGCTATTAAGACGATAACGACGATGACGACAGCCCGAGGCAATTCCCCATCGGGGGCGGCACCACGCCCACATGTGTGTGCTGTGTGTATGAAAATGGAAACGGAATAATTGCATTGGCTACGCCTAAAGAAGAGGCAAAAAACCGGCTCTGGAACTTGCCCCCCAGAACTTTCCCGCTTTTCCACCCGTTGTTGTTCACTGCAGTCATAATCGCCTTCACTGTTCGTTGACCATTTGTGTTTTTTTTTTCTTTTTTTTGGTTGTTTCTCGTATTTTTTACTCATTGCCGCGTAATTATGCCCGCATTTCTGGTGCCCCGTACACTTTTTGTGTTATTTGAATATTTAATAAGATTTATGCCATTCATGCCACCGATGCCCTGCGATGATTAAGCATTGAATAATTGCTGACGGAGGCGAAATCCACGAGAATGGTGGCAAGGTGGCGGGGGAAGTGCTTTTGTGGCAAACCGAACAATTGTCTGGGCTGCGAGGAGTGGGCGGAATATCGGGGCATCTAAATTTGATTGTCGGTGGAATGTCAAACAAGTTCAAACGGCGGCTGCCACTGGCAACAGACCGAAGCCAAATGAAACCCCAGAAAGGAGTTGTTCAAACGGCGGGAAAAATCAGGAAAATGCCATGCCCCCTCACGGGTGAAAACATATGGAAAATTGGATTCAATGACATTGATTGTTCAATTGGGCGAGCTTATCGGGCGAGGTGAGCGAGGTGCACAAACATGTTTAGGCGGTAATGCGATACAGAAACAGGGAAACGATCCAATTTGCTTAGATCATTAGATTCCCAAAAGGGTTCGAGTTTATATGGCCAAAGTTTCCGTAGTTATTACCAGTACTTTCTATATAACAAAAAGAGCACTTAAAGCGACGTCGTTTGCTTTAGAAATATATAATCTTAAACTTATAGTGGAATATAGTACTTAGCGTGTGAGTTCCCTTAACTTTTTTAAGGCTATAAAGTCTCCAGTGAGTTTTAAATTTAACCTAAATTAACCCCCTTTTCCAGCTAGTTTGATACTAACTAGAACAAGAACCTCCTCCTGATTTGATTAAAATCAATTTACCAAATCGTTGCTTCACTTAAATTACGCCAAGCATTTTATTTACCCACATGCCAGTTGAACAATTTGCATGTGGATAATCTTGGAGTTGGAGTTGGAGTCTGTGTCGGAAATTGCTGCATCGTTTCCATTTCATGTGTGAGGCAATAAAAATTTAATATAATTACGCACAATTTCCAGTTGAAGTTTATGGCAGAGACATGCCAAAAGGATGGGTGGGGTTTTTCTCTTCTCTCCTTTTTTTTCGGGGGAAAACGTGAGCGGGAAAATCACATTCGCAGGACTCGACGTGACTTTTGACAGTGGCAGTGGGAAGGTCCTGATGGTCCTGGCAGCTCGCTTGCTAGGGACTTTATGAGCCGCCGCCTCGCCAAGACAAACATAAACACTTGTGCTTCAAAGGGAGTGGTGTGGGAGGCGTGGCACGGGGTCAGGGGTCAGGAGGCGTGGCAGGACTGCAGCTGATTTCATAAAGTGTAACAAGCCAAAGCTTTGAGCTCAACTGCTGCGACAAATAAGCGACAGCAGAGCCCCAAGCTTCCCGCTGGAGAAAAGTTTCCGAGTACCAAAGGATATACATACGTGCGTGTGTGTGTGAGTGTGTGTGCTGTGGCAGCCTCCGTGCCAACACACGCACAGGCCGCACACACACACACACACAGTGGCACAAACAGGACACGAAGGAGACACCGCTGCGAGTGCCTGCGAGTTAAATATTTGCCTCGCTTGTTTACATCCAAGACCCCAAAAGCAAAGTTGCCACACGACTCCCGATCCTGCCCCTCCTTGTTGTGCCCCCCCTCCTCGAAGTCCTCGAGTGCTCAGTTGCCCTTGGCAAGTTGTTATTTCTTAATATTGAGAGCTGCGAATGATAGGCGGCATGATAGGGAGTTGAAAGTAGGGAAAACAGCAGGAGAAATTTCTCACCGCCTAAAACATCAATTTTCATGAATAAATTATGCTGATTTCGTTGCATTAAAAAGTTGGTAACGTTTTGAGAGCAGATAAATAGTCATTGGTATTATTGCACCTTGAATATTTTCACAAGAAAATCAAGAAACCGTAAGTTGTGTGGAAACTCCCCCTCTATCATGCTTTTCTCCACCCACAACAAAAAAAACGGCACCCACTCCTGCTAATGTAATTGGGTAATAAAACTGCTTGGTCGAGTGTTGGGAAGCACCTGTACCGCTGGCGCTGCCAACGCCGTTACCAACTATGTGTATAAACATTAGTGACAAAAATTAATTAGGCTGACACAACTGCGAAAACGCTGGCAACAGGACGAATAACACATTCAACATTTCTGGCCACGCTCGCGTTCGATGTGGCCATGGCCATGCTAAATGGTCATAATCAACTTCCGTTATGTCCGCACCCACTGCCACGCCCCCGCCCCCCGCGGCTGGAAAGCGGCCACGCCTCCCCCGCCCACGTAGCCAGGGAAAATGTGCTCATTTACAACAAATAAACAGGGATATAAAAACCATGAAACTGATTTTTCACGCCATTTTCATTTACATTTTTGCGGTTATTTTTTGGGCCATTCTCGCGCCTGTTTGCTCTGCCTTGCCTTGACGCCGGCAGCGCTGCAACTGCGCAGCGGCAGCGAACGCATGTGTAATTAAAATATAATAATTTCCCCGAATACCGCAACAAGCAAATAAACAAACAAAGGAACGAAGCCAAACGCAAGCAAGGGCACAAGGCGGCGAAAGCGAAAACAAAAGAAACCGGGACACACACAAAAACAGCTGCTTTTCTAAAAGCCGAATATTCTTATACCCTACATGGGGTGTGTGATCAAAAATAAACATTTTTCTAAGTATTTTCTTTGAGACGTAAACTTTCAAAACATACAAATTATTTAGCGAAGGAGGGGTCAATCTTAGAGATGTCTACTGCATCTAATCTAAACTATCTAAAGTATTGCCTTGTATTTATAAAAATTTTGTATTACTTTTGATATGAAATAAACAATAGTTTGAATATTATAACATTGTTAATATAGCTTTTATCTAAAATATCCTTTAAAAGCCTGTTAAACTTTCCCAAAATATAGAAATACTCTACGCCAGAGTATGACAACTGTAGACACAGTATTTATGACGAAAGTTTCGAGTGGGTCGGGCGGTGGAAAGTGGGGCCAGATTGTCTCTCTCGGCGGAATGGGTGGTGAAAGCAGGTGGTGTGGGTGCTGAAAGCAGGTGGTTTGGGTGGTTTGGGTGGTGTGGGTGAAGGACGGGGCCAGCTGCCAATGATTATGATGATGGCAATCCTGCACGCACAGAAAAACCTGCACAGGTGAGCTCCAAGCTCCAAGCGCCACGTTCGCAGCGAATCCTGCGTCCTTCACCTTTTGCCGTGAATCATTCGCCCATCCCCATTAGGATTTCGCATTTCCACTTGTTTTGTGCACATTTGTTACGCTCAATAAATGAAAATGCTCATATAAATATTTCATATTTCTTTTCGCTGCCTGCCAAGGCACTTCAGCATGTGCCACGCCCACGCAAAACAGTTTCCGCCCATTAAATTGACATACGCGCATTCGTATTCATTTCCCTTTTCCCGTTTTCTTTTTTTATTTTGTTGCCTGCCTTCGATGGCGATTTCCTGCACCCCTCGGCATTTCTTCAGTTCACATTTATTGCTCCGCCTGTTTGCACAAGTTTTGTAATATTTTCGGTTTATGTTTACAGTTGGCAAACGCATTAAAATCACAGATTTACATTTTTCTCCTTCGTTTTCCGGCTTGAATAATTTAGTGTCGTCGTTGTTGCTGTTTCTGTTGTTGTTGTCGATGTCGCATTATTGAATTTGCATGAGGGTGGAAGGTCCTGTGAGCTTATTGTTTCAAATGTTTTCTCGGGGACACTTGAGAATGCAAGCTGTTGATAGCACACACACACACACTCAAGAAGGGGGCGTTGAATGTGGGTGGCTATCCTGTATCCTGAGTCCTGTATCCTGACGGCTTAGCATTGGCGGCATTGCCAAGTTGAGCATGGAAATTATTTTTTAATAAACACGACAGCAAACACAGAGACAGAGGGAACAACCGCTCATCCCGTAGATCCCATTACACAATACCCGTTTGCCATCCATTTGCCACCCATTTCCCAGCCACATTTTCCAACCCAGCCACCCACGGCTGCCGTTGCGTGTCCTGTACCTTTGGCCAAAGTGGCAACAGCGTCGAGGGCAAAATAAATAAACCCACTTTAATATGCGCTCGTTATATTATTTTCTTTTCATTTTCTTGATTTTCATTTTTTTTTTCACTCGCCGTTTTCGTCTCTTCCTGCAGATTCACCCTGTTTTTCTTTCATTTTTGTTGCCTTCGTTTTTCATGTTTTGTTTGCTGCATAAAGGCTAAGAGGGGGAAAGGGCTTCACTTGTTTGAAGTGCCACGCTCTATTTAAAGGCAAATTGTCTGTAGTCCTTTTTACAAATATTGCGAATTTTTTGCCGCACTCTTCCGCCTCGCTGAGCCACGCCCCCCACGCCCCCTTTCTCAGCCCGTCGACCGCCCACGTTTTCTCGCTCAAGCTCTTTGCATATTTTTCCGCTGCTTTCTGCTGCAGCCGTCCGAAAGTTGTTGTTGCGGACGGCTGATCCTCTGCGGAAAATCCCCCGAATCCTTGGACTTATCCTCATCCACTCCGCTTGTCCGGCGAAAAGACAAACTCGATGAAAAGTAGAGCTCGAGTCTAGACAACGAGCAATGGAATTGCAATTGCAGGGGGCAAGCAGTCAAATAGCCGTCTAAAAATGCATCCAACTTTTCGCTCAGCTCGAGTGGGCAATTCCGGGGGCGGGGTCGCAGGTGGGCGTGGCCAGGACATCATGTTAAATAAGCATTTTGAACCCCTGCTTAGTCCACTGACCTGAACAATCGACATTTGTGTACTTTATTGCATTAGCAGCGAGATACATATTCATAGAAAACAGCGGGGGGTGGAAAGCATTCGGGAAAACCTATTTAGATAATTAAATTGCAAATACCTTAGTGCGCAATGTAACGTCCTTTAAACTAAACTGTGTACAAATAAATAAATGGAATTTATATTTTATAACAATTAATAGTTAACCATTAAATAATGGCTATTTTTTTGCTAGCCACATAACTCTTAACCGCTTTTGTTACATAAGCCAACTTGATAGCCTCGCCCCATTTTGCCTGCTTTGTTTGCCCACCTTTTGGCACTTTAAACCGATAGTTTCCATCATCGTGGGGCTTATCCCCACTCACCGCCTGAAATCGTTCCAGTCCGGGAAATCCCCGCATTAGTTCAGTGCCCTTTTCTCCTCCCGGGGGGGGAGATACGCATATACCATATATAAATTCGTATCCTGGTTATCCTGTGCTCTGTAAACATGTACGCATAACCAGCTGAGGTGCCTAGTTTCAATTACACACGCACTTGGCGAATGCCAACGGAAGGTGGGTGGCATTTGCAGGGGGGGTGGTCTACGGGGAGTGGCACGGTGGGTGGTAGGTGGTGGGTGGCAGGAGGTAAAAGTTCCACATTCCCTCTTTGCAATTGTTGCGCCTTTTATTTTTTTGCTTTCTGCTGTGCTGCTTATGTTTGTTGTTGCTGTTAGGACCGTCGTCATCGTTTCGTGTCATTGCCTTTGTTTGCTTTTTGCAGGACCCTCTCCCTTTCTTTCTCTCTCCCTCTCCCCCTCTCTCCCTCCTTCGGCAGGATATGCGCCTCGCTTTCGCCGGGACCTCTTGTGTTTATTTTCTTTTTATATATTTTGTGCGTGGCGCGCGATACGCACAAGGGCGGGAAAAGTGGAAAGCGCGCGGAAAGCGAGGCGCAAAGGACACGCATGTACCGCTCTAACCCGCTCCCCCTCCCCCTTCCCCTTCCCCATCACCCATCCGCCGCTCGTTAAAGGTAAAAATTTATTGTATCTTATTATTATTTTTTTATTGACAATACGTGACGCGTACAGCAGAATAAAAAACAAAAAAACAACAAAAAAACACACACACAAGTAAAATAAAAACACAGCATAAAAAAGGACACAGATCCTTGGCGGCATAAAAAGATTTCGTCCAATCGATTCGCTTTCGCCTTTCGCTCTTTTGTTGTTTTATAATTTTCGATTGTTTTGCTTTGGTGCCTTGTGCCTGTGCTTGTGATTGTGCAATCCATTTTCCCGCCCATCCTTACGTATCCTTTTCATGCCGCACTCGCTGCTCTCACGCTCGCCAATCCGCTGACATTGCGCTTTTGTCGCTTCCTGGCTGGCTGGCTGGCGAACTAAAAACACCAACTAAATCCAGGACACGCGTGCGTTGTCCCTTTGGCCTTTTGTTTTTTTTAGTTTCACTTTTTTAGTGCCAGAATGCCGGCTAGAATGCCATTAAAAGCGGCTTAGCGCAATCCTTCATCCTTCGTCCTTCCGGCGTGGGGCTTTCGGCGTTAATCATTGTTTACCCGCCAGACGGCAGCAATGGGGAAAATGCGACCCGCAAATCGAAGTTTACGGCCGAGCAATTAAGTTAATCAAATCCGCACAATGAAACGAAAATCAAGACATTATCCTGGACAGACAAACGGGAAAACTTTCACCATGGCCACCGCCACCCCTTTTTTGAAGTCCTTAAAGAGCAGAAACAATTTGCAGCTACCTTTGTTGTACTCACTCACACTCACACTCATACTCACACACATACACATTCACTCGCACACGCACACGCATAGAGAGGTCCTTTCGCAGAACGTTTTATCTACGGCAGGCGAGGAAAAAGTTTTTCCTCATTTCCCCGGCTCTGCCGCAAAACCTCTCAACCGTTTCGCTCGGGGCCAAGTTTTTCGTTTGCTTCAATTAATTTTCATTTGTTTACTAATCTAACAAATTAAACTAACGGTTAGGGAGCCATCTCTCTGTCTCTTTCCCGCTCAGTTTGGCAAAGGTTTTCCCGCCCGGAACCGTTTTTGCATGTCTGTGGGCCCTGCGAGCAGCGGAAATTGAAAGGATTTTCGG
This sequence comes from Drosophila teissieri, assembly GCF_016746235.2. Taxonomy (NCBI): domain Eukaryota; kingdom Metazoa; phylum Arthropoda; class Insecta; order Diptera; family Drosophilidae; genus Drosophila; species Drosophila teissieri. Next base: position 5,833,933 of record NC_053031.1, on the reverse strand, counting down.
GCCCCCCGGCAAAGAAGTGGGTATGACAACCTCCTACGAAATCAGTGGGTTTGCTTGCGGTGAAGGTGGGGGAAGCATTGGGGCCGTGGAAATGGAAAACCGTTGCCTTGACACTGCCAATTGAAAGTTTAATCATCATGATCTCTCAATTGGGCGGCGCACTGGTGGCAAAATATCTTAGGTATCTTGGGTATCTCTGCGGACTGAGGTGGAAACTGTGGGCTATTCATTAAAATTGTGCGAATGCTTTTGGGTTTCAGGTAACACTATTTGCTGAACTACTCTGTAATTTGAAACAAAAATAGAGTAGCATTTGCATTAAAAATCAAATACTAGATGCCATGAAACTTCAAGTATTCGCAGACTTGCTTTAATCAATGAAAAATATCCATTCATATTTTCAAGCCATCTGGGAATGCCAGCTTGGGGTTTTTTCCTCATCTAAACCTACTTTCTCCCACGCCCTTGGTTAACAAGTTGAATCATCAGATTTCTTATCAATTTCTATTGCCATTTTCCATCCTGACCCGTGCCCCAAATGTCGTGTCCCTTCCACATTATCCCGCATTCTCCTATTTTCCTTTCCTTGCCCATAATTTCCCTTTGCTATTTTTACTTTTCCTTTCGCTGCCCGAGCGGAACTGATTTTGGTGTGTATTTTATGCTAATTAATTTTTCACAGAAAAAATTGCAAAATTGGGGAAATTCGGCTTGGATCGAAACTGGTAATGGGTGAAAGCCCTTATGAAAGGAATGTGATAGTATTAAAGTTTGAAACAACGCTTTAATATTCGAGTTAAGCCCTTTTCTACTCATAAAATACGTAAATATTTCCGGATAACATCTAAAAGCTTGTGAAACCAAGTGCCAACTACAGTTCCATTTGATGTATATCTTATTCAAGCTGACACCTCACCTGATTTTTCGCCGCGAGCCAACCCAACTCCAAAAGGAAATCCATGATAAATGCCCAAATAATTGCCCGTTCAGGCTAAGCGTGATTAGGATCTTGGACTTCAACTTTTTCGACCAGGAAAAGCGAAAAGCCCGCGAAAGAAATGGGCAAACTTCTGTACATTTCATTTTGGCCTCCAAGTCGCGTCAAATGTCGCGCCGAAAATTATACCTTTCTCGCCCAGGGAACTAGGAATCAGGAACCAGGGAAGGCACCTAAAAAATGGCCAAATAGCCATGCAGAGTACCATATTTTCCAACATCCCTCGTTGCTTTTGTTGTTTTTGTTCTTGCTGTGGTGGCGAGGCATTTTTCCGGCTTTTCTTTGGTGCTGACGTTGATGTTGATGTTGCTGGCTGTTTGGTGTTTCTTCTGTTGTTGTGCATGCAGCCACGCCCACTGAATGCCTTTTCACTGCCGCCGAGCTCCAACCATTTTCCCCCCATTTTCCCCCCATTTTCCTGCCCCCTTTTATGTATTCAGTCTCAGTGCGCTCACTTGACTTTAATTCTTTTTTCACACGCCCACTTCGCGTAGCAGGGAGAAGAGGGCTGGGAAAACTGCGGGGGAGGGAATGGCAAGTGCAATTTCCTAACGGCTCTTAAGCTGCACAACAACGAGAACAAAACTATATGAGCGGGGACAAAGGGGGTAGAGCGGCGAAAAACCACTGAAACATGGCCGGGCTTTGCATTCAGATGAGCATGTCAGCCGAAAGGTGCGTCCCGTCGTATTTCCCCCTTAACATGGAGTTGTAATTGCTGAACATGCCACACATTTCTACAATTTTATGTAGATTTAATAGCTTCCTGTCGCTGCCAGGCAACTGGCACTGGATCCGAATCCTTTTGGCCTCTCTCGCATTTCATTTGCTTGCGTGACATTTCATTTGAGTCGCTTCGAATCGCACCGAGATTCGCAGGATATGCGGGATATGTGCCGCAAATTGCTCGGGATCGGTCACTCCCAACTCGGCGATTTAATTGATTTAAAAACAAAGTTGGCCCGGGGAACACGTGTCGGGGAATGTTGCGGCCAGTCGCGTGGAAAAGTTGGAAAAGCGCCTGGCCGCAAAAGGAAAAGCCTTTCGCGAGCCGAAAACCAACAACTTCCGACACTTGACTTGACATGTTAATTGGCTCGCGGGTGAGCCATCATCGCAAAAACGGTTTCAGGTCATGAAAAGTGTAGCATAATTCGAGTAACAAGTAAGAGTATGAGTATAAACAGGCTTTAAATAATTCCGTGGAAAGCGATAAAGTTGTGAAAGGAATTTCTCTTTTCCTAACGACTTTTTCACAAATAATCCCTAATGTGAATCAGAATCAATGCAATTTATATTTTTCGCCATTTCCTCGAGCGCTTTCTACACACTTCTTAATTGCGCAACTTTTCCGGGCTTTTCCTTGCTGTCGAAACAGCTTTCACACGGAGTTAACTGTGCTGCCAGAATGCTCTGCGCAAAATATGCTCAAACATCTCATTTGGCATTTCCTTTGAACATCCCTAGCTGCTGGCTGCTGTCTGCTGTCTGCTGGCTCATACATCAAATATGAATTCGTTTGGCATTCCAAGCCATTTCGTGCTGCATCCAGTGCTGCTGCTATTAAGTATCTGCCAGATACTTGGCTGCACATTTTGCATCTTGCTTGTAATTGTATGCAGTTGCAGTGCTGCAAGTGCTGCAAGTGCCGCATATGAAATTGCCTCCCCCAGTTTTTCCTTCCCTCTTCTAAGCAGTTGATGATGGAGTGCTCGAGTGGAGAGTGGAGAGTGGAAAGCGGAGAGTGGAAAGTGGAGCGTTCGCAGAAGTAGTTTGCCAAGAATTGTCGCGGATTGCTGATGAGGCTGAATGCGGGATTCGGAATTCTGGGTGGGATGGGAAAGGATGGGATGCGATGGGTGGACATTTGGTTGCCCAGAAATTGACGGTTGTGGCTGCAATTTTATATATTTCCCGCTTTTCTGCGGTCCTTCATCTCCATCTCCATCGCCCTTTCCCTGTCAGCTTTCGCTTTTCGAGCAGAAAGCCAAAGCAACCCAACAAGCCAGCAATCCAGCAATCCGCAAACTACAAACTACGAACTGCAAAATGCGAACTGCAGCCGCATCCGTATCCGCATCTGTGCAACTGTGCAACTGGGTATTTGTATCTGTATCTCGGCTTTGGCTCGGTGCGTTTGTTTATGGTTTTTTTTGTGCTCGGCTTAACTCCCCCCCTCAGATTGTTTGTCTTTTGCGGTTGTGAATGCATTTTTCAAACAAATTGCAAATCATTGCCTAACAATAGTTACCGCTCCCTAGTTTTGCTGTGATTTTAGCCCACTTCGCTTTATCTCTTTCGTTCTGCTCTCTGTGCCAACAAATGCGGGAAAAATAATAGTGCTTGTATGTTGAAAAATTAAATACCTTATTTATCTATAAATAATAGTTATAAACACCTAATTAGTAAATACAAGCACTTTTTGTGTGTCGAAAGCCATGGATGGCAGTAGTTAAAACCTAAAACTTAAATACTTTAAAGAATTGAAAATAGTGAAACTGAGACTCAAAACATTTAAAGAGTGCTATTTTTTTGCCCTCTTCTGTTAACCTCTCACTGCATATGTGTCCGTATTTCGGGCTGTGAATCTCCGACCACAATGACAGTGATTTAGTTTTTGGCTGCGAGTCTATTACACTAGGTTTTTGTGGGCTCAAAGAGACGGAACGGGCTACAAGCAGTCCAAGGTTAATGTTAAATCCAGCCACTTTTACTTCCCGCCATTTGTCAGTGGAAACGGAGTGGCCAAAAGGGGAGTTGCACAAACTTAAATTGCATTTAAAAATCCCGACTTGGAGACACTTTTTCGGGGATCTATTTACGTTTGCGATTTGTCAAATGGAATTTCCGGCGTTCTGCGTTTTTCTTCGCTATTCGCAAAGTTAATTTGCCGACATTTAGCCGAGAATAGGAAAAAATGAAGAACAACTTTGAAGGCAAGAGTGGAAAAGGACACCCTGGTTGCCCGAGAGCTGGAATTCATTTTATTGAATTAAATTCCGAGAAATGTCCCTGGGATTTGTTTGCCTTTGTTTGCTGCTGCTGTTGCTGCTGGTGCTGCCATTTGTTTGTTTGTTTGTTTGCTATTTGTTTGTCTGGCAAAAGTTTTCCAACAGCGAGGAATTCGCTGAGTTTGCTTAGCCCACTTAGCAGGGCAATATGTATAAATAAATACGCATAAGTATACATCATAGAAACATGATTTCTTTCGTTTTTATTTTTTATTGTGTGTTGTTTGCCTTCCCTGGCAGCTTCTTTCCCCGCTCCTCCGGGCGTTTGAGCGTCCATTGACCCACAAAAAAGTACTTCGAAAGTCGACACAAAAGCGGAGGAAAATGTCAAGTGGCTTGATCTAAAAACCTGCCATTACGAACTGTTGAGGCTTAAAGTTTCGAAGCGCCGAAATTCTAAGTCTTCTCTAAAATTACACTTTTTGGTGTGTTAAATTAGCTTTGTAAGCTTCCACTTTAAAAATATTTGTCGAAATAATTATAGGTGGCTGATAGCAAAATATTTATTATTTGACACCTAAAATAATGCACCTTAAATAGTTGCACTGAACTTTCCTTATAAAGCTTTTTTGAGTTAAGAAAATTAAAACAGAAATATCTATCGCATAAATTGGATTAACACATTTGTGTCACATTTTAGTTGATTTATTTGGTACTAGTAATAAATCAATTTTTTGTAAACTTGTCTTTGATTAATGCATTTCTTTTCCATTTTTTATTGTTCGAGGGTTTTCTTAATAATTTATTAAAAAAAAGACTGATTCTAACGAGCATTGAATTTGCTTTTTGCTGGTCCAACTTTTCACATTACTGCGCCAAAAAGTATGCTGCACAAATACGGATTTTCCTTCGTTTCATAGTCCCTCTTTTCCTTTCTATTTTATATGCACCAAAAAAGCGAAACTTACTTGACTGTTTTTCTGTGTTTTTTTTCTGTTTCTTTGGGAGATGAATGCTCCACTTTGCACGAGCACTGCAACACTGATATATCTTCTTTCTTGGCAGATACGATCGAGGCGTGTTTTGCACTTGTTCAAGTTGGGAAATGTGGAAAGCGGCGAAATTGTTGCAATTAAATTACGCTCAAGACTTGTTGCACTTTGGCACGCACACTCGTTTTGGGGGGGCCGAGAAAAACACACAAACACTTTGGTTGTTAGTCCTGGTGAAAAACGCGAGCGGTAAATCGCGAGGGGCGATTGCTGGTTTTCGATTTTTCACTGGGAGCGAGCAACACGTTGTTGACACAAAGACCGCCTAACGAAGACTAATGATTTTCACGCACACGCGACGACTGACAACGGTAAATGGAAACGGAGTGGAAACTGGAACAGCCTGCTAACGAGGCTGCTTTCTCTCATTTCTCCACCCCCTCGATTCTCAGCGATTTTCGGGCAGCGCCAATTGAGCTATCAACTGTTCCGCTGCCCAAGCGTTTCTCTCTGCTTTGCTGTGCTCTCTCCCACTCGTTTCCCTTTCAATTTCCTTGGCTTGCTGTTCTACTTTCGCTCAGCGCGTGCGCAGCTCATGGGCGCTCTCTTTCCCATTGCTCTTGCCTTCAATCAGCCTTTCAATCGGCGTTCAACCGCTCTCTTTGCTCTTTAGCTTCCTCAGCAGCCAATCCTGTCCCATTTCCATTTCCATTCCATTTCGTTCCGTTCCGTTCCTACCGTTTGGCAAGGAGCAGCCAACTTTAACAGGACCTTTGTCCTGGTATTGTTGTTGTTGCTGCTTTTGCTATTTGTTTCGTACACGCTGTTGTTGTTGTTGGTGTTGTGCGCAACAGGTTCACGCTGCCCGCCTTGCCTTCGTCCTCTGCCCCGCCCACTTCACCCCGCCTCCTGGTGTTTTCATTGCCTTTGCTTTGAGCTGCTTTGTTGTTGTTTCGCTTGTTGCCATTTTGCTTTATTTTTCCTGCTGCTGCCCAGAAGTCCGTGTATATTTATATTTATTTGCGCATTTTTTTACGGCATATTCAAATACTAGGGGCAAGTGGAATGGAGAGCACTGCGACTTTTTGATACCCTGTAAAAACTCTTTTGGGAATTAAGCTGTTAAAATTACTATATATAAACAATTGAAACAGTAATTTCTGTTTTCATTTACGACATAAATTGGTTTCATATTCAAACAATGCCTTATTTAAGTTTTATTTAGATATAGAAATTCATATAAGTTGCTTGTTATATTTCAACTAGATTGTTTAAAGTTTGAGGCATTAAGGTATTAGGTATTAAAAAGAATGGCTTCTGGTGGCACAAGTACTTATGTTAACACAAGTTCTAACGTGAAAATACACCTCGTATTTATTAATGTTACACCTAGATGTATCTGTATCGCTGTACCCTGCCAACACACACACTTGACAGGTAGAATACATTTTGCAGCTTTGACTTTCACTCCACTTTCAACTTGCTTTCTCTGCACTCGTTGCATTGCGTGCTTCTAGTTGCCTGTGTGTGTGTGTATAAATAAATTTGCATATAATTGTTTGCATGTTGAGTGCCTTTTAATTGATTTTATTGGTTTTACAAGCAGTGCGCACGGAAAACAAGAGCTGAAAACTCCACACACGGCTTAAGCTCTCGTTTGCCCCGAGTATTTGTACGTATTTGTATGTATTTTTATGTATCTGTGTGCTTTCATCTGCACCTGTAATTGCAGCAGCAGTATCTTTCTATCTTTAGCGCATATCTGAAGCGTATCGTATCTTTTGGCGTGGCACCATTTATTTACTTGTAAGCACTTTGGCCCGCCAGGCAACCGAGTTCATATATGAATTAACAATGCTGCATATCTCGATCTCACTTTGTTTGTCTATCTGTGTGAGAGGTCCTGTATAAATTATGCAATTTATAAGCTGCATATTTTATGGGTCGCAGGTCGTAAATTGTTATAAAGCCCCGGCCGCCCGCCGTCTTTGATAATGAATGCAAAATCGATCGACCATTTATGCAGCTTTATTACATTTGGCTTAAATCAATTTTTGCAGCACTTTAAAGCGGCACAAATTGTACAAAGTAAATTAAGCAAAATTGCTCAATTTGAGCCCAAAAATGTGAATAAATTACAGCTTCAAACAAGTTATGATTAGCAACATTTGAGCAACTTAATAAAGTCGATCTATGTTGCAAAGGGTCATAATAAAATAGCAACGAGAAATTATAAAATATATATAACAGAATGTTTCTAGATGAAAGGTATTATATTTTAAGCATTTGGAAGTTGTTTTCCCTTTTTTAAACCGAAATTGTCTAACTCAGTAATTAAGTAGCGAAAAAAACAAAGGAAAAACTTCGAAGCGGTTGCCACGGTTATATAATTCGTCCTTTGGCTTCCCCTCGCACTTCAAGCTGTCTGTAGCTAATCAAAAACTGCGATTCATTGCCGCAGAGGAAGATTCATTGAAGGGGAGGGAGGCGCAGAAAGCGGAGAAAGTGGGGATGCAGAAGGAGAAATAAAGCAAACAGCAAACGACTTCTGCCAGTGACAGACACTAGAGGGCGCCACTCGGGGGGGCGGAGGGCGTGGCCGAGTCCGAGAAGTTTTGAGCAGCATCACAAATTATACGGAAAAAAAATGCTCTGACTAATTTTCTTTTAAAAAATTATATTACCACTTTATTTACTTCTTAGGTTCCATACAATTTATGCAACTTTAAAATGAAATATCTTAAAATACCTTAAAATCAGTACTTTGTTACTTTAAGGAACCTTTAAGCATTTAAGAACTCGCTTTAAGTTCAATTTATTCCATGACCCACTTTATTTCGGTTTCTTTGAGTGTACCACCGCCTATCCTGCAGAACTCAACTGAAGGACGAGAACGGCAGCAATGGGTGTCAATGACTGGCCTGCCAGTTGGAAGGTGATAATAATCAGTTGGCAGTTTTAACAAGGCACACGCCTCGTCCACCCACCCCCTGCCACGCCCCCCGCCGCCCACACAAACATGCTCGCACATAGAAAAACTGTTGACGCTGCCGCCGTGGTAATCCATCTTCACAATGGTTGCTCCGGACACCAGTTATCTGGCCCCATCCCCACCCCCATCCCCATCTCCATCCACACTCTATCTGTTTGGGCAGTAAATCCAGCAGTAAAGAAACTAGATACAAATATCTTTAGCCCGGCTCTCTGTGTGTGCCTTTGGTCTTTGCTGTAATTATAGTGGCAGCTTATTCCCATCACCCATCACCCGAGCTCCCATCACCTATATTCATTCCAGATTCCAGATCCAAGTAGCCCAGCATCCAACTCCCAACTCCCACTACTGCCATTGGCAAGTCCAAGTTTTGGTCGCAGATAGAGAGCGAGTAGTGAGCATATCAAGTGAACTGCCCAAAACACACAGGCGCATTAAACGCACACACACATAAGCTGCTACACTGGCAGAAAAGACGATAAGAAAGATTGGGAAACTGAAAAGAAATGGTAGGATTTTAGGATCTAAATATCTCTTATTATCTCTCTCTTATTAAAACTCAGCATATTACTGTTCAATAAAGAAGACCCCAATTAAGCAGTAATATTAGGATGGTATTTATTTTTCCCAGTGTCAGAAGTGTGAAGAATGGCGGTGGGCGACCGTAAAGCAAGTCGCATGTGTCCCCGATGTTCGTAAAGTTGATTCATTCATTGCAGAAATTTATATGACCCCGTACACAGGACACAGCACGGATTTTCAGCAGGACTTTGATGCTGATGCGGATCCAAATGCGAATGCGACTGCGAATGGGAACGCGAAGGCGGATGATTTGGATGCGAATGCGGATGCGGATGAGGACGACGATGATATGCCGCTGACAATGGCAATGACACTGGCAGCTAATGCCGCCCGCTCGCTGAGCGACGCCGCGTGGGGCATCCTTGTTTGCCGCCGAGCCGGATGATTTATCTCGCAGCTGGCCGGAACTGAAGTGTCCTGGCTGCCTTGCGCTTGGGGGTCCACTGTACCCCCACTGTACGCCCACTGAAGCCCACTGTACGCTACCAATTAGATGGTCATATGGCCGTGGGCGACGCCTCAAAAGCTCCGCCGGCAATTTAAGACGTCGCTCCGTGGGAGACTCAGTGGAGAAAGTGTCTCAACTCAATTTCGAGCAATTGGTGGCGGAAATACTATATCGATAAATGGGCATTGATTGTGGCAATATACCAGATTCAAATGCGATTCTAATAGACTTCCGAATGGGGCATAAAGTTTTATACTGAAAGTTCGGCTATAAAAGGAAAGTTTTACAAATTTTTTGGCACTGTATCTAAAGTTTCTACTGCTTGATAAGCTGTTTCAATGGTTTTAAGTGATAATTTGTTTTATTTTAGGACTTTAGGGTTAGCTTCCTTATGTCACAATTGACATGTAATACAGTCCTATTTCTTTGACATCGCTTTCTTTCGCTTGCGGGCAAACTTGGCGAGCTCCTCTTCGGTGGGCCGGGGTTCACTGTACTTCTCCACCCAGGCATCGGCCATTTTGAAGAATCGCACCGGATCATTTCGATACTCGCCGGCCATTTCGATGCGCCAGGCATTCTCCGGCTGCGGATCATTGATGGTGGCCAGCAGCACCTGCAGCACCTGGTCAATCCGGGTGGTTGGCACCCAGTGCTCGGTCTCCAGAATGGGCACACACACCTGACCACGCTCGTTGACATTCAGGTGGTACATCCTCGTGTTGATGTGGATGCGAGGCGGCTTGAAGGGATAGTCCAGCGGGAAGTCGATCTCCATTTTGTAGGCTCCCTTGTCGTAGGGCGGTGCCACCGGCATCAGCAGTCCCGTCCACTTGTAGATGTTGTTCGGCTCCACCAGGAGGTTGCGGAACTGCAGGTTCTGCTTATCCTCCAGCATCAGGGCCAGTTCGCGGTTCATCCGCTTGGGTCCGTCCATGAGAGGCTCCTCCTTTTTGGCCATGGTGTCCTATATTTTTTTGTTAGCGGGTGTAAGAGATTGCGTGTGTTCTTGTCTGCGAGTTTGGAAGTTCTGGCCTGGATTTTTCAAACATTTTTGACATGAGCTACTGGGGAGTTTAAAAAGGGAAACACTACGAAAAAATAAAACTCCTAGCTAGAACGTTTCATGGCTTTTTAATAGAGTACACTTCCTAAGTGAATTATTTAATTTTAAATTTATAAATATAACATTTTTTTAAAGGTAACATTCTTTCTGCGGCTGTCTCAAACTAGACAGCACACATTCATGTTTTCTCTGAGTGATTCCGAATGGAAATGCTAGTGAGGAGCGGAGCAAGCAGGGCGCTAGTTGAGTTCCAATGCATAGGAAAAATCCTTTCACATTGACATTAATCCCCGAAATAGCTGGCAAGAGTCCGGCTGACGTCGACAGGCTCTGACAGCAGCACATTAGGATCAAACCTGGCTGCGGAAGCTGGTTGTGGAAGCTGAAGGGCCTGGGAGCTGGGAGCTAAGGCTATATGGTCGGAGCAATGGACTGGAGCACGGAGTCTGGAGCCCGGAGCAGTGGCGATACAATGCCCGGTCCTCGAAATGAAAAGCCGTTTTATGTGCTTAGCCGCGCTGGAGTTGCAAAAATCGAGCTGTTTGCCGGCCTTATACTACAGTATAGTACTTCCCTTTTTTTAGCCGTCACATTTTAAGCGCAGATTTCATAACCCCGGGCGGCGAATGAGTGGCGTGTCTGGTCGGATAGAATGATCCTGGCTGGCGGATGATGAGATTGCCATTGACGTTTTAGTTTTCAATTAGTTGGACGAACTGAGTTGCGCTCCGCGTTCCCGGATTTATCCATTTCCCCCTGGGGGCAAAAACAGTCGTCTGTGCCACTCATAAATATGTAAAGCTCAGCCAACAAACGGAGCCAAAGGAAGCAAAGCTGGAATATTTACCTTTTTGCCTGGCAGATAACAAAAACATAAAAATTAAATATCAAAATGTATGCGACGGCGTCGCAGTGCGTGTGTGTAATTATTTATAAGCAGAGATGTCATCATCATGTAAATGAAACCAGAGCGCCAAAGGACGTTCCAAGGAACCCCGAAAGGACCTCAATGGCAACCGGAATGCCAGCTAAGCATAATTATCCCATAGCCCCTTCTTTCTCTCTCTCCGTTTGTGTGTGTGAGTGACTTTGTATCTGTTTGCGTGTGCTGGTGACTTCAGAAGAGTGTGATTGATAGCCACCGCTTTCTTGGTCGAGTCCTTTGGCGTGCGGTAAGCAGTTTCAAAGGCAATGCGAATCCAAAGGTTCCAGGTTGCTGCTATCAATAGCTTTGAAGTGCTTCCGCGCTTTGTAGCGCACTTAATTGAGATTCATGTGTAGTACCTGTTCAAATGCTTGATTAAAAAATCCAGATATTTTAAGAATGTAACATTTATACTCAGATTTGTACAAGCAAATATTTAAACAGATGTCCACCCATTTGGGCCAATGAAACTTCTATGGCTAAACTTGCGGAATCACAGCTTGTGCTCCGCCAGATTGCCGCCTAATCAATAGTTTCCTGTAGTTGGGCTGCCTTAGTTAGCAAATTGGTGGCTGCCAAACTCTGGGCGAAGTCGGGCCCAACATGATAGATGCCTCTTCAGCCAGAAGGCAAAAAAGGAAGTTAAATCCGCTGGCAGCCAAGGCGTCTGACAGCTCAACGGGTGGGCCATCTCCACATTGCCACATCAGCATACACCCGCCCATCAGTGGCGTTGTCGTCGCCATACTTTTAGCATAAACAGCCGGAAGCGGAAATGTTGATGACGCTCGGCGTTCAGCGCTCGCAGTTTGCCTCGGGTTCTGGTTCTGCTTCTGGTTCTGTTTCTGCTGCTGGTGCTGGATACACTCATATATCCATCTCGCTGGGTGTGCGACTCTGTCAGCCTAGCCAGCCAGCCCCGAAATACCCCATACCCCATACCCCCCACTGACATCCACCGCATTTGTGTCATTTGTTTAGCTGTCATTGCCGGCGTATTGCCGCTGACAGCTAACCGTTGCTCTGGAGCGATGGCGCCAAAGATTCAAATGGGGGCAGGGAGTGGGAGCTGGGTGTCCTGGCACTTTCCCGTTTCTATGAGAAATCAGCCAGAAATTAGCCGTCGACGCATTAAATCTAATCTGATCCGATTTTCTATTAGCAATTGCCTAGTGTGTCTGCCTGAGATTCTTCCTTTACTTTCTCCCTTTTGTGTCCAAATACTCGTATGTCTTTGTTTGGGTATTTTCGGTTTTATCTCAATTTGCCTGCGAGTGTGGCAGCTGTCTCGCCGTCTTTTCTCTCAGTGTGTCCGTGTGTTTGTTTGTGCACTTTAATCTTTTTATCGTACTTTAACACTTTGGCTTCGGTTTCACGCCTTTTGTTCTGCTCCCTTTTGGTCCTTCATTAGCCCAGGAGTACAAAAAAAAAAAAGGAAGCCAGCCAGGACCAGCAACAACGCGCGAAAAATGTCGCGTGCTGATTTGTCCTTTTTCCCCTGCTGACTTCCGGCGCCTGTCATCGACCTTTTCGGGCCCTTTTGTCAGGACCTGGGTAGCTGGGTATCCTGGTATTTGGGTATCGCTTACGGCCCTCGAGGGGGGATTAGAGCGGGATGGCCGGAGATATGGCTAGAGATAGGAATAGCGAGCCTGATATATGGCGCGATTAACGTGAAAGGTTCCTAATTGATTCGGACTGCAGGACAACATTCGGCCGGCCAAAAGACAACAGAGGACGGACAACGGACGGTTTTATCGACAAGTGTCAGCTGCCCAATTCGCCAGTTGACATTTGGCCAAAAGCGATTGGCGCTCGTGTTGCTTAAAGCTCAAATTAATTAAGCGGGGTTTATCAAAAAGCAAATGGGTGGCAGCTGCTGGCTGATACACACTCACGACATTCCCACTCGTGCAACAGATTATTTATGCTTTCAGTGGATGCACGACATGGTCGTCATCGTTGCCATGGCATAATATTAAATTACGCCAAGTAAATAAAAGCCAGCACTCGAACACCAGGACACACTTGCACACACACACATACAGGCAGCTAGAGTCAACCGCACACTTAAAGCCACATGGCTCCTGCAAGGCATCCTGGTATCCTGAGATGCCGGCATCAGTATAGGCACAGGATACTGTTTCTGGGCTGCACAAATGGTAGCTGGAGCTGCTCGCTCCATTAATGTGTAATATCTTCATGAGTGGAGTTAAATCTACCTTCTTGCTTAAAACAGTATTCTTAAAGCCTATGGAATTAGGCATATTTCGTTTAACAAAAGAAAGTTCCTTTTATTTCCAAGCTATTATGATATTAAAATGTGAGTACCAAATATTTAAAGTGTATTAATTTTATCTGAATAAAACCAGCTCTCTTTAAGCCCTAAGCCTAAATTGGAAACTGCTCCAATAACGCACATATAAATCAGGCTTTAAGTTAATGATATACCCCGTTGTGAGCACTTCTGCTCCACTTGCCTGCTTTCCAGCGGGTTTTAATTTGGTGCCCGCATTGTCATAAATAATGCAAGGCAAACGCGGCAACAGCCACCGCTGCACTCCTCCCAAAAAATCGCCCAGCAATGCAATTCCCATTCACAACCCCACACTGCTACCCATTCCACAACCCTTTTTCGCAGTGCCACCAATCCTGCTGCTGTTGTTGCCATCCTTGTCGCTTGCTCGCGGGCATTACTCAATATGCAGTTAGCTGTGCTCAAACGTGCTGCAATTACGGCTCCAACCTGAGCCTTGCCCCACCAAAGTACCACGCCCCTCATTCCCCTTTGGAGAGGGCTTTTTGCAGTGAGCAACGTCATTTGTACTTAATGACTTTTCAACGTCGTGTGCGTGCAACGTCATTTTCTTGAGGCTTTTTTGGCTGCTGCCGCTTGCCTCGTTTGTTGTTCACTCATTTGCTTATTGCACGGAGGGGCGCAAGGGGATTCCCCATAAATAAAACACGCACGCAGCCCACGGGTCGTATACGTGATGCGTGCCAAGCACCTGTTGCAGCCGCAGTTTTGCCTCTCGCTTAATTGCAAAACAAGTCGGGACAGAATATTTGCCCAAAAAATACATCTACGAAATGGGAAAAGCTTTAGCTGCAAAACATCAAAGTAAATGCTAAGAGGAAAATGGGCCAAGACATCAAATAAATCGCTGCTTATGCAGTGCAGCCTGCTCATCGGGAAATGTTTAATAAAACACATCTGCCCCTTGAGTGGCAAAATTATTATATATGAGCCTCGATGGGATTTTCCGGGTTCGAAAATGATTTAAAATATTTCTTTTGACAGCTCGCACAAACTTTTGCCCCACCGAAGCTTTAATCGAGGCCTGGACTCAAAGGCCCATTAATAACGATACAAGAAAAAAATGAAAAAAAAGAACAGAGCAGGATAAAAATGAAATTCAATAAGCGTGATTTGGATAGCCAAACGAAGTGAACTAAGCCAAACGGCAGAAGAACCGCATCGAATGCCGGGCAAGGAATCATCCGAGCAACTGGTCAAAGCATTCAACCCACCCTCTGTGATTTTGCGAGGGGGGGACTCTGAGTTGGGAGGTGGGAAAAATATTTAAGGCGTTGGCCCGGGGATGCCAATAAATCAAAGGGCCCGAAAAAAGGTTGCGCCCGAACAATGCGCGGCATCTGTAGAATTCTCCCTTGGACCGAAATCGAAAATACACGCACACAAACACAAACACACGGCCGCCCACCAAAAAGGATACCCATCAATGAGTGTATTGTGTGCGTTGTGTGGTGTGTGTTGTTTGTTGTTCGTTGTTCGTTGTTCGTTGTCCGTTATTTGTTGTCCCATAGTGTTGTTGTTAGGCACACTTCGACGGCTGGCTGGGAAGGGAGGGGGGGTCTAACTTTTGAGCAATTAAGTTCTCAACTTTTTGAATTCATCAGGAATTCAGAACTTTAAGTCGATATATGAAGGGCTGTTTGGAAGTTCGATAAGTACTCCTTTGGCGAGCAACTCGCTTTGGAATTTAATCTATTGGGTAAAGTAAAATATCAGAGCTATATTCCTATTAGGCCAGTATTTATTATTAGCATTAAATTAGTGCCAGCCACGTTTTGCTTTTTTCGAAAGATCACCAGAGCATAAAATTAATAACAAAAATGTTCAACAACGTACAAAGCAATCAAGTAGTTTGTTAACTTGTACAACTTGTATTCTTCTCTAAAAACATAACTCCATTATTCATTTTCGGTAGCATTATGTAATAGGAAGAGATTTTTGTTGGTCTGTGGAAAACATGTTCATAATTGGTTTTACACACTCTTACTTATGTTGCATTCCTCTGCCACGTGCATGGCAAACACGAAGTAAACAAAGTTTTCCACCCAGTTTAATAAAATTAATGGCCTTGCTTTCGTCCAGAAAAGTGTCGGCATTTCACACACCTCCACCGATGCTGACCGATGCAACTGGGTAGGCAGCGTCGGAGCTTTGGGTGGATCTGGAAATAGAGATGAATCGTTGCAGGACGGCAAGCCGGAGGGAAAGGATCGCGCAGGACGAAGTCAGGGGCGCGTGCTGAGAGCACAAAGCTGCTAAGCGGCTTAAAGTTGTAGAAAGTTTTTCTAACGCATTCGCGTCACCAAAGGCGCCGCCAAAGTTATGAGTGCCTGTGGATGGAGCTGCACAGGCACACTAAGAAAACAATAATAACATCGCTCGCCAACTTGGCATTTTCAAAATAAATTAGTGCTGATGTAATAATGAAGCAAAAACTGATTTTGATTATATATGTAAGCTATCTAGGAAGTTATTGAAACTCGAGAAAGTTAATCGGTTATAGGTAGGTATACTTTTCTGCAAGTGCAGCCGCCGAAAGGCGGACAAAGGCTGCCATTGCCACGTAAGGAGTGGGTGCAGCTTATCCGGCCGCCAGTGGAGGCGCCACAAAGAGTCGCAACGGGCTCGGCTCCAACAAGTGCAGGGGCTGAAAGTACACTCGATGTCTGCGTCGCCATGGCAAATGAAGTGAAGCGCGGCAAGTAAAAGGATTAAGGACGCTTAATATCATTGATGAGCATCGCCTCGAGTTTCGCCTCCGCCCACATCCTCGTAGTGCCACAATTTTTATGCCACTCAAAGGAAGCGCTGAGCCCAGATTTGTTTTGTGTCTATAGTTTTGGCCTGGGAACGGCTGCAGCGGTTCCACAAAAACCCACCCCAAGGTCAGCAGATACCCAATTAGGAATGCAGTCGAAGAGCGGAGAAGAGAAGAGAAAAACAACTTCACTTTCGGCAACTTTATGCAAATAGCCCAGCAAGTTGCGATCCGTAGAATCCGTGAAACATACGGAACTGTAATGAATATTTACGAGTCCACAATTCGGCCAGTGCCAAGTGCAAAGCACGTGCGAAATCTCATAAAATTTCCCACACACACTCCTCAAATTTACGCTCGAAATAATACGGCAAAATTTTCATTTAATTATGAACTGTTAAAGTCCTCGAAGTGCCGGGGATGGAAAAAGTCTGCCGCCAATCTGCCCACCCTGCCACCCGCCCCAGTAATTAAAAGCGAAAGCGAAAGGTGAATGTGAAGTTGAATGTGAATGGGAATGTGTAGTACGAGTATCTGCCCGTCGATGAACAATTGCAGCTCGGGGGTAATCAAAAATGTATCTTTTAGCTTGGGACTTACCCGAAAGCCTCCGGCAAAACGACAACAAACCGGCTGGGAAATGCGGAGAGTGCGGAGCACGGTGGAATCGCTGGGGACTCGTTAGAAAGGAGCTGCAATGAAAAGTGTGGAAAAGCATTTACTTAAATTAGATTGCCAGCTTCCAGAGCAGTGCAGTGTAGGGTTGCTCAGTATAGTGCTGAAGCTGGTTACTTGCTGGGGTTAATTTTCAAGGCATCGAACGATTTGAGCCCTTGAACCCATGATAGAAATGCTGAAGAAGTTCTTATATTATATGATATCCAGAAATACAAACTAAATTTAGAATGTAAGATATTTACAATATATATAAACATTTATTAGCCCAAAAGAATGCCTTTCGAATTGCTTTAATCATTTGTTGTGAGAAGTTCCCAAGCAAATATGTTCAAGTCTATGAGTTTTCAACAAGCGCATTAGGACTTCTCCATAATTGGATAAAATAGTTGCTGCCGCGGAAAATTGTTGAATCATCGTCGTCGTTTCGGCCAGCAGATGCACCAAACTGTTGGCCCACTCCAACTGGGCTTGAATGGGCGGAGTTCGAGGGGGCTTGTCTGTTGCGAACTGATTTTCCATTGCTTTAAGCTGAACTCCCCGGCAAAAGCTGCTCATATTTACAAAATGTCTAATGAAAATATTTTTCTACTGCCCCCCACGTCATCCGGGGTAAGCTTGTTTGAAAGGACTGTGCGCAAAAAAAATCAAATTAGTTGCATGAATGGTGTGCTGGACGGATTAAGGGGGCGTGGCTGGAGCAGCAGAAGCTGCAGGTCCTGCAAGTCCTGGAAGTCCTGAATCCATGCATATATACGGACTTCTGTGATTCATGTTTGTGTGCTAATTGCCACAGCATGGGGCTGGGAGCAAAGTCGAGAGCTTATCAGAAATTCTTATCGCATTACTTACTTATGCCGTTTACTCGGCTATTTGTCATAATTATCCAGCAACTAGGAAGATTCATTTGCCAAATGTTCTCCGTATATCTCCGTATATATGTTCCTCCCATTTCGCCTCCATTGAGAGCATTGAAAATTGATGTCCTTCAGTATGCATCAGGTTCCCTTTAGGATCAACCCAACGCCAAAAGCATCCAAACATACAAACCGGTCACATGTGCGCTCCAGCTCGAATCTCAACTTTTAACTCCGTCGCAAGCTTTTGAATGCTGCATGAGCCGAACAAAAAATCTGATAGCGCATTTAAAATGGGGAAAATCAGTAGGGTTAGGGTTAGGGATCCCTAGGAGCACAAAGCGCACGACTGAGTAGATGAGCACAGAGAAACAACGAGATACTGAGACGGGTGCAGCAGCGGGAAAAACAGAGCACAGGGCGACACACTCATACACAAGACTAGAGAAGAGGAAAATAAGAATCAAAAGAAAATTTCAGGCAGCGAAAAAAATCAGGTTTTTTCAGAGGGGGCGGAGGGGGGAGCCAGCTAGGTTCGGGGAAAAACCATATCAAGTAACTGAGCCGCGCCAAGCGGCTGCATAGTGAAAATGCAACTGTGCGGAAAACTGTGCGAACATTTTCATTTTCAATGCAGCTCTTGGCACACAAAACACACACAGCACACAGCTAGACAACATTAACAGTAGTGGCAGTAACAACAACTAGCAAATAGACAACTTTAAGTACACGCATGGATACATGCTCTCGGAAAAAAAGTCGGCAAAGAAATCGCTGAAAATCGCTTAGAACGCAGAGCCCGAAAAAAGAAATGTTAGCAATAGCAGCCAAATACAAGAAGGAAATACACAAAAGCATATGGATGGTGGGTAGGAAAAACGGGGCGGGAAGGGGAGGAAAACGGGGCACTGGGCCACGGAAAATGGGGGTCAGGGGGCGGTGTCGCCTGTGACTTTTCTTTCAATTTGCAACATTTTCCGTGGCACGTTCCAAAAATAACTTCCGCCAGCCTCGTCGTCGCTGCAACCTGCAACTTGCAACTCGCAACTTGCAACCTGATTTGGTTCCGCCTTCGCCAAATTGCAGGAAACATTTCTATTTAAAGTCTGCGCCCGATTCGAGTTCCCTTTCCAGCACAAAGAGTGCTTTTCGATCCGCTAATGGCAATCCCTAACCACAAATGTGCCAACGCACAGAGAAAAAATTCCTAAAATGTCTTTGAATGGCTACTTTTATTGTCTTTTAGTCCATTCTAAAAAAATAGTTTAAAATTTCGATCTACATATTTAAAGGAATTTATTTTTGCACAAAAAGCATCATTTCAATTAATATTACAAATATTTATATTAATGAGTAATATTTAAATATTACAAACAAGTGCCTTAAATCTGTAAATAATGTTATATCTGGTGGTAACTTTTTATTGTTATTTTGTTACATTTTCTGCAGGAATTAATAACAATTTTTCTGTTTTTTCTGTGCAGTCGGCCGAAATCATATCTCGCTGGGGCCAGCATCTGATTTGTTGTATCTATTTGTTTATAATTTACGAAAAATGCAATTAGTGGGCTGTCGAAAACAGGCAACATTTGAAGCCCGACTGAAGGGCTCCCTTCAGTGTTTCAATTTGCCCCTTCTTCCATAAACTTACAGGACCACATTAATAAAATAAACTTTCTTTGACTGCGCTGCCAATCAGTTGTTTTCCAAAGCCCACAATGAAGCCCATATAAAACTTGTGTAGCAATGGCCGGTACAACCGGTACAGTGAGGCCAGCCCAAAGCGAACTCTTTCGGCAGAGCTGGTATGCAGTGACAGAGCTTAGCTAGCAAGTGCCATCTACGAGTATATCCACCATAAGCACACTTTGTAAACGGTTTTTCAACCACTGTACTTGGTGGGGGGCCATTAGCAAACTTTTCCCAAAAAAAAATGAGTTAGCAGAGGGCTGTGAAGTTTTGGCGAGGGGATCCCGAAAGTCTGCTTCTATGTTAAATGAATTGTTGTCTTAACTACGAGAGAAGACCCCCTTCGCAGAGCATCCAGACAGGTGAGGAGGTCTGTGTCTATGAAAATTGCGGGCGCGGTGCAGAATGCCAAAAAAGTTTCACGAAATTCAGTTAAAAATCGAAATAAAAAAACTAAAATAAAAATTGTGGGTTTACTAAAGAGTGAGATATAACATTAGACACATTTTTAAGTTGACAACACAATGCTCTTTTACAAAGCAATGGATATGGATATGATTGGGAATATTTTTAAAATTTATAAAAGTTATTATAATAATGTTCGTAATTATAATTAAGTTACAAATCGTATAAATATTTTGTTAAATAAATTAAAAATACTTAAAACAACCAAATATCTTTTGTGGGACAAGATTTTTGTTTCGATTTCATTTCTGGCACCTCAACTCCAGTAGTCACCTAAAGTTGTATGATCACCATTAAAATAAATAGCTCCCCAATGACTTTTGGGAAACTTGAAGTCAAAATTGTCACATTCAACACCTGCAGATTTCACCTCTACTTCCTTCCTGGCAAACTGCGACACATAATTGCAGTGCCCCGTCGAGAAGAGTATGAAAAGTTTAAATAACTTTGGCAACTAAATTTAAGTTGCGATGTCGGTGGGCGGCTGGAAAAAGGCGGAAAAGGGGGGTGTGGCATACTGCGAGGGTCGTGACAAAGTTGGGAGCAGATAAAAACTGCAGCAGACGCAAAACTAATTTGCGTGGTTATGTAAATTAGAGTCGGAGAGAGTTGCTGCGATAAACTTGTCGAGGGCGAGGAGCTAACAACAGCAGGAGTAGTTTTGAAAAAATCGCAGCACAAATGCGTAAACAAGGTGGGGAAGGATAATGTGGGCTGGATGGATGCTCCAGATGCAGATGCAGCTGCAAACCAAGCCAAACTAAACTAAAGCCCAAACTCACCTTGAAGTTAAGCAGAGTCCGAACTCTCGGCAGAAGTTCAAACACAGCTGAGGCGGCCTCGTTTACCGACTTGTGGGCGTGGCAGTGCTTTCAGGACCCACTGCATATAGACCTCCAGGTATATATAGTATGCCATACACCTGGATGTGGATGTGGGCTTTGTAGCCGTAATCCCGTAACCACAAACCGATAACAGAATCGTTGGGCGAGGAGACAAAGACGCCGCTCGCCTCAAACAACTAAATAATGTGCAGCAAGTTTAGTGCCTAACACACACAAGGGCACTGCAAAAAATCATTTGTGTTCCTCTTCTAATAGCAGATTATACAAAACAAAGTAAATACCCTAAACCTTGAAAAACAACAATGCAAACTATATTCTACTATATCTTATTTGCTTTTGATGCAAAGCTTTCATGTTTTAGTCTGTATAATATTTAGTTTATTTAATGTTTTCCCTATAAAATTCTCCTGCATCTTTTTCCTTTTCTAATTCCGGCTTTAACCTAATAAATTACAAATTTGGCTCTCTGCACTCGAGATAATTTTTCGTCGAGCAGTTGGCAAAGCTTAGGCATAATTTGGGCCCAAAACTGGCTGGGAGCGGAGTGGAAACGCATCCGACAGATACATCGTCGGCTGTCTTGGAAACCGCAGGCAAAGCTGCAGAGCAGTGGAACCCCTGCTCTAAAGTCATATTAATAATTTTGTTGGGACTTGAACTACATCCAAGTCCAACTCCCCTGCACTTTTGGCATTCCATGGACCACAAGAACTTGCAGGATGCAGCTGGTGGTGAATCGGGATAGGGGCTGTTACCATGGCCATTAAAGCTTAGTTACACTTATTTCCCCCAATCTGCGCACAGGTTTTGTTTACATTTCCCTTGCAAGTCCGGAAAAGAGGACAGCAAAATGCAAAATGCACATGCATCAAAAATCGAAATGTTTGGCACCTGTTGTCGAACCTTGTGATACTATTTCGATTGTTCGGCTCTGGCGAATTTGAAGAAGTTCTGCTTGCCAATGTGTAAATGTTCGGTCTGAGATACTTCGATACGAGAAATTCCCATGTGGGGCCGGGGCCAGGCCACAAGCACTAATAATTCAGTAGATTTTCATGGGAAAGTGAAAATATCTGCAGTCTAAGGGATCATTTTCCTTTGGGCTGCCACATCAATATTGACTGCGTTTCGCCCACACAATATTTTGGGATTCCCTTTGCTGTAGACACTAATTAGTCGCCTCCGGTTGCGTCTCATCCTTAGATGACATGTGATATTTTTAGTGGCGGCTTGTTTACGGGGTTGCAGCCGTTGAACTCCGACCCTCATCTATTTTTAGCCGCCTGCAGCACCATTCGATTTGTGTTAATGACATGCAAATCAACTTTGGTGGTCCTGCGACAAATACCCGCTCCAATAACGCGTTGAAAATTCCCTCTTGTTGATGTTTTTTTTTTGACAGTTGATTGTTTTATTGAAACGTGGCACGGGGCAGAGGGGATTTTCACTTTGGTACCTTTCTTTTTTTTTATTTGGTAGGGGTGCCAATAGCAAATAAGTAAATATTTACTATTTACTCTAGCAGGGCTGTGAGAAAATCATTAAATCAGAGCCGAACCGACTGGGACACCACTTTTCTATGCCCAAAAGCAAACACAAATACAAGCACAAACAAAAACACAAATAGCGAAATCAATATAGCGTGCGATCGGGCGGAAAAACTAACTCAAAGGGTAAATAATAAAAAATTTAATTAGAATTTCTGTTATTAAATAAAATGCCACCAAAGAGCGAAATGCCACTAAATTGAAAAATTTGAAATCGAGCCGAAACAGAAACAGAAACAGCAACAGAAACAGGGACTCTGGTGAGATTGGAAATGAAATGAAATAAAGCTCTGCTAAGTTAGACCCGCACAAAAATCACACAAACATTTCCGCTGCCAGAAATGGGAAATGTGAATGGAAAATGGGAAATGCGAAATGTGAAATGGCCAAATAAAAACAAATGGTAGAAAATGTAAAAGGTATTTAAAATGTTTTTCAAATGCGGTTGCAGTGGTTTCAATGTGTGGCCGCCAAAGTAAATGAAAATATTTCTGTGAAATGAAAAATGTTTGTGTGTGACTTCCAGAGCAGATTAAAAAACGAAATATAAGTGGCTGATGCTCTGATGTTCTGATGTTCTCTGCATTATTCATTAAATATGCTAAATAGCACAAGTCAGTGACGGAAATCCCCTTCAAGTGCTGCACTCGAATGACAAATTTATGGTGCGTTTCTCGTCTGACCAAACGAGATAATGAGAAAAAAGTAAATGCCAGACCATAAACCGTCTAGTTCCGCACATAAACCTGTCCCTCTATGGCGCAGATTTTACGACATCTCCGGAGTCTGCCCCATCTGATTTCAGGTGGGGCATAAACCAGCGAGATCACCGCCCGCCCACGCAATAAAAAACATAAAAAAACGACAGCAATGGTGCTAAAGCTGTGGCTGTGGAGCTGGAAACTGTACACAAATTACCAATTTTTAATTTGAAAATGCGGCACAAACTTTAATTAGCCATTCCCCTTGTCCAGCAGGCACTTTATGGCACTTGGCGCCGCTGCATATCAAGACTTCAGTGTTTTCATATTTATTGGCCAGCAAGGCGCCGCTGCAATTTATGGGCCAGAGTGTGAACGTGTGTCCACCGGCTGCCACCGCACCACTGCACCTCCGCACCACCGAACCACCCACCACCCATCAACACTGTCCCACCGCCGAGGCCGCAAAATCCACAGAATAATTTCGGTTGCTGGCTGTGATTTGGCTTTGGATTTGGCATGGCCACATACGAGTATAGCCTGCTCTAATTTTTCACGATTATTTTTTTCGCTCTTTTTTTTTTGTGTGGAAAAGGATCCTAGAGCATGTGTGTGTGTGCAGTGCGTGTGGAACTTGTGGCTTTAGCCACGCGCTAGAAATAAATTTTGCCCGGCGCCCAAACGATTTAATTTGCGGTTTCTGTCACAGGCGACTCGCACACTCGATTTTCCATTGAAAATTGATAAAACTTATTTGCGGGCGGGCTGCCAGTTTAAAAATAATAGGTAGGCAGCAAACAAACGATTAAGCCAGAAGTCCCAGATAAATGCTGTCACAAAGGAGCATATATTTAAGATAGAAAAACATCTACTGGGGTTTTCAATATATATTTCACTAATAAAAAGTATGTTGTTCTACAAACAATTTACAAATCTTTATTGCAAACTAAACAAATTTAGAAAAAACACAAATACCTAGATTTCAAACCAAATAAAATTTGAAAAAGACACAAATACCTAGATTTCATTGAACAAAAGCAGAAAGACAGAAATGCAATGAACACACAATTTTAAAAATGGCCTAACAAACAGCCAATCGCCTTGCACTTCCTGAGTGTTCCCAGCAGGTAGTTCAACCTCAACAACTCGTACTTCCCTTCGAATGCATTAGTGGCCTTCAGGCTGCGATATTCGTCTATAAGGACTCGGGTTTTTTCCCATCGATGGCAGAAAACTCTGCTCAACTTAAGGATCTCGGGCAAGTTGCAAGCGAATTGCTCCTCCCGCAAATACTTTTCCACGTGCAACACAAATAGTTCCTGATTACGTGTAAGTTCACTCAAGGAAGTGGATTCATCCAGTTCAGCGTTATAGGAATCAAGGTCCTGCATTAACCGAAGGAGCTTACAAGGATGCGATAGCTGCTCCTCGAGGGCGGAGATAAGGGAGATCTGGATTGATCTCAGGGCTTTAAACAATCGCTCGTGCTTGGAGTAATCGAAGGGGGGCAAATGATGTAACCGATAGAGCGAGAAGTTCACATCTAAAATAAGTCGAAAGCAGGAATTCATAGTCTCAATTTGCTGCTGGCTGATCACACGCTTCAGTAGGACATCTCTCCTGACCTCGAGGCGGATAAATTCAGGATGGGCTTCGGTCAGGTGAACCTTAAACATATGACCCAGACTGGAACCCTGGGATACGACGATTTGCTTCAGTTTAGTAGTGGCCTCCATTAACTGATTCCTGCTGAGGAACTCAAAGAGCAACTCAAACTCACTTCGAAAGTGCTCATAGTTCCAGAGTAGAAACACCGATCGTAGGTGCTTTACTACTTTGTTCACTTGAAACTCTTGCACCAGGCCAGAGATATAGGAGTTGGCCAATAGAGTCCTTCGATGCAGTAACCTTTTCAGTTCCTGGGTAATAATTTCTGATACGGGAGTGTAGTCAGCGCAGGCTAGGAAGTTTCTTAGCAACTCCTCAATTGAATGATTGATTGACTTTCGCGGATCTGGTCGAGTTTCCATGTGAAAGGAGTAAAACAACCGGCGAATTGCATCATGATCAGTGCACTGCAACTGCTGTAGGATATCTGGAACATAGCTACTGTCCTCTATTGCTTTAATCTTATATGGCACCAGTTCCTTTAATACCCCATCTATTAGTGAATTGTGTAAAGGTTGCTCTTGCACGATGCCATGCAGGGAGTTGAAGTCACTTAAGGTTCGGGCATCGTAGAGAACGGCCACTGCCTCACTGGAGTCGAGGACATGCCTCTGAATAATATGAAATAATTCCCATTTTAGGAGTTCTTCTGTTTGGATCAATGAATCTCTCAAAACATACTCTGTTCTTTCGTTTATCAACATCTTTTGGAAGGGAAACTCTTCGCAACTGTCTGTAAAGTCGCCCGTTGACCACCAGCTATCCAAAAACTGGCAATAGGCCTGCAAGGAGTGCAGAAGTAGAGATGCGCTCAAGGATCGTAGCAATTTGGGTTTCATTTTCTTTAAACTTTTGGTTAAAAGAGTATTCAAAGTTCTTAGACTTCGCATAAAAGGTAGTTCTTCTTTATGGTTCTGGGAGAGCTCATAAAGCCATTTTATCCTTTCTGAAGGACCTCTTAATGTCTCTATAAAGTGCTGCAGGGTGGCAGATTCAATACCCTTTGTTAATCGCCTCTCAAAATGAACGAGGAACTCTATCACCGGTCGAAGAAGTTGCCGCAGTGCTACACTGAAACAAGTAAGGGTCTCCAAGCGATCACACTTGATTCTCTTCACCGCATGCGGTTCAATAAATTTCCTTAGATGACGCATTTGTTTTAGAGATTTAATAATATCGCCCAGGTGAGGACCTTCTTGTAAATGTTTAAGTGCACTACAATGCTCGTCAGTTCGTATCTCCAAATTCTCATTTAATATTGTAAAGTTTTTACAATTCACGGATGCAAAGAACAGGACAATCAGTTCGCTTAAGAGCAGGTGCTCCTCGCTCACCTTTCGTATCGAGGCTTGCAATTCCCGGAGCTGAAAAATCAAAAAGTCAGCATATCCCTGGTTGAAATTGATGACCAGAATTCGCGGCTGATTGTACACGCTAACATCCACTTGCCACCAGTTCGTCTGAACACGGTAGAGCATGTTACTTTCGTTTTTAAAGAATTCAACTAATGCGGGTGTCTCTGCGGAGTGCTCATACTGGATAAGATTCAATTCCAGCTCCATCTTGGCCTCTTTTATGGCGAACTTTTCCTTTACTTCCACTTTGTGTAGACTGGGTTCCATAGAGTAACTGAGGTCCAAGGTGTCCAGTGCTGCAGGTGGTTCCTTCGGTATCTGTGGTCGTACCGTCTCCAAGGGAATTTCTACCGGGGAACTTAGTTCTCTTATTTCATCACAGAGGCGCTGGATGGGATCAAAAGTAACCTTTGTCCTCGGACTCTTGGGACCCTTGGGACTCTTGTGCTTGTGCTTTTTCTTGTGGGTAAGCTGATCTTCAGCTGTTGGTTTCGTTGCACCACCTATAGAGTTAGTTTCGAAATCACACTTTTTTGTATCTTTAAGAACGACCTGCGAACTTTCGGTGGCCAAGGTGAGTGCCTCCAGGATGTTCTTTCGCTTCTGCTCCATCTCTTGGTAGTTGCGACGAACGGAGTGAAAGGCCTTGTAGTTCACAGAGAGCACGAAGTCCAGCAGTCGCCAGTGGAGGTTCTGCTGCCTGTGGTTCATACAGATCGGATGATTCAGTACCACATTGGCCAGCTGATTAAATGTGTCCCCGAATTCGGATATATGTTCGCTGTGATAGCGCTCCAGAAAGTGGTTCATGGTAACCCACACCGACTCCGGGTGGCAGTCGACAACATCAGGATCCGCTATGTGATGTCTGGCATAAGAAAGGCATTTCTCGATGGTGGCAGAGTCCACCTCAACCTCTTGGCCACTGTCATTTTTCTTGTCATCGATGGGCGAATCTAGCAGCAATCTTACCAACTGCGGCAAGTTGCGGTCTATGACTTGCTGGCATTCGTCCTCTTGCATTTTTATTGACAGTAATTTTGTAAAAAAATATATTTCTGTTTGATGTACAAACGACAGCTGAGAAATGACAGAGACACTGAAAAAACAAGAGAGAACGCTATAGTCGAGTTCCCCGACTATCTGATACCCGTTACTCAGCTAGTAAAAGTGCGAAGGAGAGTCTTCAGCACTGACAGTTTTTGGCGGTTTGTGGGCGCAAGAGTGGGCGTGGCAAAAAGTTGTTTGGCAAATCGTTAGAAATTTACAAGACTAATACAAAAATGAAAAAATATCAAAACATTTTTCAAAAGTGTGGGCGTGGCAGTTTTGGGCGGTTTGTGGGCGTTAGAGTGGGCGTGGCAAAAAGTTTTTTGGCAAATCGATAGAAATTTACAAGACTAATACAAAAATGAAAAAATATCAAAACCTTTTTCAAAAGTGTGGGCGTGGCAGTTTTTGGCGGTTTGTGGGCGTTAGAGTGGGCGTGGCAACATGAATCGACAAACTTGCGCTGCGTCTATGTCCCTGGAGTCTGTATTCTTAATCTCAACTTTCTACCTTTTGTAGTTCCTGAGATCTCGACGTTCATACGGACAGACGGACAGACGGACAGACAGACGGACGGACAGACGGACATGGCCAGATCGACTCGGCTACTGATCCTGATCAAGAATATATATATTTTATATGGTCGGAAACGCTTCCTTCTGCCTGTTACATACTTTTCAACGAATCTAGTATACCCTTTTACTCTACGAGTAACGGGTATAATAATTGATGTAAGGAGGCATAATAACTTTATTGCTGTTGGAATAAATGTGTATGCCTTGATATGAAATGTTAATTAGCATAAGAATGAATCAGCTGATCGCGGATAATGTAATGAAATGTAATGTAATGTTAAATAACATAATTATGTCACCTGCTCAAAGAATGTAAAACTGAATGGAAGTGCACGAAGCACAAAACAAAAGTATTAATAAATATATTCTAACTAAAATAAAGCAATCCACTTTATTATCAACATGGTAGCAGAGCAAGGTTAGAAAAAATTAATCCAAGGTTAGAAAAAATTAATCCAAGGTTAGAAAAAAATTAATCCAAGGTTAGAAAAAATTAATCCAAGGTTAGAAAAAATTAATCCAAGGTTAGAAAAAAATTAATCCAAGGTTAGAAAAAATTAATCCAAGGTTAGAAAAAATTAATCCAAGGTTCGAGAAAAGAAAATAATCCAAAGTGTATAACTAAATCCAAGTTATAAAAATAAATGCTGTTCGAGTGAAGCGACAAAAAAAAAAAAAAAAAAAAGAAAAACGTGTATAAGAAATAAAAAGAGAAAAACAATATTAAAAGTGCGAAATATTAAAAAATACGAATACGTAAACAAGACTATTGACTAATGCTGAACAATTAAACGGAAAAAGATTGAAAACATAAACTAAAAGGATTGATGGAAGCAGATTAAAAATTTAAAAGTTCACGTGCAAGCCTTTTTATTACATGGAAGTAGAAAAGTGTGACCCTATATGAAAATGTGCATGAAATGAATGACATAGAAAGAGACATAAAAGAAGTGTGCAAACAGATTAAAAGTGAAACGGAAAAAATGAGTGCTAACGCAAAAATCGAAGACATTGTTATGCCCATATTCGATGGAGCTAATTTTGGAAGCTGGAAATTCAGATTAATGACAATATTGGAATACAAAGAGTGCAAAGAACCAGCAGTGCGAACAAGAACAACGGAAGATAATGAAACAACATGGATGAAAACAGAATTAAAAGCGAAAACAATTTTAATCAGTACAATATCAGACAAACAGTTAGAATATATTAGTGAGTGCCAAACGACATTAGAAATTATGAACAAGTTAAATGAAATGTATTCGACAAAATCAACAGCCCTGCAAATACTGTGCAGAGGAAAAATCGACGAAATTAAACTAAAAGACTATGAAACAGTGGAAGAATTTTTTATAGAATTCGAGAAAGCAGTAAATAAATTAAAAAACGCTGGAGGCACCATAGACGAAAACGAAAAAATGAGGTATCTTTTAAAAGCACTACCAACAAGCTACAGTTATATTGGAGACTTCTTAGATGTAATTCCGGAAGCACAACGAACGGTAGAGTACGTAAAATCAAAAATAAAAGAAAAAAGTTTAAACAGAGGTCCAGTGGACAAACAAAATAACGTCATATTCAGAGGGACTGCTGGCATGCTGAGCAAAATGCGAGAGGCGAAAATAAACAACAACAACAATTCAACAGGCGATATCAGAATACGAATCAAAGAGGCGGCCGAGGCAGAGGTCAACATCATGGAAATGGTCGAGGACGTGGAAATTACTCAGGAGACAGGAATCAAGGAAGACAACAAGAAAACAGCGACAGCGTACAGTCATGGACAACAAGAATGATAGGAAACGAAAAATTAATAAATTGTAATAACAGCGAAAGTAACAACGAAACTACAGTAAATTGGTTATTAGATAGTGGATGCACTGATCACATTATAAACGATTGTAAACTTTTTAAGAACTGTATTAATTTGAAAAATCCTATTAATGTTAAAGTAGCCGATGGCAAACAATTGCAAGCGACCAAGATTGGAAATGTAGAAACATATTTTAGAACATACAACAATGAAAATTTGATCGATATTAAAAATGTATACTTTGTAAAAGGCATAAAACAAAATTTGCTAAGCATATCAAAGATAACTGAAAATAAATGTACAGTCGTAGCCAGAAATAATGATACAAAAATCTATAACGAAAAGAGAGAATTGCTGACAGTTGCGAGTAAAATTGATAGTTTATATAATGTAAAAAGCTTCATGCCAAAAAATAAAAGAAATGAAATATATACAAATGTAACTAAATTAACTGAAAAAGAAAAATGGCACAGGGCATTAGGCCACGTAAATTTTCAATATTTGAATAGAATTATTAAGAATAAAATGTTAGATGGTCTGCCAGATAAAATCGAGAATACCGAAATGAAATGTGCGAATTGTATACAAAGTAAAATGTCAAACGAACCATTCGAGAACAATAGAAAGAAAACTAAAGAGACATTAGAGTTAATACATACAGACTTAAACGGACCACACAGCACAACAGGTTATTGTGGGGAAAAATATTTTTTGACATTCGTTGACGATTTTAGTAAATGCGCGAGAATATATTGTATTAAAAATAAATCCGAAACTGCGAGCTGCTTAAAAGAATATGTTAATTATGTTGAAAATCAGTTCAGTAAAAAAGTAAAACAAATCCAATGCGATAACGGTAAAGAATACTTGAATAGAGAAATATTAAACTTTGTAAAGTATAAGGGAATTCAGTTAACTACATGTCCACCGTATGTACACGAATTAAACGGCGTAGCAGAAAGATATAACAGATCGGCAATGGATATTGGAAGGTGCTTAATGAGAGAAGCAAACATACATAGGCGATATTGGCCAGAAGTGATGAACACAGTAGCTTATTTAAAAAATCGAACAATCGCAAATACAGCAGTAAATAAAAGCCCATATGAAATATTTTTTGGTATAAAACCAAATGTAGAAAATTTAAAAATATACGGAAGTAGAGTTTTTGTTAGAGTTCCAGAAGTACGCAGAAAGAGTAAATGGGATAACAAATCAGAATTAGGAGTATTAGTTGGTTATAATACAAACGGATATAGAGTTTTACTAAACAATAGAGTAATAAACGCAAGACATGTTCAAGTTGTGGAAGAGAAAACAAAATTAATTTGCCTAGAGAAAAACAAGCAGAATGATAATGAAAGTGAAATAGATGAAAATGAAGAAGATGATGAAGATAACGCTAAGACAGACGAACTAAATGACACGGAAGAAGTTAATTCAAAAACTAGCGATGAAAGCGAGGGTGAGGAAAACAAAGAACATTTAACAGTGCAGAGAACATCAAATAGAAATAAAAGACCAGTAAATCTATACGGTAACCCAGTAACACATTTTATTTATATCAATTATGTAAATGCCATTGTACCAAACACGTACGAAGAGGCGATGAATAGTAATGAAAAGAAAGAATGGCTCAAAGCAATGAATACAGAAATGCAATGCTTAAATAAAAATAATACATGGCAAATTGTAGAAAAACC
The DNA here is from genome assembly GCF_016746235.2 of Drosophila teissieri. Taxonomy (NCBI): domain Eukaryota; kingdom Metazoa; phylum Arthropoda; class Insecta; order Diptera; family Drosophilidae; genus Drosophila; species Drosophila teissieri. The sequence continues at coordinate 5,802,962 of NC_053031.1, read as the reverse complement.
GATAAACAAAAAGATTATAGATGTAAAATGGGTGTACAAAAAGAAAAGTGATGGGACATACAAAGCTAGACTAGTAGTAAGAGGTTTCCAACAAAGAGAACGACTAGAAAATGTATATTCACCAGTAGGAAAAATGCAAACATTAAAAATATTACTATCATATTGTTGTAAAAATGGTCTGTTTGTAAATCAGATGGATGTCGAAACAGCCTTTTTGAATGGCTATGTAAAATCAGAAGTTTATGTAAATGAACCAAAAGGTTACGAAACAGGAGAAAACAAAGTTTATAAATTAATAAAGGCATTATATGGATTAAGAGAAAGCCCAAGAGCATGGTACGAATGTTTGCATAAATATCTCGACAAATTAAATTTTATAAGAAGCAATTACGATTATTGTTTATATGTAAAAAGAAAGGATAAAGATGAAATATATATTTTAGTATTTGTAGACGACATATTGATATGCAGTAAGAACAAAACGAAAATAACTGAAATTAAAGACTGTTTAATGAACAAATTTACAATGAAAGATTTAGGAAAAATCGGAAGTTATATTGGAATAGAAATTAATTATAGTACTGAAAGTAAGAAAATGACGTTAAATCAAAAACGATATATTGAATCACTGGCAATTAAGTATAATCTGGAAAATGCTAAGCTATACGAAACTCCAATGGAAACAAACTTAAAATTAGATCAAGCAACTGAATGTGATGAGAAAATTAAATACAGAAATTTGATAGGTGAATTATTATATATAAGCGCAGGTACAAGACCAGATATATCATATTCCGTAAATTACTTAAGCAGATATCAAAGTTGTTACAATTCAACACACTATAAATACGCGCTAAGAGTATTAAAATATTTATATAAGACAAGAGATCTGAATTTAACTTTTGAAGAGAATAAGAATAATGAATTATTAGATTGTATGGTAGACTCCGATTATGCAGGAGATAATGTTGATAGAAAATCCACGACGGGATTTATAATTAGAATGTATGGAAATATAGTATATTGGAAAACACACAAACAACACGCAGTAACAAAATGTTCAACGTTTGCAGAGTACATTGCCATGTCAGAAGCAGTCACAGAAATATTATTTGTCAAAAACATGTTATGTGAAATATTTAATATTGATAACGAAAAAGCGATAAAGATTTACGAAGATAATTCAGGCGCAGTAGCCATTGCTAAATTTGGTAACTTTACAAAAAATTCGAAGCACATTGAAGTGCAGTATCATTATGTTAACGAAAATTATGAAAAAGGTATTATAGACATTGTGAAGATAGAATCAAGACTTAATATAGCAGACATGTTAACCAAAGCGTTAGACAAACAGAAATTTATACGAAATAGAGATGCTGTAAAGTTAAAGTAATGAAAGAAAATCAAGACAACAAATTTAAGAGGCGTGTTGGAATAAATGTGTATGCCTTGATATGAAATGTTAATTAGCATAAGAATGAATCAGCTGATCGCGGATAATGTAATGAAATGTAATGTAATGTTAAATAACATAATTATGTCACCTGCTCAAAGAATGTAAAACTGAATGGAAGTGCACGAAGCACAAAACAAAAGTATTAATAAATATATTCTAACTAAAATAAAGCAATCCACTTTATTATCAACAATTGCAGTTGTAGTCTTAAGAACACGTCAAAGTGGAAATACTTTTCTAGCCTTATTAAAATATTTTCTGCGCTGCTTCGGTATTGATTTCTACATAACGATATTACACATTTTCAAAGGATTTATTTGAGTGCCGGAGTATCCTGCTTCAAAGGAGTTGGGACAAATGGGGTTGCAAGCGGCTTACGTTGTTTTCCAATGGCCAAGAGCAGACCGGCTTACAAAATGCTTAAAGAGAATTCGAACATGTAAATTCCGGTGGCATTCACCAAGGAACTAGAACAGCAACTGCAGGACCTTAGTGACCCAGTTGGACTACGTCTTTGCATCCCAACACCCATCCTAACACCCATCCCAACACACACTGCATGCGAATTTTGCTTTATTTTATTGTCCGACAAGATAAATACCAAAATATTGAATATTTACCAATGGGATGTGAAGAAATGCACAAGGACATGGAGCAGCTATGCGAACAGTGTTTGCAAAGGAGGGAGATGGCGATTCTGTCATCCGATTCCGAGCAATAACTCAAGTGCAATGAAGCATTCCTGCCGCATCGGAAAAATAAACCCCATGAGTTTAATACTTATTTTTTAAATTCCCATAAATTGTTATATTTTTAGGTTTACGCAAATGCACACAGCTCACTTATTTGTCAACGACCTGTACAATTTAGTAAAAACTTTAATTCACTGTCAATAAAAAGGTTTTTCAATTTCCTTTGCAAGAGGAATAACACGAAATCAATGAAATCCGCAAATAATTTTTTTACTTAGCATTTTGAAAAGGGGCAAAAGTTTGTCAAATATTTGGAAAATATTAATTTGCTGCCAATGCAAACTTTTTGCGATTTATTTCATTTTTTGTCCTCGGCAAGGCGATAGACAACAAATTTGCAGAGAACACTTCGCAGATGGAAAGTTTTCGCCTAAGGATGGCTAGATGAAATCTGCACCAGAAAACAAAAGCCGAAATCTAGAAAAACATTGAAAACGCTGCTTTGATGGCAAACTTGCCGGTCCACAAAACTTTCCATCGCACTTGGCGAGAAGTAAGCGAAAAACTTAATAATAAAGATCCTCCTCCTGCTGCAGGAGGAGGAGGAGGACTCTCAGGCGGCAGGACGATGGTGACAGCTTTTGGTCAATGGAGAGTGGTAAACGAGAGAATGGGAATGGGAATGCACCACGACGACCGCAGCCTGTCGAAATTAAACCAAACTGAATTTGCACTTACACTTTGGCCAGACGCCTCGCCAAAGGACTCCTGTCCCACAGGACTCGCTCCATCCGGCTCCTGTCGAAATTGTCACTTTCGCAATTCCCCCAATAGTTGACTGTAGCGCAGCACAATGGTGTTAGTGGGTGTTAGTGGGTGGCTTGGTTGGTTGCTTGGTTGGTTGGTTGGTTGGTCTTGGTGGCGTCAAGAAGCGCGTAAGTGACATTTATGCGCCTGCCAACTTGCATCCTGGAAACTCCCCAGCTGCGAGGCTGCGCTAAACTTTCGCCCAAGGCCAAACGAGGATGCCATTGTCGCTGCCTCTGCACTCGCCCCAAGTTTGTTTTAATAAATACCTCCATTCAGCATTGTCTCCGCCACCTGCTGGTTGGTTGGTTGAATGTGAGAGGATGGGATTTTCCGGGGCATCTGAAGTTCTCAACAATTTACCCGCTCATCGACAGTTGCCCAGAAGTTGGCGCACAATGGAGGCAGCCGCCAGAAAACAATCAGCTCTGCCAGAAGCCTCAATCACAGACGCGGAATGCAAACGAGAGCTGCTCAAAATTACTCATTTTTATGAACTTTTTCTCAGCCAGCCCGTTCCCGGCTACGATTGTTGCAATTAACGAAAGTTTGCTTCGCGAAATAAGCTGAGAAAATGGAACGATGCTGCAAGGAGATACCAAGCTCGAAATTGTGCAGATTGAAAAAAAGGATATTAAGACAATGCGACTACAGTTTGGGAAGACTTCTGCTGACAGATAAATGCAACCCCTTTTCATTGACTCCACCTGAAAAGTTCATTAACTTTGTGGTGGAACAAGGCCTTTGCACCAAGCCATTATATATGGATGCAATGGTACTAGAGATATATGGGTGCAGAGATATAATAGAAACTACAAGGGCAGATATATTCTCCCTCCGAAAATTCCTTTTACAGCCGGATGAACTTCAAGATAAAGTTCAACATTTTATGGCAGCCACAGCGCTCCCCCAAATCCGTAAATCGCGGTGCAACTCACCTCTGTCGCTGATGGGCCTCATTTAGCGGAGATTTCTTATCAAGCCACCGGATGTGAAGTGAAAACTACCTCAGCCCGAACACGTTCTCTATTTATAAACTGCTTTTTGGGAGCCGCCAGCTCACAACAGATCATCACAATCGACATCTGGCCGCCAGGAGCAGGCCACACACAAAAATCGCTTTCCGATGCCAAAGGCCAGAAGCAGCTCATTGGAAAAAAAAGAACCCCACTCCCACGTAATTTGGAGCTGTGGGCCAAGTTAATTAGTTGTGATTTTTCAAAGAACATTCAAAATCGAAACGGGCAGCCGAGAACACAAACAATATTGTCAGCCTGCGGCGAACATTTTCGGAGTGGGGGAGAACTGCAGCCAGGCGTGGCACATGTTGAGTGTATAAAATTTTGATGAATGTTTTGTTTACAGGGGCGAAACACCATGCCCCCCTCACAAGGGGTTGATTACTACATGTGGCAGCAATGGAAGGGGAGCGGAGGAGGAGCAACTGCATCTGACGGCATCTGGGATGCGACACACACACACACACATGTGCCTCGGGGGCCGCGGTTGCAGATTGGAAATGGAAATTGAATGTGAATGTGAAATATATTGAATTTCCAGACACAAGACAGCCAGCGTCAGAGTCGGAGTCGGAGTCAGGCGATGGATGACCTCACGCCTCTCTGAACTTTACACACAAGGAAATTCGTGGATAATTAACTACACTCGAAGAAATATTAGCTATAGGACTGAGATGACTCCTAACAAAAGATGAAGTGTTAAATATGTGTTGCATCTTGAAAAACAGTAATGGTATCTCATTTGCAAAGTAATCACATTTCGACTGTTTATAATTCCGTTCAGAAATTAATAAGTCATACTACGCATATTTAACAGTTTGTTATTTTTATTCATAAATATTTTACCGTACTTAAGCACACTTTGTCCTAATGATATATTCAATACATATTTAATATTAATATACCCAAATGACTTGCCTTTTTCTTCAGTGCTGGCTGTGGAACCCAGAACAGATGCCATAAATTACGCACCATAAACAGACTGCAACTAATTAACAAGAAAATGCATCATCTGCAGCCCAACAGCCCAAACATCGTTTCTTATTCCATTTTTTTTCTTCCTTCGGAGACCAAACGATTTCCGATTTTCACACAGCTCACAGGTGAAAGTGTGTCTGTCGAGGACAAGTTCGGGTAAATTGGCTCAAATTGGAATGGCATGTTAAGTCCCCCGGGTAGCATTTATTTTCCTAATCAAATTTGCCTTTCCTCGGCAGAGCCGAAAATAATAATTTAAATATTTTTGCCTGCGGACAGGGGCGGCGGCGGTGGCGGTGGCGGTGGTGGCAGGAAATGGCATTTGGGCAACTGAACTGGCTGGCTAACAAGCTAGCCAACAGCGATGGCAAACAAGGAAAAACTGGAGTAAAACCCCTACAACAATGGCAAAAACTTAACTCTGCCGCGAGCCACGCACACAAACACAGCACACACACACATACATACACACATACACACACCGGAACATAGAAGCGATACAAAAGAAGCCGAAATCCCGGGAAGAAATTAGTTTCTCCGCGTCCTGCCCTCCAGCCAGAGGGTCCTTGCAGTTCTGTTGCTCCTGTTTGTGTTTGTTGCCCTAGCTGCTGTCGCTGCTGCTGTTGATGTCCTTGTTGTGGGCAGCACACAAAATTGGCAAATACAAGCGGACTTAGGCCACAGGAGCCTTTTACTGGCGAAAAACAAAATGCGGAAAATTTCTCAACAGCCGTGGGGCGAAAGGGGAGAAGGGGGGAGCCGAGCGGCGACAAACACACAACAAAAAATGTTGGCAATGCAAAAACTTGTATCGTCGCAAAGGGCGAAAAATGCAGGCCGCAGACAAACGCAGAGAAAAGCCCACAAAGTGGGTGCCAACAGGATCGGGGATGCTACACAGATAATTTGGATTTTTGCGGCCCGACAGCTATTTAATCGAGTCGCAGGACACTTGCTTACTTTAAGGATATATCTACTAATATAAAATATAACTATTTACATACAGTTTAAGTAAGTTTAGCAAGTATTCATCTTTTGGCCACGTCATTACCATTTTAACGCAGAAGCTGCTTGTTATTCCGCTGTCTAGCCACTGTTATCATAGCCTTTACATGCGCCAATATGAATACAGCCGAAACCAAACTTAGACCAGAAAAAACAGACGCACACGTGTAGCCATTGAAGTGGCAGCAAAATATACTAAGTTCAAGAAGATGATAAAATTGAAGGGCAGACATTTCCGCTGCCGAAGTCGTTAGCCAGTGCTCAAGTTCTTGGACCACAAGAAGGAAGAACTCCAGGACACCAAAAGCAGGTGTCGTTATGGGCGCACACGCCAAAAATTTCAATAGCGCCGCGAAAGTTTCATTGACTTGACAGGTGGGTATTTGCGCCATCTACCCTGAAGAAGCTGTAATTGTTACCGTTTAAATTCCCATTAAACGCGGCTCCGCCAAGCAAAATGGCACTCTTAGTTGGCCGGCGGGCGGAAAACTGGCCAGGATGCGAGCCAAAATATGTCACAGCGTTTAAGCCAACTCAGCCTAGGCAGACAACAACAGGACAACGCACAAAGCCCAAGGATCGCTGCTGGTTTTTGAGGAGGCCGCCCGCTATTAACAAACCGTAAAGTAATTTCTTGCTTTCCTGCACGGAAATTAGACATTTTGTCAAGGGAACACTCACTCCCAGGAAAAGAAGGCGACGCCACCGTCAATGTTTCGCCTGCGGGCCAAAAAGCAGGGACAACAATACCAAGAACAATAAGCCAACAGTGCCGGCATAAATCGGCACTCTGAGAAAAGTGGTTTAGGAAGAAGCAATGAAATTATACTTATTTCGGAAAAGTTACGCATTCATTTTCCAACAGCAAGCCTAAATAAAATATGTAGATAGCACTTCTCATGGGAATTATTTAAAGACAAGTTAAGAGATTATGAAGGTATTTGAAAGTGTATTTGAAATCGTTAATTTAAACAAAAAAAACCTGAGAAAAGCAATGCCAATTATTCAATTAAATGTAAAGAGGTAATATCAACACAAGAAGAAACCATTTATAAACAATTTTCATTACCCTGCCATTTATATTATATCCCAAACTAATTATTTTTAGCTAAACTGGGAATTTCTCTCGGTGCATAAAAGTCTTATCAGGGCTTCGGACGGACACTGCCTGGCAAGTTGAAAGTGAAAATATTATAATGAAGTATGTTGTTAGCTGTTTCGAGATTTTCAAATGTATCCATCAGATATACGGCCTGCTCAACGTGGAAGAGGGAAAGCGGGGAAGGCGCAACGAACATTTTGTAAGTAAACAAGCGGCGGCGGCAACAAAAGTTTGTCTATTTAAAAAGTTTCGAGCTGCACAAAAGTTATAAAACATGAAAATATTTCTTAATTATTTTTATAAACAAGCAGCCAGCGTCCCAAGCTCAATGCTCCCTGGGGGCGTGGCACAGACTTGCCCTTGCCCTCGAAAATTTCAAGCAACCGAAAAGCCGAAAACTCAGCGGTGGTCGAAGTTCTGAGGTCTGAGCTGCGTTCCGAATTTGTTTGTCTTGCTGATTTCTGCCCGAGGTCAGGATTGTGTTTGATTAGCATAAATATGAGTGGAATCTGGCAAAAAAGGGAACACTTCGTCCCTTTAAATGTTGGCCAAATTAATTACGTGGGCACGCGGAGCATCGAAAAGGATCTGAAAAACGTGAACAGCTGAAGAGAGTGCAGGAAATTCCAATCAAACAAATCGAAATAGTGGCATGGGGATAGCGAAAGAAATATGAGATGTTAGAGATATATACATACTTGGTTAATTAATTGCCTCGTTGTTTGCTTGGGAATTATTGAAATATTTTTATTCGATATTTTTCTTCCATTCCAGCTCCATTCCTATCTGATACCCCTTGTCCAAACGGACAGCCCGCCCCCTCCGAATAAAAATCCCCCCATCCAGGGTGCCCAGTAAATTTGATTGCTGTTATCTGCATTTTATTATGCTTTTGCCACCGCAAAAGCGACGCACAGCCATTTTGAAATGGTTTTTGATATACGAGCATGAATATGAAAATGGTTGCCATAAAATCATCCCAAATGGATGAGTGTGGCGGCGGAATATCTGAGTATCTGAATATGGTGCGAGCATTTTTCGGTGGGTTGGTCGGTTGATGGCGCAAAAACTTAAAATAAACTAAGCCAATGATTTATAGTTTGCTGCCGGGGAGCAAACAAATGTTCTGTGCCAAAATGAAATTGTCAATACTTTTTAAGATGGTAAAACAGCGCAAATATTTGCCTCAAATTTGATTACTCAATTAGCAGCAATATTAAATAGAGTGTGGTTGAAAACGGCTTAAATTTTGTGCCCTGTTCAGTTATTTTCAATTCAGTTATTTTCACTTCGTTTAACTATGCTAATTTTTAACATAAAAGAGAGAGTGTCTCGACTATTAGGTACCCGTTATGTAGCTGCAAAAAAACTGTTTCTCTTTTTTAATTACTAGTTATCTAATCTTTATGAGTGGTTCCCAATGAATAGAATATTTTATGTTTTCACTTTTTACCTTGATAATTAAGGTTGCGTCTGTTCATACAAAATGCCCCATTGAATCGATTTGGAAATTATTTTGTATGCCCAGCAATTAAACCTAGTCGCCGGCAATACGAAACGCGGTTATTTTCAAATATTTATTTGTTGACCAAATTGAATGTGACGCATTTTAAAGTGCTTCATTTGCTGCTATCCATCGCACGAGAGTTTGCCACATGCTGCAAGCGTAACGTTTCAATTTGCTGCAACACACGCTCATAATTTATAAATTTAAAATCTATTTTTGCCACCGCTGCTGGGTGGCGCACAGCAAAGCGACCTGAATGGCGTTGGAGCTTAGAGTTTGGGATTGTATTGTTGCTGATTTATCGCGAACCGCAGTCAACGCTGCCATTGTCTGCGTTTTTGGCACTGCTAACCCGATTTTCCACTTTTCATGCGACAACGATGTATGTGAGAGTGGGTGGTGGTGGGTGTTGGTGCTATTGGGTGGTGTGCTATTGGTGGTTGGCGCTTGGTGGAGATGATTATGTTTACGTTGCGGCAACGCTAATGTGAAGCACGTCCCGGCCAAGTCACGTCACCTAGCCAACTCCGCGGTTCGGTTCGGGCCAAGACAATGACAGTGGTAGTGGAATGGAACGCATCGGGAAACGAGATCACGTCTGGGGACCGTGCGAGATTTCTTGCAATTTCATATGGCTTGCTTTCGGGGAACTATCTTTCAATTAAATTCCTATGCGCAAAGAGGATTCCTCTTGCCTCCACTTCTCAACTTTGCCACATGTGCGCTTCGATTTCGATTTCGATCGCGGATTCCGGCACGTTGGCCTCGAAAAACTAATTTCGCGCCCCTTGAACTTTCCCAATAATAACTGAACTGAGCTAAAAATACTGCAGACCGAGGGTTTGCACCTTAATTTGATTACAAAATTTGCCGAGCTCTCCGTGCTCACGATGAGCACGAAAATATTTTCATTGCATTTTTGCGCTTGTCGCGTATCATTTTAAGCTCTTTTACATAAATTTTCCCTCTCCCCCCAAAAACAAATATTTTTCGGTCACGGGCGATACATTTTCCGCAAAAAGGGACCAACGCAACGCAACGCTTTGTCGCAGTTTTCAACTTCATTTAATTTAATTTATATTTCAGCAGTTGGGTAATTTATGTAACAACTTTTTGGCTGCCGCTGCTGGTGTCCTTGTTATTTGAAACTAATTTGCATAAAGCGAACGTCAAGTGTTTTGCTGTTTCCACCTTTCCACCTGACACATCCATATGTGCCTGATTGGGAGATGAGTCTGCTTATAAAGCAACAGGATCAGAATCAGAATCCGAAAGCGAAAGCGAATCCGAGTCGCCATAAATTGCGTCTTGATGACTCTTTTGAACAGGGCCCTAGACTCGCAATTCGATTTCACTTTTATGGCGCATAGATTATTCAGAGTTTGTCTATAGTCTATAAAATGTTGAGCTTCGTTGAGCCAGCACTAAACAGGACATCATTCCGTTGACCCCCTGGCAACAGTAACAAGGATCCACGGAGCAATGGCTGACCTTGTATCCCTTTTTTCTTCTAAATAGACAATTTGCCCATCTTTACGCACTATTGTTTTGTATTCTCGGGGCGCCGTCTTGTTTCGTCCTGTCGTTTCCTTCGCCTCGCTGGCATAGAAATCAGTTTAGTCCTGCGACATCGCCTCGATTTATGCCAGAATCCTTTTGTTGCCTTGCTCACTGTATTTTTTGCGGGCTGCCAACATTTTTACGACTAAATCGAGAGCCACAAAACGTTACGACGGCAAATCACTTTTCAGCATCAACTTTTCTTCACAAGCATATGGGCATCGTTTAAAAACAATTCGAGCTTAAAGCGAATGATCAAGACAATGTTGTTGATTGCCTTTAAGCAGTCGTACACTGAATAGTAAAATACCAAGCCAGCGCAGGAAGGGCACCATTGATTCCACTTGGATAAATTCAATTTAATTTCCATTGGTTTTTAATCCATTTAAGATTTTCCTTGGCGCTCTCCATCCGACTTATTGAAAATGCAGCCTCATTGTTTACCCCCCAAGCAGTGCTCAAAAACAAATAGAAATGATGTTGCACTTTTCGTTCGTATTTGCCAAAGCAAAAACATAAACAAGTCGAGTGGAGGAGAGAAAAGTGATTGAGTGATTCCAATTAGTTGATTTAAAGTGTATTGCCATAAATGGGGGGAAATCCTATAATAAGACATTCGTGCTCAAAACGAATACCTTGCATTCTGTGCCGAAATCATTTCGAACAACTCTTCACTTGATAATATCCATTTCACTTATTGAATATAACAAGGGGCTTCGATTCTCAACTTATTTGCCTGAGTATGCTGTTTTTTCAGAGTTCACTCACATCGTATTATATCTTCCAATCGCATGACAGAAGCATTAATACAATAATGTATGAATAAATAAAATTTAATTTTACGTAAAAACTGACAACAGTCCCCAGACAGAGGGACGTGGATAAAAGCGAGCCAAAATCCAAGGGGAAGTGGGGAAACTTGGCAGGTCGGGGAGAAAGAAAACAGTTTTGTTTGTTGGCCCTCTTGTTGTGTGGCATATTTGAGCGTATTTGCACAAAATACGTGAAATTACGCGAAAACTTCAGTTTGCCTGTGTCCTGCCAACTTGTCCGTGTCCTTTGTGCCACAAAAAAAAAAAAAATAAAAAAAGAAAACCCGTAAGAAAAGTTCAGCGGCAAGAGCTAAGTGCCTGCAAAGATGACTGTGTGACTTGTTGTTATTTTGCATTTAATTTCGTCGACCTCCGGGGACCAAGTGGCGTATGCGCAATATTTTACAACACAAGAGCGAAACGAGCTTGTCGGTGAAGACCTTTGTTTAATCTTTGGCACATTGAGAGTTGCCCTTTGCCAACTCACTTTATAAGCGAATTATTAATGAGCTTCTTGCCATATAAGTTAATAATCCGCTGGGCACCCAAATGGAAATGGAAATGGAAAATGCTCCACCCATAATACCAGGAACACTTTACGCCCAAGCCGGAGCGGAAATCTCATTTGTCATGCAGCCTGGCCATTTATCAGTTGGCATTTAAAAAGCCATTAAAACCGAATCCGGTAGGAATGAAACTGCAAAAAAAAAAAAAAAAAATTTATAAAAATAAAATTTATGAAAATAAAAGGAAGGAAATCTGGCAGCGTGGAAGTCGCTGGTTCGACAGGTTTTCTTTCAGTTCCGATTCGATTCATAATTTAAAAGCCAGCCGATTGCCGGCCCACTGACTTTCACCAGAGCCAGACCAATAAATTAATATAAAAATTCCTCACGCCCAGCCAATAAGTGAACAGTGAAGCGTTTTATCGCCTCGTCCAGACTCGCAGGATGGCAAGGATGGCAAGGATAACAGGCCGGCAGTCGCAGTCGCAGGACACAGGCCCACACAGCGTCGCCGCCCTGAGATCGTTAGATGTCTGAGATGCCGACACACTCGAGCCGTTTGCTTTGGACTTGGAACTGGGAACTTGGGAACTTGGGAGCTTGGGAACTTGGGGAACTTGGGACCCAGGTCTGGAACTCCAACGCGAACTCGGTCCTCGGAGGCCATTGTCGGCCATGTCGGCCACTTGGCCAGACATCTGTGGTATGCGCAAATAGAACATGGCATAAAATGCGGCCCGGTTCGAAAGCCATCAAACATTTATGGCCACGCGGACGAAACATAGCCGTTGGTTATTTCATTGTCTGCAAATAAATGTAACAAGTCAAATACCCAAGCATTCCACTTGGTCTGAGGGCTTGCGAAAAATTTGTATCATTGAGTTGTTTTTAGCTATATGTTCGACGGTTTATTTGTAACTGATGCTCGGGCAAAGGAAATATTTAGTTAAAATATGCAAATACAAATTTATTTAGTTAAAAGATGCAAATGCCAATAGAATTGCTGCCGACGTTTAAATAGTTACAACTATCGATTAATTTCCCAAAGTTTAGTCGCCATTAAGACTGAGAGTCTGTTAGATCTACAAGCACATGCAAGTGCATAAAAAAGTCAAGAAAGTTTTGCATGTGACCCTGCTGCAAGAGCGAAGGAGTGTAGGCAACTTTGTTAATGGTTTTGTCATAAATTTTAATTCGATTGCATCAGAGCAGACGCTAAAGGCTGCCATTCAAACTGGGCATGAAAAATGCATTAGACGCAAAATGCAGCCAGGACCCGAGGAGTCGGCTGCAAAGTTTTTGATGGTGCGGTTGCCCACGAAGACAGGATTCCCAGCACACACAGGAACTGCACACACTATCGCCCCGGAGGAGAGAAGCCAAGCCGCAGACACAGTCCGTTGTTTGAAGACTCAATTAATTTATGCAGTGTAAAGTCAAGTTTTCGGCTCGAAGGAGCCTTAAAAATCGCACTGAATGGGCGGCGAAATGAAATGAAAATGCCCACAATTACAGCATACGAATGGATGATGTAAGTAATAAGGCGCCAGCAGGCTGGAAGATCGGCTTCGTTCAGCAGGAAATGCGTTCAATTAATGAATTTTAAATGCGTTCTCATTGTCACTTCCGCTCGCCGTTGGCATCACCTGCAGTCCAAGGCGCACGGTGCGTATGCGTGACGCGTTATTTGCAAGTCAACCAGCAAGCCAAGTCTGTGGGCGCGGCAAGCCGGGTCTGATGAAGGATAAAGGACTCTGCGGCGCCATTACCTTCGCCATAAGGCATAATGCCATGCAGCATATCAACCTGCAGGCGAAACGAACAGTGGAATTGGTGAATGGACCCCACACCACATCGAAAACTTAGCAAGAATACCCATATAAGTGTACAAGCTTTTAACATCATTCACTATAAGCTTGCTCTTATTGTCAAGTGATTTTTATGGGCTAATTTTATTGTGAACATTTCTATAAATACTCTTGCCCCACTGTGCCCGCAGGTGGGAGGCGGTGCGTGCGCAGCCTGCAAAAGGCGCCCACATTAACTACAAGGATAATGTCGCCCGTCGTCCGCCCGCCGGCTGCGGCATGAAAAAATAACAAGAAAATGCCAGGCATCGTTCATTACGACGAACCCGGGCTCAGGCTCAGCCCTTTTGGCCAGGTGCGTGGACGTGGATGTGGATGTGGTGGCGGCAGGATAACAGCAGAAGGATAACAGGGGGCGGCGGCGACGGACGAGCGACAAGACAAGGAGGCATCCGAAATGTTTTATTGTTGTAACTGTCGCCCGGCGGCATAATATATAGTCTGGAACGTATCCTGGAGCGCGACTCCGCCGCTCACATGCAACCTTTGTGATGCCGCTCGCCTCCGGAAAAATGAAGTGGAACTTGGGCATTTTTGGTGCTCTCCTGGTCTTCAGCTCACCTGCTCCCCTGCTCCCCGGTTCACCTGCTTGGTACGTGCCCGCATTTCGCAGTCCCTGTATCCTGGACTCGAGTTCGGGAGACCAAATTACGTAAGCTTAAAGGGGGTCTTAGTGCGCTATCTTGCCCCGGTAAACCGTCGCCTTTGTCTGCGTTTGCCGTCTTCCGTTTTAACAAATGTTTTGTTAGCGCAGCGCTCTCAAGTTTTCCGCTTGCAAAAATTATGCGGAAACGGAAGCGACAAAAGGAAAACCACAATTGGAGGGGCGTCCTGCGTATCCTGCGTATCCTGTGTATCCTGCGTTAGTGCGTGTGTGTTCAAGTGGCACGTGTCCCACACACACACATACTCACATATACCATACACATATATACACTTATATATCCACCTGGACCCACTTTGTCATCACGTTGAATTAGGACTATTCAATTTTCATTATTAAATAATGCCCAGGCATTGATGCGTACGTGCGGCTCGACAAAATTAAATGCACATCGGAATTTATGGGTCCCGGGCCAAATGACAAATAGTGCGTGGCTGATCCGCACAAGACACACAAGGTAAAAGTGTAATTAAATTTGTCCAAAACTCGAATGCACATCCTGTGCGGGCCGAAGGAGCCATAAATCTGGGCACATAAAATCCAGGCACCGCCCCAACTCACAGCGATAAATCACAACGAAATTCACATAATTTTTATCGTTTTGCACAATTTTGCATGAGCTCACTTACTACATACATATCTATACGAGTATGTGTGGAGCGAGCCTCCTTTTGGTTTTTCCATCGGTTTTCAAGTTAAACGTTTCAATAAAGTCGAGCACCTGTCAATAAATCGAAATTGCCTCTCGTATTATTTTTATCGGCTACGTTTCGTTTACATTGCACAAGATGCTTCACTTTCAGCACAGCCAGCGGGCAGATATACTCGTACATATATATATCTCCACGTCTATATATCCACATATATCTGACATATATCTAACATGTGTCTGTGTGCGCTTCGGAAAAGCGGGAAAGCGACCTTAGAAATCTCTCACCACCTCGTCATCGCCATCATCTTCTTCCAGTTGAGCGGATCCGGTGGGTGAAGTCCCAATTCCTTCTGTGGTTTCCAGTTCTCCTGGTTTCACCCTAACTTCTCAACTTCTCTGATTTCTTGGACGGTCGGGTTCGCAGCTTAATTCAGTTTTCGGCAATCGAATTGCGGACAGTTTTCATGGCTTTAATTACAGGTCGTGCGCCTTTGAAGTTATTTTCCTTTAAAAAGCTTTAATCTTAATCCACTTGCGCTTAAAAGCGGCCGAGCACAATTTTTTACGAGCGCCTGTGCTTTATGAAAATTTAATAAGCCGGCAACGAGGAGAGTGCGCATAATGAGAGTGGCGGCTGGGGCCCGAAAAATCGGGACATGCCAGGACATGCCAGGACAGCCAGCAAGCAGCCACCAGCAACCAGCCACCGCATCTCATTCGAATCAGAATCTGACTCCTCGGATGAACCAACCAACCAACCAACCAACCAACCACCCACCGCCCACACATGTCATGTAAAAAGACTGTTTAACAAGCAGGGCCAAGAAGGAGAAGCTTAAAAATGAAATGCGTTTCTCGTTTTCACATGGCTGCCATCGAATAGGAGGCTACAGTGGCTCTAAGTCTCCAACAAATAATTCATTTTAGATGGCGGATAAATTAATTAAGATATTAAAAAGAATATCTACAATTTACTATCACAATTGGTATTTACCGTAGAATAATTCATCTATATAACTATATAAATAATTTATTCATACACATTAATAAATAAATTAAGTTTCTAGAAGAGATGATCATCTATTAAATAGTCTCTACTTTCTTCAATTGGCACACTCATTTTTGGTTTTATTTTTCACGATATTTTTACAAAAAGCTGAAAATGTAAATCTTTTAAATTACACCCCCAACTCAGCCCACTGTCTTTGTTTCAACCTTGTGCAAGACGTTGCTCTCGTTGTGCCGAGCGAACAAACAAGCGAAATATTATTTACGAGCTGTCAAATCCCAGTTAACATGCCTTACACAAGGACCAAGGACGTCTTCGGTGCGTTGTTGTTGTTGTTGTATCTGTTTGCTCGATGCGGCCGCATAGTTCGCTAAGAGACAGCTGAAGATGCGCTGCCAGAGTTACAGGACACACAGCAACATGTACAGATACAGATTAACATCAACGGCACCAGAGATGTAGATACAGATGCAGATACACGGGCACAGATACATACAACCGCACTGCGAGATACTCTTATGGCATTCAGAAAGTGTGCCAGTACGTCTGGACCGTAGTCAAATGCCGGATCCTTGGATCCTTGGATGCTTGGATCCTTGAAGCCGACTGTAGCGGAGCGGCATAATAAAATAAAAAAGCATAATGAAAGCGAGGCCAGGCCACGAAAATAATTTAAATTTATGTACTTGTGCGTATTTATTTGTGCGTTTGGCTTTTATTTCCTTCGCGACGTCTCTTGATTTGTTTCTCTCGCTCCCACACGCTCGTCCTTTACACGCCGCCTCTCGCTCTCTCCATCGTTTTATCAAGAGCAACAGCAGAAAGCATTAAATTCAATTTGCTTATGTGAGTATCTGTGTGTCTGCCACTCAGCGTCAGTTACACGGAAAAAATGGAAGGGGGTGGGGTGGGTAGAGGGGTGTGGGAGCGCCAAAGGACGAAGGACCTGGGGGAGGGACAAGGCCATGCGAATGGCGGCGACCTGTTGTGTTGTTTAAGGAATTACTTAACATGGTAAAAGCATGGGCACGTGTGTGTGTGTGTGAGTGCTGCTTATGCATGTATGTGCTTAATAAAAATTTTGGCGCGTTCTTTTTTGGGTATATCCTGGAACAGGATACCCGTTGCAAATGGGTAGCTCAAATATGCTGGAATTTAAAGTCATTTTGTAGTAATTTAACATTTAAGATTTTTAATTTAATGCAAAAATGTTACAAATTAAGCAAGACTTTTATAAAGATTCAAGACGATTATTTTAGTTAGGATCTACTTTTTCTTGTCCTTTTCATCCTTGCCCTTTGTTTCGTTAGCTTTCTTGTCATCCTTGCCTTTCACTTTTTTATCACCGCCCTTATCTTTGGCCTTTACTTCTTTATCTTTACTCTCCTTTTCCGGCTTCGGTTTGTTCTCAGGTCTTGAGAAGTATTTATATTTTAATTAAAACTTTTTAAAATTTATAAGTAACTTACAGATCTTGAACGGAAATAGGATCAATATCTATGTCGGGCAACTTGAATTTCGGAAACTTCGTCATATCCACGCCCTCACCGCCGCCGTATTGAAGAGCCAGTCGCTCAAGGGCTTCCTTCAGTTCCGCATCGTATTCCGGGCCAGGATCTATGGGCTTTCCCTTGGGACTCTTCAGGCGATACTCACGCACCTTGTCCAGGAAAATCTGGTAAACGGGATCCTTGTAACGAAGGCGTGCGCTAGTGCTTACACTTCTACATAAAACTAGGCTTGGTTTCAGGATACGAGAGAACATCATTGTGTTTGTTTTGCCCACTGCTCACTCAATACTGTTTGTTATGATTCTGAGATAGCTAACTCGGGGGTACTTTGATTTAAAAATTTCCATAAAATGTAGTAAATGATGCTTAAAACAGGTTAATGATCTTCTGTAATACTTGCATTTTTAAGTGATTCATATCATTTCATTTGGAGTATCTCTTGCGTTTATCAAACCCCCAATTGGAGCTAGCGCATCTCAAGTGCTTCGATGCTCCAGGACGATTTTTCACGCACCGTTGCTGCCCGTTCTCCTTTATTCACGATTGCCGTGCGTGTAAGATTTTCTTTCTGTCTGCCTCGCCTTATCTGCGAATGCCTGTGTGTGAGTGGGCTTGACAATGCGAGTGCCATCTCGACAAGTTTTTTCCAAAAAATGAGACAAGTGGAAATCCGTTAAAGAAATACGTGAAACACATAAAGGCGCTGCTGTTGCTGCCGTCAAGTTGCTGCTGCTGTTGCTGCTGCTGATGTGTACGCAGCAACATATATACATACATACATAAATATATGCGCATGTGTGTGGACAAAGAAATGTCGTCGGCAGCAAATAAAAATTAATTGAAAAATGTTTATCAAGGACTTTGCCGGGGAAAAATTTAAATGCATCGAGCGGAAAAGAGCTCAAAAGAGCGAGCTGAGCTGGCGGACAAACTCTGATAATTGATGGCAAGACATGGCTGCGAAAATTATAATTAATATAAATTCCCATTTACCTCCTACTCCCCAGCTGACAGTGCAAATAAATGGATCATTGTCGAGTGCGAAATGAGGAATGTGTAGCTTCTAAGCCGGGCTTAATCGGCCATCGCCACATGCGGCTCATTTCAAATGCAGCCAGCAGCCAGCGGCAGCACTCACGCTGCGTTTCGCATCCGCCACTCGAATTAAAATATACGAACATATTTTGTGCAACATATCCACACCGAACTAAAAATTATGCAACGCATTAAAAATTTAACAAGCGCTTATCCGCTTAGTGCGACGCCCGCAACACGAGGGGTTTTTGCCTGCCGCGCGTCACTTTCAATATTTAAATTTTGACATTTTCTGCATTTGACGCCGCCACTGAGACGGTGATGGTGGGGCGGGGGGGCGGTGCAACGCGGGACATGGACAATATTGCATCAATGCAAATTGGGCAGAAATAATATGCAAACATTGGCACAAACAGAATGGCAACCTAATTGGCAGCAATAGCAAACTTGCCACGCATTTGCGATTCCAATGAGAAGGGTACGCTGTACTACATACGTGTTTTGCATCGGTCAAGTTCCTAATGCAAATAGCTATATAATATAATGGAATAAATATAATAATTTAATAGAATATATTTCTAAAATAGCTTAATTGAACTACTAAAATTTGTTTTTGGGTAATGGAACTTAGTTATGTTTTATCAATATTGATAGGCTCTATTAGTTTCTATCTAAGATGATTTCGATCCATTTTCTATTAGTATTTTTCTTTGTGCACCAATATAAAGTTGCCATTGGTGAAAACAAGAAAATGTGGAACTGTTATTGCCTGCTGGTGGCATATATCACGGCTTTTTTGTCTGTTGCCAAGCGCATGTATCTCAATCTTCATTCCGACTACTGCACTGAGCCAAGGATTAAGCAGTTGTGCGGCTGCCACGCCCCCGCCATTAAAGTAGTTTCCCCTAACTTGGTTAGAATTAATATTTAGCTGAGCGCAACTTTATTTGCAGTTGGCAAATGCTTTAACCTCCCCCACCGACAACAAAGTGAGCAAAGTATCCTGCGGTTGCCTGCCGCTCCTTCAACGTGTATCTGTATCTGTATCGGTGCACTTCTGTATCTATGCATCTGTGTGTCTGTGCATCTGTGTGTCTGAGTATCTGAGTATCTGCGTGGGTGTGCGTACACACAGTGTGGCGGTGTGTGCGTGTTTTAAAATGCAACAGATGCGCCAAATTAATGCGACCATTAAATTGTATTAGCGTGTGCAAAATGTAAAGCGCATTTGCCAGCAGATTGCTCCAGCCAAGTGCGAGTGTATCCGAGTCCGGGTTTCTGTGTGGGATTGCGAATGCATCCCGCTATCACCGCAGCTTCACAGTGCGCTGTGCGCTGTGCGTTGTATTCGCTGCAAATTTGTGTGTGAATAAACATGAGAGTCGTTGCATTAATGCGCATACAAACGCCAACTGAGTCGAGTCCTTGCCGGCGTAACAGCTATCCCTGCGTAGGAACAAGGATTTAAATATCCCCGCGTGGGCGGGGGCGTGGCAGGACGCAATGCTGGGGGATTGAGAGCTGCTCAATGCTAAAATATCGCACAGCAGCAACATCAAGTTTATGTGGCATGCCACAAAGTACACACAGATACAATTACACAGGCACCCAGCCAGCGATATACAAAACTGCATTTGCCGCTTTTTGCCCGTGTTTGCGCTTTTCGCCGAGCTCTCTCATAAGTGCAACTTCAACGCCAACAACGCGGCAGCACATAAAAATGATAAATACTTTTTTTAACTAGAGGATAAGCAAAGAGGTAAATATTAAAATTTAATATCGTTTACCCCATTGTAACCTATATCGGAGTGGTATATATAATTAAAAAAAAATCGCAAATGTGGAAGTCTCTGCAGAAAAATTGTTTTTTACAAACAAGAAACACGAGTGCAACTGATTGTTTTATATTTCCTTTTAATTTTGACTCACAATTATAAATAATAATTAAAAATATAGATATTGGTTTTCAACCAGCAATTTTCCTTTTTTTATAACTTGCCACATTCATGTTTGTTCAAGATATTAAATATTCTTTGGGCCTGCAATATTTCTAACTAAGTTTAAAAACACTCTTACATTTTTCTTTAGTGCATCTCAAAAGGAGCCAACTATCAGGCGGACGGGAGGGAGTAGAGTGCTGGTTGCAGATATTTATTCATTAGCCATTTGGCATAATTTGTTGCCTGGCTTTGGGCGCTCAGTGCTTCGTCCTGGCGAAATTGCCAGCAACAATGGAGCAGTTCCGATTGGAAGAGGCTGGTGTTGGGGTGGTGGTTACCACTAATAGGCTTCTAATTGGGCAGTCGCCGCCTTTTTGTTTGCGCCACTATTCTTTTTTTTGTTCGTTGTACGCTATTACTCGCTGTTTCGGTATTCCAATTAAAATGCATCTGGTGGTGATGTACGAGTATCTGCACCCTGCCGCCGGCAGTTGCAAGTAATTTTAGCCACATATTGCCAAAGTGCCGCAAATAGAAGCAGCCGTGCTACTGTTGCCCTTAAGCTGCACGCAGAGCTCATTAGAGCGAACCAAATCTGTGCTTAGCAGGGGTGCCGTTGGGTGGTCTTTGTTGCAATGAAGCTGGGAGTCCGGGAGTCCGGGAGCCGGGAATATGGAATACAGGATATGGGGTATTAGATCCATTAACAGTCTGTACCTGCTTGATTATACATTTCGGCCTGCCCCGAGGAAGTGGCTGCAGCTGCAGCTGGCGTTGATTTGGATTTTCGGCGGGCTGATGCGATTAAACAAAACTCACTAATGGAGCTTACTTCACCGATTCGACGACCTAAAAACGAGCGGATAATGCGTGCACAGGGAAAAATTGATTAAGATACAAGTTCAAAGGAGACCACATTCTTTTGCGGTGGCCGCAAATCTATTTAGATATGGGAAAATATTGCTGTAATATAACTAAAAGAAAGGTTACATTGATTACTATGATATTAAACTGCACTTCCTAGGTCTTTGATCATCCGGATTTCGTATTGCAAATAAATTTTTTCAAGTATAAATATATTTGCTGCATGGTTTCACTTTAGGACTGAGTCGTGTTTATGCCCCACGCCTGCTGCGGTCATAATTGTATTAATGAACACATGCCCTTCTCGACCGCCAGCCACCGAAGCCAAACAGGCGGACTGTATCTCACGGATGCCGAGATACGGCGAACAAAGCACTATGCACATATATTTGCATAGGAATATTAATGCCATAATTATTTGCCACACGGACACAATGCACAAGATGTATGCAATATTTAGCATGTCAGTTAGTGCCCGAGTGTGTGTGTGGGTGTGCGGGTGTGTATCTATGAGACCCCTCTGTGGCGACCGCTGTAATTCCAATTGCATTTCGGCAATTCAAGCAGCTCGGATGGCTGTGAAATATTTCGGCTTCACTTGCGAACTGATGCATGGATGCTGCTGCTGTTGTTGCTGCTGTTGCTGTTTTGGGGTTTGACTCACAGACTCAGAGAGACGCACTAATGCATAATGTAACTCAATTAATTTGGCCTGGCTATTATTTTAAGTACACATGCAGCTCAGGAGAAGAATTTTGGCCGCAGTCATGCAGTCAACCAGTCAATTTACTCGATTTCAGAGAGATGAAAACTATTTTCCCTTTGCCCCGTTCGAAAACAGTTTCAACCAGTGACTACAGTGACTAGTGAACATCTGATTAAATATTCATTAATCTGTAATTTCTGCTAATTATTGTGTTGATCAAATATTTACGTTCAGCTGATGGGCTATTGTTTTGCTTCCAAATATTCCAAATTGGGCAACAAAAAGGAAAGCCAGCAGTTCACCGAACACAAATCAGGTCAAAAATCAGAGATCTTATCTCAATGTTGGTTTTTCAATTGTAATTAATTCCAAATAAATGAAAGTAACTATTGTTAAATCTAGAGACTATCTTATCTAAATGTTGGTCTTTCAATTGTAAATAATTTCAAATAAATGAAACTAACTATTGTTAAATCCAGGCACTGAAAATATATCTTTTAATTTAAAACACAAACTGTTGGAGTCTTAACTTAACTTTGTGAAGATGCAGATGCTACAGGATTTTGTATAGCAAGTGTTCCCAGTTATAAGGGAAACCAATTAGTAGGACATGGATACGGGGGTTGGGTATAAGTAGTCACTTTTGTAACCTATTTAGCTAGTATCCCATTAAGCCTATACGCACCACTCCCCCTCGATCAGCAGCCACTTCTGTGGGATAAATGCCATTGTTCTCGGCTCAAGAGGCGATATTGAACCTTGAACCCGATGCCTTTTAGCCACCCTTGAAGAAATGCGAAAGTGGACCAGGCATCATGCCGGGAAATAAACAAGTCCAGCAACTCGCATCCACATCAATGGCAATGTGGCCGCGGATTCGAAGGGAGCGCGCTCGATGTGGTGCATAATGAATGGAATGCATTTGCAGCGGTGGTTGAAGTGTGGGTGGTGGTGGTGCCAGTGGTGTTGGTGTGGGTTGTGGTCGTGCTGCCGCCATCTGTGTGCCAGGAACTAAGTGCGGATTAAAGGTGAAATAACGCAGCTCCGAGCCAAAAACCGAACAAAAGCCACCACCAAAGGCAAGCAGAAGAAGTGGATGGGGGGAAAAGGATATTCCGTACGATCCGAAAGCATAATGCCTTGCATTAGCGTGCAATTTGCTCATTTCCAGCCAGCTCCTATACCACTGCCATCCCCATCCATCCCATCCCATTGCCCCCGCAGAGCAGTACTTAACGCTAATCCAATGCAGTGTGCCCGGATTCCCCCGCCTGGCATTTGCTTATCAAACAATTCCAATATGCCAGCGGACCTTAATCTTTAATATATCTCTCGCGGATGTACACGGAAACAAATCATTTCAATTGCATAGTATAGACTAGCTGAACTATAGAATAGCTTAAAATAATATTTGCATTTTAACAAAGCAATATAATGGTATAATGGTATATAATGGTATAACTTCTATGTTAAACTACCTCTGTAATACCAATGCTCAGTCCAGAAGAACCCACAAATGATTTTACTATATTATTTTTCAGTGTACTGTTTGCTACCCCTCCCACGCGATATTGTTTTATTGCATAATGGGTGAAGTGTCTGTTCTGTTGAGTTCCGTTCTCCCCTGTTTGTATAGGATTACAGCTGAGAGCCCAGACCCAAAAGCGGCTGGATTTGGCAACTTGCATCTATTGTTCGAGTGGCTGCTGGTGGCTGCGCCTGCGAAGGGTCGACCCTTGACCCTGAGCTCTAATTTGAGTTTGACATTTATGTCAATATTTGGTCAGTCATTGTTCGCACTCGCACACACACACACGTACACGCACACCCCTAGATATGTGACTTTAGGGGTTGGCCTCTATTATATTGTTACGCTTGGTGTCCTCATTGTATCTACCACCTCCACATCCACCTCCACCTCCAACTTCCCATCCACTTCCACTGGCTCAACCCCAACCACTCGCACTTTTTGCGGTTGGCCATATGCGGGTGCTGGAACTCGGGTGCACTAATATAAATTTATTGCACACACTAAAATACAATTAAATAAATTATGCGATTTACTCAAAGCAAAGCAAAGCAGGGCGACGGGCATTTCTTATGATTTCTTCGCAGTCGTACAGGACAGTCGCTTCTGTCCCCGGGTAATTACCATTGGGGTCCGAGCAGATAATCAGCGCGTTCAGGTGAGCGAAAGCTTCGAAGGCTGAATCGTGGCCAAAGGATTTCTGTTAAAAGCCGCAACAAAGTATCGCAAAGTAAGACAAAGTAGACACTTCCTACCGCCCCTCCTGTGCAAAAGTCCCGGGCAGTAAAAGCGCAACATGTTGCCTCAAGTAGCACAGCCACACACACAAAGAGAAGGCAATACAAGTACATCGCTCCGGATACAAGGATACAAATGGCCGGGCCAAGAAGCGGAGCCCAGACTTTGCCTACTTTGTCTGCCGGTGGCTCATCTACATGAAAGCGAACTGAGCCACCCACCCCCCGTAAATTATGGAGCCGTGCACGTCTGGTCATTAAGCCAAATAAAACCGGCGCAAGATTTATACACGCGCCAAGAAAGGATCCTTGCTGAAGGGAGGTGTTGCATGCACTGAAAAAAACCTTTTTTCCAGAAATTAGCAACGTTATAAAATATAAAATAAGGGAGCATAAAAAAAGCAGGGAAAAGAAGAACATCAGTTTGCCTACTCTTCGTTTAATGACTATAAATTGTCTAACAACAAGTATTTTAGACATATATTTGGCGTACTATATTTGACACTGCTATAAACAAGCATTTCTTCCTGTGATATATCAGCAAATAACAGGCAACAGAAGGCTTCCTTTTAAATGGACTCGGACTAGTCTCGATTTTGGGTGCGGTTGCGCGTTGCGTTAACTTTTTGATATAAATTTCCAGCTGCTTGTGCGGCACTTAATTTTCCAGCCCCGACTCCAACTGCCACCGACTCTATCTGCCACCACCACTACCATTTGCCAGTTCCTATTTCCCATTTCCCAGTTCCCAACTCTATTCAGTGCCTGTGTCCTGGACACGTGCAGCTTTTTGCCACCTGCCTCCGATTCGAGGTGCAGCATTTGGCATTCGTGTTTGCCGCGCAACAGTTAATCTTAGTTACGTTTAGTCGGCTGGAAATAAACTCACATTTGGACTGTGTCTAGGCCAGGGGACATCTATTCAGCCCAGCCAGACACGCTTAATAAGATCACGTAATTTATTTAATTTGATACGCTCCTTGTGTGCTGTTTTTGGAGAATATGTGAAATAAGTGGATCAATACATCCAATATTAATGGGGTTCTACGAGATAGGATTAAACGGAAATGGTCTCTGGGTTAATATCATGTTTGCTACAAGTATTTAAGGATGAAATTCTGAATACATGATTTTGTGTATAATAAGTGGTTGGAGAGGGAAATCTTTGAGGATAATTTTGTATTCACGCACAAATAAGTTTCTCTATTTAACTACAGATTTTCTATAGTGGTGGAGGAAAACTGTGAATACACAAGAAGTCACCTGGAACTAGCACTTTAAAAGTTTGAAGCCTGACTCTCAGCCGAAATTGAATTATCAGAGAATATCCGAAAACAATTACTTTCTCTTTTCCAATTTGTGTCACTAAACCAGTTAGAGCTGTGCTCTTTAATGCACTTTATCCGGCTGAAGACTGGTCGCCCATCCGCAGCACTTTAGAGTTTAATAAACTTTATCAAATGCACTCGAAATCAAGTTCCACTCGGCACGATACAGCTCCAAGCGCTACCGATCTTCATTTCGATAACTTTTCTGCGGCAAGGACGATGGATGAGGATGCGGGTGATGAGAGGCAGGAGGTGCAGGAGGACTAGAAGGACGAGGAGCCCGGGAGTTAAGCACACATTTTGGTCTGGCAAGTCAACAAAGTGGCGCCGAAACTTTATCTAACACTTTGCAGCTTGGCCAGATACAGAACAGTCTGCCTAAGGAAAATCGGGAAGGGGGGGAAAATTCAGGGGAGGAAATCTCAAGTTTCAAGTGCACCCGGAATGCGTCACGCACTGGTGCTACAAACGAAACCGAGCACTTGGTCCATTGTTTTAGAAGGAGAGTTCGGTTTTAGGGGGGATTTGGAGGGAGTTGGAGCCTGGAAACTTTCGGCACACTTGGTGCAGTCATAAAAAGACTTCTCTAACGGCGACAAAATCCATATCAAAGGCTGGCATAAACCAGGCCGAGCAACAACTGCAAATGGCTAAAGCTCAAAACTAACTGCTAAATGGTTTGCTGCGGACTTTTCACCCAAATGCGCTCTAAAAATTGCCGCACACTTTTTCGGGGCACGCAACTTGGCTCGTAAAGTCCAGTCATTGCCGTTTTATTTAGCAGCAGGACCCTTAAGACTTCGACAAGATGTTTGAAAGTCTGATACTAAAAGAACACTTTCGTCGGCACATGGGAAAGAATTCTTAGAGGCAAAATTGCTGGTGTAGAAAATAAAGCTATCCGTTTCATATAAAATTTAGCTATTGATATACTAGTTGTTCCATTACCTGTTATTGTTTCTTACCAAACACCTCAAGTTTTTAGCATTTTTAAGACTTCTACAATTCTTGGCATACTTCTTCCATTAGGCTATTTCCAAGTATCCGCAGTATAGCCATTCCAATTTGCAGCTTTCTATTGTTCGGCACCATTGTTTGTCTTTTGTTTCATTTGCTTTTAATTTTGCGAGTGTTTCGGTTGCTGCAGCTGGAGTCTGCTTAGCATCTTTTTTTGGCGCCGCGTCGAGTTGCAGTTTCCAATTTGCAATTTGCCCCAGGGCGCCATAATTATTTTGTTGCAATTAAAAGTCTTGACACTGCCAAAGGAAAATTTGCCCAATTTATGCCCCAGCTTTTACGGTTTGTTTGCCAAGAGGGCAGAAGCTGCGAAAGAACAATTACGCCGCCCAAGCAATTGCAATTCGAGAGCAAACTTTTGCCCCCGTCCTTTTGCAAATTATTTGGCAAACTCACAAACCAGACACTTGATGACTGATTACCACCTCAACTTCACTGTCGGTGCATTTATGAGATGGGTCAATCGAGCGAATCAGAAATCCGGAATCACACAAATCAAATATCAAACGATCCGCCATAAATGTTTGATGGCTATAAAATTTCAATTTGCCCTATTAATTCAGCACAATACACAATGCCAAAATATAATATTTCACAGTCCGCCCTCCACCCGCTGGATATCTAAGCCATGGCGAAAATTTTACATAGAACCAAATTAATTTTAAATTATGCATGACCTGCTAGCGAAGCGAAACGAAGCGAAGCTCAAACCGCTGGGGATTTCGAAAATTTCCACCTGCCAACATTAACCCAGAAAGAGTGGAGGGTGTCTGTGCCTTCCAAGGACCTCCTCAGTCCCCAATCCCCCATTCCCAATCCCCAGCCCAAAGGCCACGCCCACGATGTAATTTAAACCCAGTTTCGAGCAACTTAAAGCGGACGCAGGAAGTGCAGCATCTGAGTGGGATGGAAGGCGCCGAGTGGGCGGGCAATGGGTTTTTCTTTACGAGTGGCGAGTTTTTGCATTTATTGAGTAATAAAATCGTAAATTTTCCACACCGTGTTGCAAGTGAAATCCCCCCCGCATCCCGCCAGACCTTCAGGCTCTGCAATCGCTGGACATTCAACAAGCGCAACGCGCAACGGACTACTTCAAACGGATGCACTGCGAGAAATTACTAAGCAGCTTTGTATGGAAAAAAATGTGTGTTTGGAAGGAATGTATCAATAAGTATAGAGAACATTTAAAGTTAGGAATTTTATTTTGGAATCCGTTCAACAAATAAACTTTTGGACAAAAGTTAAAATAATTAAACTGTGACTAACTTTTGTACTGTTAAAGAAATTAATGTATGATAAAAATAGAAAATATACATATATTTATTTATATATGATAAAAATAAAAAATATATTTATTAATTAAAAATATATTACCAATATTTAAAAAGGCTGTAGCAAAGGTGAGCAATGGTTTCTCCAATTGTAGAACTATAACCTGGCGTAGGTGCGCTGAGGTACAGGACTCCGACCGACGCTCGCTTGCCTCCTAACGAGCCGTGGCCATTCGTCTCCGCCACCGCTGGCCCACTCGCCCACCCGCCCACACACCGAATGACCTAGCCACCCATTCAAGCACCACCCAAAAACCCCCGAACCAACCCCTCAATCACCCAGGCCTGTCTGTTGCTGCCGCTGCTGATGCGGCGCGATTCCTTTGTGTGCCATTGTCGAAAATTGAATTTCAAATTATTTTCACAGCTCTCTGGGCTAGTGGTGCTCCACTTCCACTTCCAGATCCACTTCCTCCTCCACTTCCTCCTCCACTTCCACCTCCTCTTCCACTTCCACTTCCTGCTCCGCCTACACTTTACCGCCAACTGACTGACATTGAGCCGCGGCTGTCTCGCTGGTGTGGTCTCTGTATAATCGCAGCTTTATTAATTTTTTATCGCCTACTTGTGCGGCGATTTTTTGAATTTTTATTGGAAATTAAAAATGCTAATGTCTTGAGCGCCACACTGCTGGGCATTGTGGCTTTCCCTTGGCCCCCCCAAATGCCTTTCTAATTTGAGGTCGAGAGCATTGCCGACTGACTTGTCAGCGGTTATTAAGCACTTTGATCTTGGCCAGCTCACAACGGAGTTCGCCCTGAAATTCTGGAACAAGTCGAGACGTTAATGATGTGGCAAATTATTATGGCAGCTGACAATTGACTGGCCACCCCAGTCACATTTCCACCAAAAATAAGTTGCCCGAAATGCATTCAACTTGAATGGCCATTGATTTGAGCCTTGGGTTTCACTCTTGATTGGCTTTGGCTTTGGCTTTGAATTTCCCACTCCCCAAACTGCATTTATTGAAAACTTTTCACTCCAAGGAAACCCAGGCATGGAGTTTGGATGTTGGTGGTGCCGTGTGGGTTTCTGTTAAGGGGGGCGGGGCCAATTGTGGAGCAAATAAATTTCATGCCACATGTCGGGGTCGTAACATTTAGCTTAGATGGCAAACAATTTGCCAAATTGGCCCCGGCATTATTTTTCTGACTAAAGGCTTTTAAATTAATAAGGCGGTTACGGCGTTTTGGGCGTTCTGAACGTTTTGGGTCCAGGAAAAGTTTGACAGCAAAAAGGCCAAATACGCTAACACCAAAATGGGGATTACTATGGAGCCGAGAAGATTATTCTGCGTCCGACCTTGGCAAAAAGAAGAAGTTAAATTGTTCTGTAAAGTTTAATCAAAAAAGTCTAAAAAAAGTTAATTAAAGAGTTGGTAAATAAAGAGGAGTCACACAATGTATCGTATGTAGTTCAAAATATGTATTAATCCTTAAATATTTAAATTACTTTTTAAAACGAATATGATGTGTTATAAATTTCTGTGTACTTTTAATTCGTCTTTCGTGCATATTTGATTCGCGTGCCAGTCTGGGGTTTATAATTTCTTAGCAAAGGTGCATATGATTTGCTTAGCTGCTAAACGCGGCCAGTCACGTGCCACAAAGGGGCACCGAAAACCCCTGGAAAAGCACCTACACAATAAAAACCCTCCCATAAAAAGCTGACAGAAGTCGAGACTGGGAGAAAGTCAAATGTCATGTTTATGTCATGTTGCCATTTCGTTGGCTGCTTGTTTTTTTTTTGCCATTCTTTTCTTGGCCTGGACGCTTTCCTTCACTTTGGAATTGTTTGTCTGCGCAGAAGAGCGCGTTTGTGCGGGGTACATTTCATTTTATTTGTTTGGAAATATTTCACTTACTCTGACATCCGCCAGTGCGGCTGATAAACTGGGGCCAAAAAGGCAAAGGCGCTGCTTTTCAGCCAAGACGCGCCGACGCCAGTCACGCAGTTACCACCTAAATCGGCCAAACCCATTTCAAGTCTCAGCGGGATGGGCATCAGCATTCCAACATCCCACATCCACATCCCACATGCTTTTATGACATTTGCCCCTTATGACAGGTGTTTTGCACGTGTGCGCTGCTTTCTTCTTAGCCCAACTAAAATATTAATTTCCCCCTTTCGCGACTCTTGTTTTTTATAGCCCCCCACGCTTGATTTATGGCCCAGTTGCAGCTGAAGAGAGAGAGTAATATGCAACAGGATGGAAAAAGGGTTGGCTTGTTTCTGCCACCCCCGAGAATTCAATTCAGCATATGGCCAAAAAGCTGCCGTCCTTAATCAGCATCGAAACTGAAGCTACAGCAACCCCCCAAAAAATAAAGGAAAAATTAAAAGATTAAACTAAACGCCTGGCTGCGCATTTCCCGCCATAGATAAGTAGCAGGAGCCGGAGAGCGGGAAGCTCAGTAAAAGGAATTAATTCAGTTAAAAGTTTCGCATTAAAAGCAACAAGAAATACAAAAAAGGGAGCTTTTTAAAGGAAGAGCAGCCAGCGGATGCAAGCCAAACTCGCCGAACAATAAAAATGGAAAAAAAATGAAAAATGAAAAGAAGTGTAGCAAAGTTGAAAAACAAAAGTTTTTAAATATGCTCGTCTGCTGGTTGGCTTTGCCTTTAACTCCTTTGCCCGCTTTGTTTTCCCAGTTTCTCCGCCGTTGTTTTTTTCCATATATATATATATATTTTTTTTTTTGGATAAGCAGGCTGTGGCGACTGCAGCAAAACAAATTGCGAATTAAGAACTAATTGGCTTACACAACCTAAAGCAGCCATTAAAAGGGCTGATGCCAAAGGTAGCGCGCATTCACTTTAAACTTCGCGGCCAAAGTTTTCCAGCAGCTCACAGATCAGAAGTCAAAAGCACGAAAAAGAAGAGTGCAAGAAAAGCGCGGAAAAGCTAAGGGAAAATCAAATAAGTTGCCGTGGAGCACACCAAACACCAGCAAGGAGTGTCCAGCTGCCAGACCTGTTGTTCTACATAATTAAAAGTGAAACAGCAGCATCCTTGACGCCTGAACTCAAAGAAAACGAACAAAAAAAAGCGAACTAAATAAGGACATGAAATGGGGGAGCTGACAGTCCCTTTTCGAAGTCCCCTTTCAATTATTTAGATAATTATTTGCACACTTACAGCAGCTTAGCAGTTTGCGTGAAAATCGAAAATGGACACCGCCTTTTTGACTGCCAGAATCAATTATCACCTGGAGATTACATTACGCATTCGCCAGGTGGGCTCACAGGTGGGCACACAAAGTTTTTGCCCACGACGTGCATTTTCACTTAATTTATGCAATTAATTTACACTCTGCCATGTCAAATGCACCACCCTTCTTCCTACTTCAATGACTATTAAGCCCGGCAAATGAGAATGGCAAGGGTTGAAAAAGGCGACCAACTTGCACTGACAACCTCTGTCACTCGATTGTGTCCTCTGTGTGTCCTGCAATCAATGCAAACAGCAGCGTAATCGCATTGACCAGGACATTAACTGGCACAATATTGCTTCTGACAGTAACAGCTACAGCAACGCAACTGCATCTGCAACTGCAACTGCAGCGCAACTGCAGCCACATGAACAATAATAAGAATAATGCAATGGCATAAATAAACATCATGCACCAGGCTCGCAGATAAATTGCCGTTTAAGTGGCTTAAACACTTTCAGAATTTTTAACAGAACCTTTGATTAAAATACTTTTAAAGAACTTATTACAGGCTGTCGCATCATTTACAAAGGTGCCTAAAACTATTGAAAACATGCTTTAAATACTGCAGTTTAATAAATGTATTATTATTGCACTGCTTACTGTTAAGAACCTGTATCTTAAAATAAAGATTTAATTACAACAAATTCTCTTTAAAAGACTACCTCTAAAATATCAGCTTTTAAACGCATTTAGGCATTTGGAGTGGCCCAGAAGTGGTCCGGGTTCATTGGGCCCCAAAAGAGCGGCCAGAACCTAAGCAGGCGAAACGAAACGCATTAAAAGTGCAACAGTTTCGAGTAAAGTTATTCCTGTTTGACCGCTGGCCATTCGCCGAAAAGGGGGTAAACAAAAAAATAAGCTATATACATGAAAATCAGTGGGTTTTTCTTATTTTTTTGTGGTACCACTCTCCTGGCAGCTGCAAAGTAATCACAGCAATGGGTTTCGGTGCTATTTCCATTTGCCGACTGTGGAGTTTTGAGCTGTGGTGTTCCTACTTGTTTTTTTGGGCTGCTTTCGGGCAGTTTTTAAAAATTAACACATAACAACACAGAGGCAAGCAATCACTGCACTGGCTGGAAGCACTTCCGCTCCGAGAGCTGCAGCCAAACATTTGAAAACTTTTTACATTTACATCAAGCGTTTGCTGTTAGAGCGTTTTATTAAATTATTACGCGAGCACACACACACATATACACGCAGAGGAGCTGGGTAAAATTCATAGACTGAAAGTTCGAGGCTTTATGAGCTGCTCCTAGTTTGGCCTGTTGGGTCGCATAAATTTCCGTTTCCGGCGACTGCAAATGAGCCACAAGCGGCCACAGTCGCCCAGTTTGGGGTCAGTCGGAGCACTTTAGGCCACGGCTAAATTTGTGGCCCTTTCGCGGCACGCATTGTAATGCCAAGAGCACTGGAAACAAAATACATCAAATGGAGTTTTTGAAAGGGAAATCGAGTATAATGACTAAGAAAGTGGTTTAAAACCTTCCATTTACATCAATTTGTTATCTAAAATAAATATAATTTAAAATAAATAACATATTTATACACGTATATCTAGAAGGAGAATTTTAGGTATTCAACTCTTCATGTTTAAGATTATATATCCTTCTGGTTCCAACTACAATCTTTTACTTTCGGTGCATTTCGTTGGGGCAATGTCTGGCCAACAGCTGGAGACCATCCAGGACATCAGTCAAGCCGCCGAGCTTAATTAATTATGTCGTCTTTCAGTTTAAAGGCGTTTAAGATGCCCAAAGCGATACGGTGCGAGAGGAGGAAAGCGGGAAAGCGGAAAAGCTGGGAAAGCGGAAAAGCTGGGAAAGGGATTGAAAAATGCGGCTGCCGCATGCCGACAATGAAAAACGCGACCGCAGCAGCAAACAGCAACAATGCAGCTGACTAACTGCCGCCAAGTGACCCAAATTATTCACACTGAGGACAATGATGATGAGAAGGCAGCTCGGGCAGTGGAAGATGCAATGGGCATGAAATGGGATGAGTGGAGTGAAATGAGAATGGGAATGGAATGGGAGAATTATTTTATTCCCTTTCCTTTTTCTGGCAAATTTTACTCCTGCTCACTTCGGTGACAGCGACCGTCAAAAGGGTGCGCCAAGTTGTAAGGGAAAGTGATATATATTCATTTTCCATTTTGGATTTTTGTAGTATTCTTTATCAGCACTATACAGAATTATGCATTGAAAAGTAATAATATAGTAGTTTGCCAAATTACAAACGATATCGTTAGGCCCACTTTATACTTGGGATAGCTTTCTTATGTCAATCAGCAATTTGGTGCAGTAATCTTTGGGAAATCAGGTTCGGTTGCTCACTCCATTATCGGGAAAATCGTTTGGCATTAATAAAACGCAAATAAAAAGTCTGACAAGGCGCGGCTAAATCTGTAAATGGGGGACAAAGCGGCGTATACTTGATACGGGCTTAGCTGTTCTTTGTGTGCGTGTGTGTGTGTACCTGGGTGTGTGTGTGTGCTTGGGTGTGTATGTGGGAGAGTGCTTGTGCAGTTGTGTGGGTAAGCGGCACGCAAAGCATTTTTGATTAGGCGACGCTCTGAAGCGCGCTACGTTTTTGACTTTGGCACACGGCGTATACGCAACGTGAACTTTTGCCCCTTCCAGCTCGGCTTATTTAAACGCTGCCATCAATCCTTTGACTAACCTCAGCTCGGCTCCACCTCCCCTTCTATGCTCTTTCTCTCTCTCTCTCTCGCTCACTCCCTCTTTCTTTTACACGCTTTGACATTTTAAAAGCATTTTTATGTAGAATGGCTGTATGTGTGAGTGACTTTTTGCGGTTTGCACTGGTGTGTGTGTGGCTTGTATGAAAATATGTTTGTGCTGTGTTTAAGTGTGAATAGCCTGCAACGCCCCCTCTCAAAAGTTTTCGCATAGTTTTTCCGCTTTCCTTTTCTTTTTACATATTACATTTTATTTTTCAGCTGTTGCAGAAAGTACAAAATTATTTCGCCCCTTTTGCGACCATATTTCAGTCTATTTATTTTGCTTTTCAATTACTCGCAGTTGTTTAAACCATTGTATAGCTATTATATCGCTGTTAATTATGAGGCATAGAACCGAAGGTGGCTGCAATTCCCCAAAGCCGTTTATTAATAACTAATTGCCACTGGCAATGCGTGGAGAAAAAGTTTGTCATTCCTGGTCAGCGTTTTTATTTTTTTTTCATTATCAGTTGATTTTTTTATTGTTAGTGCTGTTATTTAATTTAATGAAAATTGATGATAATTGTTTGTTAAATTAATTGAATATTGTTCATTTGTGTGGTTTACGCATAGAAATTGCCAGAGGGCAAGAACATCGAATGCTGCAACATTGATAGCATCAGCTGCAATTATGGTCAATATTAACAACTCAGCAGTGAATGTGGTTGCATGGGAAATCAGGGATTATTAGTTATCCAATTGTGGCTTCAAATCCGACTTCTACACGATAAATTTTAATACGGCTAAGTGTTGGCTAGACGTTTGATTTATTGATTAGATAATTGTTTAAAGAGGTCATATCTTGTTCAAATAGCTTTCACTCTAGCTTTAAATTTAGCTTAGAGATAACTGGGAAAGAAACCAAGTGCACCTGCCATCTGTTCATTCATCGGTGTGTAAACATCTTTTTAGATCCACTTTTCGCAACTTTCTTGTGGCAGTTTCCAACATCCTGCAGTTCGCCTGCACCTTTTCCTATCTCTCTCACCTCATCAGCTTGCACAGATTCCATTTCGTTTGAATTTTCCCCAACTGCCACGCCCCCCATGCCCCGCACCCGCACCCGCCCACTGCTCACCCGGCAGCTGGGAAAGCGCATGCCATTTATTAAGAGGCAACTATCAGTTTCGCCCTGCAATGGCAACCGTGTAAAATACTTTTCGAAACTTTTCCTAAGCCAGCAAAACAGACGATGGGTGGGGCTGTTAAGGGGGCGGGAATCGAGGGGCTGCAAAGGGGGCGGGGTCACCCAGTGAGGGTCAGTTGCCGTCTTGCGCTCAACTTTCGCTTGCATGCACTTTGCTCACTTTCCACTTTTCGCTCCGCCGTTTGACGGTCAAAAGTCAACTCGAAGTCGAGTTCACTTCAAGTTGAATTTGTTTGCAGGGGCAAGTGGGGCCATCTGGGAAAATGGAGGTTACGAGCAGCTATACTATATAGTTGGAGTGATTCATTACTTTGATTCTTTGACTTCTATTCACTTAGTTGTCCTAGTTGCGTGCCATTTTGTATGCTTTCATTTTCAGCCACCACAAGCGCTCTTCTCTGCTATTCTGTTCTGACTTTCTCATTTCCCGTCCTGCCATTCATTTTTAAACTGGCACAGACAAATAATGACTCTATCTTTTGCTGTTTATATGCGTTACTCGTATAGTGAAAGGGTATACTAGATTCGTTGAAAAGTATGTAACAGGTAGCAGAAGGCGTTTCCGACCTTATAAAGGATATAAAGTAAAGAATTTATCATAATTCCTGCAAATTTGTATTGCTATGTTAAAACCCCTGCATAGCACCTCTTTTAGCTGAGTAACTGGGTATCTGCTAGTCGAGCAAATCGACCAATGCATTCTCTCTTATTTAATGCTCATTTTATACTTGTCGTATATTCAGCAAAACAATTGCTTCCGTCACGCATAACAAAAATCTGCAAAAATATGTTTTAATATAAGTTCCCACTCCACCCACGATGGTTGGTTAAAAAAGTCTGTGAACCACGACGGGGATGGCGAAAAGTTTTCGGGCCAACTCTAATAATATTAAGCGTATAGCATAAATATTTAAATTTCATTGTCACTCGCACTCGGGCGACCCGCATTTTTATGCAAATACTCGGCAGCCAAATTTATTCGCCTTTGTCACGCCAAAAACCGAAACCCCAGCCAAAGATACACATGAGTCTGAGTCTGAGTCCTCAGTCCGGAGTCCGGAGTCCTGAGTTGGCAACATGCGGTGGCCCACGGCAAGACATGGCCATCAACTCTGGCCAGTCGGAATATTACCGGTTGTAATAATATTTGATACCCTCACTGGACTATCTGATCAGGAAGTCAACACCGAAGCGTAACTTAAAAATCGAAATTCTTTGGTTGATTAATGAGATATTTTAACAAACTCTGCAGTGATTAAGATATAATAAATGGTACCACATATAACAGATTTTTCATTTCATTATTGAATTTTAATTTCCGTTGGTACAAATATTTTTAATCAACTGGTCTCTCGTGGGTCGCTTTGGTGTGCCACAATGTGTTGGTGCCACAGCGTTTCCAAAGGGTATTCAACGCAGGACTTGGGACTTGCCTCGCGGGGCGTAAAACAAAGAACTACTGGTTGGCAGTCGGGGGTCCGTGGATTGTTGAGTTGAGCGGTCGATGGGTGCCAGCCAAATGAAAACATCAAATGGCTTGTTTGCCTTTGCCAGGTGGGTCGCAATCGTTGTCGTCTGGCTGATAACTTGGCAACTTCAACTGCTCAACTGCTCAAATTATGCCGCCAGACGTGGGCCGAGGACGACGACCGCCAAATGACGGGCGGGACAAACAAAGTCCACAGGACACAGGACACAGTCACAGTAAAAGACACAGACACAAACAAGGACAATTGCCGAACGTGAGCGGCGCGACATGCCAAAATCGAAAGTAGGCAACATCAACATCAATTGTGGGCGGTTTTTCCCACCCACCCCCGCAACCAAAGCCCCGCACCCACATCCACATCCACTTGTCCACAGACCAAATGGCGGCAAAAAGAAATGAACTGAAATAAATTGTACGTTTCCTGAGCAATTTCCATGGGTTGGCTGGCCTGCAGGATTCGCAATGCCTTCTTTTTTTGCGATGGCTGTTGCTGGCAGGGCATTAAATAAAACGTCAGCTCCAACAATGCTAAAAGTGCCAGCAATCAAATAAATTCAAACGTGACCAAAAATATCCACATATTCGTATTATCCACTTTGCCCGCTCTGCGGACTACGAACTGTGGACTGTGGACTATGGACTATGGACTATTGGGTTGTGCGGTTGCATTGTGCAGATTTGCGTCGCGCCATAAATTTCCGAGAATGTCCACATTGACCAGCTTAGTCCAACATCATCAACAACAATCGGGCAGCGTCTAGACCGACCCACAATAATTCCACAGAACAGGTTATCATAATGAAGATATTGCTGCCAAAAATACTGTAATACTGAATCATAGCCGGAATCGTTGACGAGAAGTGTGGCCACAAAGTGGTTCTTTGAGAGCTCAGTTTACCTAGCGGTAATTCGCTGCACAGAAAAACTTGATTTTGAGTTTTTGTACTACTATAAGCTATAAGCCCTGCATTAAAATATTCTCTGATATTTGCACTTACTTTCACTTAACCAGATAATCCCTCAGTGACACAATAAAAAGCATTTACCAGGTTAAGCACCTGCCGAATAAATTCCCTCTTTCTTTTTCGCCCTTTAAACGTTTTATTATTTAAATCTGAAAATGTAATTAACCATCAATATACGATTGACAAAATTTATTTCAGTTTTTTACACCTCAATAGTCATTTTTTGTACAGCCGCCTGCCTGATGGGGAAATTTGTTTTTACAGGGTCGAGAACAATGCGATTGACATTAAATAAAGAACGACACAATGCACCGTGGCAAAAAGTGTGTGGCCAAAGAAGAAAAAGCGCCTGAACCATGACACATTTAATACGTTTACTATATGTATATGTACTATATGCATAGGCAAATGGCTTTATTAACACAGCCAACAGATATTGATATTGTCTCTGGAAAGAGCCAAAAATATGCAACCAATTTCCGAGCAAAGGTAAACGAGTAAACACGGCGGCTACGTGACATGCGGCTGAATCCGTGCATTTTAATTGAATAAAATAATATTTACCCAGCTAATGGCTTCATTGCATCCGTCTAAAGCAACAGCTCCAGACAATTAACGCTTTTTAGTGTAAAACACTTCAAATCCGACTCATTCGTGCCGGTATTCACTCGCCGCGGCTTTATCCGTTGCAATAACGACAGCAGCCAGCAGTCAGCCCGATTCCGGATCCCCATCCGCATCCGTATCCGCATCCTACCACAGAGTCCCGGCCGAGTGAAAACCGTTGACCAAAGACCAAAAACCGAAAACCAAAGCCGGACCCGAGCTGAGGTCCTTGCCCCATCCCCTTTTACCCGCCGCCCAGTTGCCAGTGATAAAACGGATTAAGCGCTGAAAGCAAGGATTTAATCTCTAAAAATGTTATTCCACTGGCACACAAAAGCCTTGGGGTCAAAAGTTCATACGGACTGCAGCTTGAATGGTTCGCGAATTAGTTCTTGAAAAGAAATTCCATTTTGGAATGAATGAACTTCGTGTAATAAATTATCAAAAATAAAACATATAAGCCATAAGTAGAGTTATGTAATCAGTCTACTTCTGACATTTTTCCTAATTGCTTCAGTGTATTCATTAGTGCTCAAGAGAATGTAAATCGGGGTGGGTGGGTGCACTGTCATTGTGGGTGGCAGGTGCCTCGACTCTCAGCAAATTATATTCTGTATCTCTGATAAAAATCATTTAATGACAAGACGCGCCCGTCTACGCAATTAAGCCATTTAATTTAAATGAGATTAATCATAATTACAAGACACGAACCGAACCGAACCAAACTGAACTGTAGTGGATGGGAATCGGGTTTAGGGGTGGTGCTATTAGATTAAGTGGCTACGACTACAGAGACTTTGGTTTTTCATGGCAGTTTGCCTGGGCTGCGGTCCGAACTGTGTGAGTGGAGTGACTGGAGGGACAGAGGACTTTATGACGATGTTGATGTTGATGGCACTGATTGACAGCAGCTGGCTGTGGATGTGGCTGTGGCTTTCCCCATGTGTAAGCCCCTGTGGCCGGCTTGAGCCGAGCCGAGCCGGCATTTGGCCCGGTTATTTGCCTCGAGTGCAGCCTGAGTTAATTTAAACACAAGCCGCAGCAAATTAACCTAATGCCAGTCGCGGCTCCTGACATTTGCATTAAAATAAGGCAGCCAGCACCAGCACCACCATCAAGTGGCAGCCAAGTGAGTGGCAAGCCCTGTAATGAGCTATGCTCAACTACGTCTCCTTCAGTCGGGAGTGTGTGGAAAAAAAACCAACCAACCAATTGAATCCTCAGCCACATGGCCTGTGGCACTACAGAGCTGCCTGCTTGACTCCATGGTTTCTGTTTCGGTTTCTGTTCATGTTCTTGTTCTTGTTTCTGCTGCTCCTGCTTGCTGCAATGCAATTTATGAAAAATAATTTAAATATCAAAAGGCTTTCGTTTTAATTACGCGCAAGACAAAAGCCAAGAGGCGAAGTCAGAGTCAGAACCAAAAAGGAAACGTCAGTGCTCAGTAGTTTGGACTCGACCCCAGTTTCACTTCCAATACTTCCTTCTTTTCCTACACCGAGAAAGGTTAGTATTTGTTATGTAAATGTAGCCACAATTTTATGAGATTTAAAAGGTCTATAGATATATTTCATGTCTAAAACTAAAAAATAATATACAAAAACTACATAAGGTCTAAGAGCTGATAAAATCGTTACTAAAAACTGTAAGCCAATTAAAAATGAGTATTGCTCTAAAAATTGAAAAGTATAGTGGAAATATAATTAAAATAAATAATTAAATATTTTTCTAAATCAAGAACACTAATTTACTATAACCCACTAATTTGCAAAGCTAATTAAGTTTAATTTGTAATTTTTTGTTTCTGTGCACTTGTGAGTTGCCTTTTCTGCTGCTTTAATTCCTGGCGACGACGCCATTTCCATGCCCGCTGCGTTTAAATAATTAATTAAGATTGATGCAGACTCATTTGTCTTGCTGCGCCAAGGAAGAACCAGCCAGGATGCCGAGTCCTGTGTCCTGCGTTCTGCGTCCTGAGTCCTGCGTTCCGTTCACTTTGCATTTTGCTTTTCAATTTATTTTGTTGATGCTGCTGTTGTTCGCGTCGTTCCGTTCCGTTCCGCGTTGTCTGCCGGCCTTTCATATCGAAAGATTTTGCATTAGTTTGCATTAAAATTTCACTTTGTTGCTGCCGCCTTTAAAACAGTTAGTGTCGATGCCAAAAACGCGCACGGAAAGCGGGAGCTCAGCATTTTCGCCTACACAGCAAGCACAGCAAGCGAGTGTTTCCTGCAACTCCGGCTTTTACATAAATTTCCCCCCCGCTCCCAGACAAACTTGCATTTGCTGTAATTACATTGTAATACTCGATCCGGCCCATTGCCCCACCATATATGCACACTGTGCAGTTGGGCGGTTGGTCAGGGGGGGCGTGGCATTTCGCTTACTAAGCACGCATGCATTCGCTGCCAAATAGGCGGATTACAACGCAGAAATGAGTTTATAAACAAGCCCCATTCGGAGCACACAGATAAAAAATAATTGCAATTGCCGAGGCGGAAGGAAAGCCTGCCTCCATGATTGGGGAATTACTCCAACTATAAATCTCTCCATCCATTCAAGATTTTCTCCGCAAAGCTTCTTAAATTCGGAAAACACAGTGCTTTTCTAGATATCTATGAAAACTGGTTAGTTCAAAGTTCATGTTAGATATGTGTAACATTTGACATTAAAAGTGTAATTGATTATGTTTTCTTACTCGTAGGGTAAATGTACTTTGAAAAGTATGTAACAGGTAGAAAGAAGATCCTACGACCTTATTAGGTATATATATTCTTGATCAGAATCAATTTCAAAAATGTTCTTCTGCTATTTACGTTATTACAAAATAATACCACATTGCAAAATTACAACAAATATAAATTAAATACAAAATTCCCATATAATAAATAAGTTATGTCAACAATACAGACTTTAAAATTAATTTTTATTCCGAAATTATTTGCTCTCCTCTTTTATTTGGCATATCCAATTATATTATCCCTATTTGGAAATGTAAATTTCCGTTGCTAGTTATTCGGTGTGAAAAGTATGTGTGTGGTGCAAGCTAACTTCTTGATTTTTACCATGAATTTATTTATTTAAATAATCCCATTTGCAGGGAAATTGTACCATCATGGCGGCGACAGCGCAACAAAATTTAAATTTAAATAATAATTAGTGGGCCGAAATCGCTTTCGATGAATCGAAGCCCGCGCAAATTGGCAAATAGCGCACAAATAATGGCAAATAACAACATAAAATTAAATAATAAAAAAAAAAACAAAAGCCTCTCGGACGCTACTGTTGCTAATGAAAACGAAATTAATTAATTTAAAACAACAATTGCCCGGTATCATGCAGAATGGGGCTGAAAAAAGGGCAGCCGGCGCACACGGCGTATGCGTAATTCCAATAGCACCCACCGGTGGCAGCATGAACCTGACTTTCATGCAGATATATACGTGTATATAGCCATATAGCCATATACCCATATATATGTATGTACATAAATGTAGTGTGTACATATTGCGAGCTATTGAAAACGCCCACACTTTGACTGGGGCTGTCATGCATATGTAATTATTTCATAGCAAGCAAAACGATTCGCACGGCAAATGTTTGGGCCGTGCAAACAAGCTTTGAGAGATCCCCACTCGGGGGCGCTACTGCCACGCCCCCCTTTTCGGTCGCTGGCATATTAAAAATAAAAAGTGGGCATGACAGGGCACGCGGGAGTTTGGGTAGTATGGTGGTAGTATGGTAGTAAAAGGTAGTGAATTCGTAGCAAAAGTTGGGCAAACAGCGTTGAGCAGGCAAAAATTGTTGCATATTTTTGGGGCACGCGGCATGGAAAAGCCAGCCAGAAATGGCTGAACCGAACCATTACCGGGCAGGTAAAAGACCAAAAGACCACGTACTTAGCCTGATTTACACGTCGCCATGGCGAGGAAGGAACAGGCAGCGAATTTGCATCACAAATGTGTCTTTTTCAGGTTGCTTGACTTTGCATAACCCCTTTTCTGTGCGGAGTCCCCCAATTGGGGGATACACACTGCTCAAAGTAATAGAGCGGGAATGGCTCCATTTCATATTTCTCGGGCATCATTTGCGTACGATTTGCATCACAAAGAATCGTACGCCTTTTTTTTCGCAGCCTGCATAAAATATCTACTTGGGGGTACACTCAGCTCAAGTTCACTAATTAGCAAACCTTTCTAATCTTTGCTCACGACTTAAGTTTGTTGGATAGCCTTTTTTGGCTAAAAGGGAAATTCACTTTTGTTACATTGTTTATGTATATCCAATTCTTGTTTTAACAAAAGGTCGTATAAGTGTTTTATATTGAAATTTAGATTTCTGAACTCATCTCAAGTTGACTAATTAACAGACATTTATAATCCATTCTGAATAAACTGGGACTAAAATGTCAGCATGAGTAAGAAATAAGGACAATGATTATGAAATCTCTTTGTATTAGATATTTCCTTCAGATTGGGTTTTTGTTTCCCAAATTTGTTTTCAATTTGTAAAATCAATTGCAACTACAATCCCAGCTGGCAGAACATTCATCAACACTCCAGCAACCCACATGTAAACGCACACAAAGGATATTCATAAATACGGAAAATACGGAGAATACGGGGAGAACAAAGGGGCTCGACTTGAAAGTGATTTATGGGAATGCATATTGATATTGCCAAATTGCAATCAAACTCGAATGAATATTCCAAATGACAAAAAGAACTTACCGCAAATTGTTGTGTGCCAGTGTCTTGTCGGAATCTGCAATGAAAATAATGCAAAACCATTGTAGCAAAAATAATTCGACTGCACACTGAAAGTAGGACAAATAGGGGCTCAACTTAGATATTTTCCGGTATCTATAAAAACCTATAAAAAGGAAAAAGTATATGACGACTTAACAGCTTTTTTCCTAATTAAAGCAAATAATAAAGCGAAGGCAAACGCCCCAATCGATATTGTTGATAGTTCTTTTCCAGCTCTAATTATTGCCCAAATTATGCTAAGTATGTGTTGGGTGGACTCTACATTTGCGTTGTCAGCTCGACAGAATGTCCTTTCTTTGTGTTTACATTTTCCGTATTTGTCCAGTGCTCAGACACCCACACATATACACACTCACACATACCACTGGCAATCCATTTGTTTAGACGGTGTCCAATCGTCTATGAAAATGTACCAACATGGCGTCGCGCTGAAAGTTGGCCAAAACGATTGGGTTGGTGGGGTGTGGCTGAATATTTGGCAGGGCTTACACAAATACAGCGACCACTACACTTGCAAGTGGATCAATAAGTGAGCTTATCGTCTGTTTTACACAAATACTTTTGTCCATCGGACAGTGCAAATTTGACGGCATTTAAGTGCCGCCTAACGAACATCCTCCTTCCCCATTTTATATCATTTTCACTGCACTGAGTGCGCAGCCATATGCGAATATGTATGCAGGTGTTTGACATTTAATTCCAATTGCTTTTGCCTGCAAATTGACATTTCATGCTACATATAAAATGGCTGCCCATATACTTTTCGACCCATGTTCTCGCAATCAATTTGGCCTGAATGGTGCATTTATAAGTGGGCCATTGCCACCGAAACGAGAGATTTCGATTTCCGGAACACACCGTACAATTGCATTCATGTCGTTGCAATTTGTTCAATCTCTCTTTCTCTTTTCTTCCTATCAATCCATCTATATTCTTTCCTCTGGTTAGCAAAGGAAAAAAGAAATAGAGAAAATTTGCTTCATGTACTGGCATGTATATTTCGCATTTGATGTATTACCTTTTTAATTGCCATAAAGCATTTTCATGTTGCTAAAAGCCTGTCCGCTGTCCATCCTGCTCTCTCTATCACTCAAGGCTACCCGTCT
The DNA here is from genome assembly GCF_016746235.2 of Drosophila teissieri. Lineage (NCBI taxonomy): Eukaryota > Metazoa > Arthropoda > Insecta > Diptera > Drosophilidae > Drosophila > Drosophila teissieri. The sequence goes on along the minus strand of NC_053031.1, from coordinate 5,759,288 downwards.
CTCTCTCTCTCCTCCCCCCCCTTGAGCACCTGAGTTTGTACACCTGTTCGCAAGCTTATGCATTGTGAACATGCGAGCTAATAGCTGCAGAGCAAGTTGTAACTTGGATTGCTGATTTGGCCGTAATTAAAACCCTCTCTGGAGGGCCGTAAAACTGATAGATGTGCTGGAATGTGCTGGCGCACTACATATACATTTTATCTAAGGACAAAGTTCAAACTAGGATATTTGTGACAAAAGTAAAAGTCTCAAAAAAAAGTCTTCACAGACTCAAAGTGTCACCCATATTGCATGCGGAGTATGTAAGATATTGTTAAATAATCATGTTATGCCCAAGTGATTGTATTAGTACATAGTTTGTGACAACTTTCATGCCAGCGACTTGATTAACTCCATTAGCTGTAGTTGCCCAGCTATAATCATATTAACTAATACTGATTGACTGCAGCGACACGGACTATTGACTCATCAGTGTCCGGACTATGTGTTTTTCTATACGCTTCGCCGGGCAGGGAAGCGTGTAATTTGCCGTAACAATAAGTACGAATAAGTACGAATGTTTACAAGCAATAAAACTACCCGTACAGCCCAGTGGCACTCATAATGATATATAGACCGCAAATGCTGCACACATTTACGGGTGCGTACTACCACCACCACGCAGCACACAAAAGCTTTAATTGTTATTTTAATGATAAAAATGGAGACAAATTACATTTCCACCAAAAATGCTTTCGGGGGGGGGAGGGGCAAAGCAGATAATTGTGGGCGTGGCACAAGCACAAGCAGCGGCAATAACGAAACCAAACGCAACAGCACCAGCCATAAAAACTAATAACAAACAATAGCAACAGTTCATTACTGCTGTCTGTGTGCTCCACATTAGGCCCCATTTGGTAGTCGACTGTCTGCCTCCCAGGACCCTCCAATTCAGTACACTCCACTCCACTCCAGTTTGCCTTAATCCTGGCACATATCCGCACCCTTTGGGGAGTGCTCTTGTATACCTACAAATCGACTCATTCGGCAGATTTATCTGTTTGCATTAGCGGCAAAGGAAATCGATAAAGGCCCGCTGGGGATTAATGAGCGCACCATAAGGGATAACTGGGACACCGACAAAGGATATGCAGCTTAAAGAAGAGTTTGTACTTTAATTGTCGCTTATTAAAGTTGTGACCACAGGAAACTATTTTCTTAAATATTTAAATACTTAGGAAACTCATCCATGTTCTATATATCTCAAGCTTAGAAAGTATATATATAAGTTTATCAAAGTATTTTTTTAAATCTGGTTTAGTTTGCTTCTCAAGTTTGTCTTAGCGTTTGAACAGTGCACACTCTGAATTGACGTATTTCTTGAAAAATTATGAACGCCCCAGAGGGCGGGGGGCGTGCCTAGTCTTGCATGTCAAACGTACATTTGACAAAATCAAAATAGAATAATTTAACTTTTAATTGGCAAGGAGGTGAAAGTTCACGTTCTTGTTATATGTAAATACGGCAAAATGTCTGCCCCCAAAATTGGCAGTCAAGTTGAAGCAAAGAGTTGAGGTCTTAGTACATCCCTCTGCTCGGCCTTTGATCCCACCATCTCCCCACTTTGAAACTAGCATACATACTCGCAGTGGTTTGTCCTACTTCAAGGAATCGTTGGCCATAAATTCCATGGCCCCAAATGGGAACCAGCGAACATACCCGTCCCTGCCACTT